>NC_091997.1:50688562-50988562 GCF_044704955.1 Pristiophorus japonicus
CCAGTGAATTGGAAAACCGCAAATGTAATTCCCCTATTTAAGAAAGGAGGGAGATAGAAAGCAGGAAACATAGACTAGTTAGTCTAACATCTGTCATTGGGAAAATGCCGGAGTTCATTATTAAGGAAGTATTAGCAGGACATAAAGAAAATCATAATACAGTCAAGCAGAGTCAGCATGGTTTTATGAAAGGGAAATCATATTTGACAAATTTGCTGGAGTTCTTTGAGGATGTAATGAGCAGGCTGGATAAAGGGGAAATAGTAGATGTCGTCTATTTGGATTTCCAGAAGGCATTCGATAAGGTGCCACATAAAAGGCCACACACAAGATAAGAGCTCACGGGGTTGGGGGTAATATATTAGCATGGATAAAGGATTGGCTAACTGAGAGTTGGGAGAAATGGATCATTTTCAGATTGTCAAACTGTAACTAGTGGGATGCCACAGGAATAAGTGCTGGGGCCTCAACTATTTACAATTTATAGTAATGACTTGGATGAAGGGACCGAGTGTAATGCAGCCAGGTTTGCTGATGATACAAAGATAGGTGGGAAAGCAAGTTGTGAGGAGGAAGCAATGAATCTGCAAAGGGATATAGACAGGCTAAGTGAGTGGGCAAAAATTTTGCAGATGGAATATAATGTGGAAAATGTGAGGTTATCCACTTTGGCAGGAAAAATAAAAAAGCAAATAATATTAAATGGAGAGAGATTACAAAATGTTGAGATACAGAGGGATCTGGGGGTCCTTGTACATTAAACGCAAAAACTTACCATTGTAGGTACAGCAAGTAATTACGAAGGCAAATGGAACAACTGTACAGGGTATTGGTGAGATCACACCTGGAGTACTGCGTACAGTTTTGGTCTCCTTAATTGAGGGATATACTTGCATTGGAGGCAGTTCAGAGAAGGTTCATAAGGTTGATTCCTGAGATGAAAAATAGAAACATAGAAAATAGGTGCAGGAGTAGGCCATTCGGCCCTTCGAGCCTGCACTACCATTCAATAAGATCATGGCTGATCAGTACCCCATTCCTGCTTTCTCTCCGTACCCCTTGATCCCTTTAGCCATAAGGGCCATATCTAACTCCCTCTTGACTATATCTAACGAACTGGCATCAACAACTCTCTGCGGTAGAGAATTCCACAGGTTCACAACTCTCTGAGTGAAGAAGTTTCTCCTCATCTCGGTCCTAAATGGCTTACCCCTTATCCTTAGACCGTGACCCATGGTTCTGGACTTCCACAACATAGGGAACATTCTTCCTGCATCTAGCCTGTCCAGTCCCATCAGAATTTTATATGTTTCTATGAGATCCCCTCTCATTCTTCTAAACTCCAATGAATACTGGCCCAGTCGATCCAGTCTCTCCTCATATGTCAGTCCTGCCATCCTGGAAATCAGTCTGGTGAACCTTCGCTGCATTCCCTCAATAGCAAGAACGTCCTTCCTCAGATTAGGAGACCAAAACTGAACACAATATTCCAGGTGAGGCCTCACCAAGGCCCTGTACAACTGCAGTAAGACCTCCCTGCTCCAATACTCAAATCCCCTAGCTATGAAGGCCAAAATACCATTTGCCTTCTTTACCGCCTGCTGTACCTGCATGCCAACTTTCAATGACTGATGTACCATCTTATGAAGAAAGGTTGAGCAGGTTAGGCCTATACTCATTGGAGTTTAGAAGAATGAGAGGTGATCTTCTTGAAACCTATAAGATTCTGCGGGGGCTCGACAATGTAGATGCAGAGAGGATGTTTCCTCTTGTGGGGGAATCTAGAACTAGGGGGCATAGTTTCAGAATAAGGGATCGCCTATTTAAAATGGAAATGAGGAGGAATTTCTTCAGAGGGTCATGAATTTTTGGAATTCTCTGCCCCAGACAGCTGTGGAGGCTGGGTCATTGAATATATTTAAGTTGGAGATAGACAGGTTTTTGAATGATAAGGGAGTCAAGGGTTATGGGGAGTGGGCGGGGAAGTGGAGTTGAGGCCAAGATCCGATCAGCCATGATCCCATTGAATGGCGGAGCAGGTTCGAGGGGCCAAATGGCCGGCTCCTGCTCCTATTTCTTATGGTTCTAGAATCCCCAGCCAGGGGAAACATTCTCACAGCATCTACTCTGTCAAACCCAAGAATTTTATATGTTTCAATGAGATCACCTCTCATTCTTCTAAATTCTAGAGAATATAGGCCTAGTCTCCTCAATCTCTCCTCATAGGGCAATCCCCCCATCCCAGGAATCAGTCTGGTGAACTTTCGTTGCACTCTCTCTATGGTAAGTATATCCTTCCTTAGGTAAGGAGACCAACACTGTACACAGTACTCCAGGTGTGGTCTCACCAGGGCCCTATATAATTGAAGTGAGACATCTTTACTCTTATACTCACTCCAATCCTTTTGTAATAAAGGCCAATGTACCATTTGCTTTCCTAATTGCTTGCTGTATCTGTATGTTAACTTTCAGTGATTTGTGTACAAGGACAGCCAGATCCCTCTGAACACCAACATTTCCCAGTCTCTCACCATTTGAAAAATTGTCTGCTTTTCTATTTTTTCTACCAAACTACATAAGTTCACATTTCTCCATGTTATATTCCATTTACCATGTTCATGTCCACTCAATATCCCTTTGCAGCCTCCTTACAGCTTACTTTCCCATCTCGCTTTGTACCGTCAGCAGTCTTGGATTTATTACACACGGTGGCCTCATCTAAGTCATTGAGAAAGATTGTAAATAGCTGAGGCCCCAGCATTGATCATAGCAACATAGAAAATAGGTGCAGGAGTAGGCCATTCAGCCTTTTGAGCCTGCACCACCATTCAATATGATCATGGCGAATCATGTAACTTCAGTACCCCATTCCTGCTTTCTCTCCATACCCCATGATCCCTTTAGCTGTAAGGGCCACATCTAACTCTCTTTTGAATATATCTAACGAACTCCTCAACAACTTTCTGTGGTAGAGAATTCCACAGGTTCCCAATTCTCTGAGTGAAGAAGTTTCTCCTCATCTCGGTCCTAAATGGTTTACCCCTTAACCTGAGACTGTGACCCCTGGTTCTGGACTTCCCCAAACATCGGGATCATTCTTCGTGCATCTATCCTGTCCAATCCCATCAGAATTTTATATGTTTCTATGAGATCCCCTCTCATTCTTCTAAATTCCAGTGAATATAAGCCTAGTTGATCCAATCTTTCTTCATATGTCAGTCCTGCCATCCCGGGAATCAGTCTGGTGTACCTTCGCTGCACTCCCTCAATAGCAAGAATGTTCTTCCTCAGATTAGGAGACCAAAACTGAACACAATACTCAAGGTGTGGTCTTACCAAGGCCCTGTACAACTGCAGTAAGACCTCCCTGCTCCGACACTCAAAATCCCCTCGCTATGAAGGCCAACATACCATTTGCCTTCTTTCCTGCCTGCTGTACCTGCATGCCTATCTTCAATGACTGATGTACTATGACATCCAGGTCTCGTTGTACCTCCCCTTTTAATAATCTGTCACCATTCAGATACTAATCCGCCTTCCTGTTTTTGCCACCAAAGTGGATAACCTCACACTTATCCACATTATACTGCATCTGCCATGCATTTGCCCATTCACCTAACCTGTCCAAGTCCCCCTGCAGCCTCCTAGCATCCTCCTCGCAGCTCACACTACCACTCAGCTTAGTGTCATCTGCAAACTTGGAGATATTACATTCAATTCCTTTGTCTAAATCATTAATGTATATTGTAAATAGCTGGGGTCCCAGCACTGAAACACCCCACTAGTCACTAGTCACTGCCTGCCATTCTGAAAAGGACCCGTTTATTCCCGCTCTTTGCTTCCTGTCTGCCAACCAGTTCTCTATCCACATCAATACATTACCCCCAATACCATGTGCCTTAATTTTACACACCAATCTCTTGTGTGGGACCTTGTCAAAAGCCTTTTGAAAGTCCAAATACACCACATCCACTGGTTCTCCATTATCCACTCTACTCGTTATATCCTCAAAAAATTCTAGAAGATTTGTCAAGCATGATTTCCCTTTCATAAATCCATGCTGACTTGGACCGATCCTGTCACTGCTTTCCAAATGCGCATCTTTAATAATTGATTCCAACCTTTTCTCCACTACCAATGTCAGGCTAACCGGTCTATAATTCCCTGTTTTCTCTCTCCGTCCTTTTTAAAAAAGTGGGGTTACATTAGCTACCCTCCAATCCATAGGAACTGAACCAGAGTCTATAGAATGTTGGAAAATGACTACCAATGCATTCACTATTTCTAGGGCCACTTCCTTAAGTACTTTGGGATGGAGACTATCAGGCCCCGGGGATTTATCGGCCTTCAGTCCCTTCAATTTCCCTAACACCATTTCCTGACTGATAAGGATTTCCCCCAGTTCCCCCTTCTCGCTAGACCCTCGGTCGCCTAGTATTTTCGGGAGGTTATTCATGTCTTCCTTAGTGAAGATAGAACCAAAGTATTTGTTCAATTGGTCTGCCATTTCCTTGTTCCCCATTATGAATTCTCCTGATACACACTGCAAGGGATCTATATTAGTCTTCACTAATCTTTTTCTCTTCACATATCTATAGAAGCTTTTGCAGTCAGTTTTTATGTTCCCTGCAAGCTTACTCTCATACTCCATTTTCCCCCTCCTAATTAAACCCTTAGTCCTCCTCTGTTGAATTCTAAATTTTTCCCAGTCCTCAGGTTTGCTGCTTTTTCTGGACAATTTAGATGTCTCTTCCTTGGACTTAACATTTTCCCTAATTTCCCTTGTTGGCCACGGTTGATCCACCTTCCCCTTTTTATTCTTACGCCACTCAGGGATGTACAATTGTTGCAGTTCATCCATGTGACATTTAAATGTCTGCCATTGCCTATCCACGGTCAACCCTTTAAGTATCATTCTCCAGTCTATCCTAGCCAATTCACGTCTCATATCGTCAAAGTTTTCTTTCTTTAAATTCAGGACCCTAGTCTCTGGATTAACTGTGTCACTCTCCATCTTAATGAAGAATTCTACCATATTATGGTCACTCTTCCCCAAGGGGCCCCGCACGACCAGATTGCTAATTAATCCTCTCTTGTTACACAAGACCCAGTCTGGAATGGCCTGTTCTCTCATTGGTTCCTCGACATATTGGTCTAGAAAACCATCCCTTATACACCTCAGGAAATCCTCCTCCATAGTATTGCTGCCAGTTTAGTTAGCCCAATCAATATGCAGGTTAAAGTTATTGTACGCGCCCCTAATTTCCTGTTTGATGCCATCCCCAACCTCCCTATTACTGTTTGGTGGTCTGTATGCAACTCCCACTAACGTTTTCTGCCCTTTGGTGTTTCGCAGCTCTACCCATATAGATTCCACATCATCCACGCTAATGTCCTTCCTTACTATTGCGTTAATCTCCTCTTTAACCAGCAACGCTATCCCACCTCCTTTTCCTTCCTGCCTGTCCTTCCTGAATATTGAATACCACTGGATGTTGAGTTCCCAGCCTTGGTTATCTTGGAGCCATGTCTCCGTAATCCCAATTACATCATATCCGTTAACAGCTATCTGCATAGTCAATTCATCCATCTTATTACGAATGCTCCTCACATTGAAACTCAGAGCCTTCAGGCTTGTTTTTTTAACACTCTTTGTCCTTTTAGAATTATGTTGTAATGTGGCCCTTTTTGATTTTTGCCCTTGATTTCTCTGCCCTCCACTCTTGCTTTTCTCCTTTCTACCTTTTGCTTCTGCCCCTTTTTACTTCCCTCTGCCTCTCTGCATAGATTCCCATCCCCCTGTCTTCTTAGTTTAAACCCTCCCCAACATCACTCGCAAACATTCCGCCTAGGACATCAATTCCGGTCCTGCCCAGGTGCAGATCGCCCGGTTTGTACAGGTCCCACCACCCCCAGAACCGGTTCCAATGTCCCAGGAATTTGAATCCTCCCCCTTGCACCATTCGTCAAGCCACGTATTTAGTTGAGTAATCCTCCAATTCCTACTCTGACTGGTACGTGGCACTGGTAGCAGTCCTGAGATTACTACCTTTGAGGTCCTACTTTTTAAATTTAACTCCTAGCTCCCTAAACTCAGCTTGTAGGACCTCATCCCGTTTTTGACCTATATCGTTGGTACCTATATGTACCACGACAGCAGGCTGTTCACCCTCCCCCTCCAGAATGCGCTGCAGCCGCTCCGAGACATCCTTGACCCTTGCACCAGGGAGGCAACATACCATCCTGGAGTCTCGATTGCGGCCGCAGAAACGCCTATCTGTTCCCCTTACAATAGAATCCCCTATCACTATAGCTCTCCCACTCTTTTTCCTGGTCTCCTGTGCAGCAGAGCCACTCCTGGTGCCATGGATTTGGCTGCTGCTGCCCTCCCCTGATGAGTCATCTCCCCCAACAGTATCCAAAATGGTGTATCTGTTTTGGAGGGAGATGCCCGCAGGGGACCCCTGCACTACCTTCCTTCCACTGCTCTTCCTGATGGTCACCCATTTCCTATCTGCCTATGTAACCTTTACCTGTGGTGTGACCAACTCACTAAATGTGCTATTCATGACATCCTCAGCATTGCGGATGCTCCAGAGTAAATCCATGCACAGCTCTGCCGCAATGCAGTCTGTCAAGAGCTGCAGCTGGATACAATTCCTGCACATGTAGCCATCAGGGACACTGGAAGCATCCCTGTCTTCCCACATGGCACAGGAGGATCATGACATGGGTCTGGGCTCTCCTGCTATGACTTAACCCTTAAATTACTTAATTTGGCAACAATGCCAAAGGTTTCTTACTGCTAAGAACAAGAAAAAAGATAAAGAAAAAGAAAATTACTCACCACTCAACCAGCCAATCACTTACTCTCTCGGCTGTGACGTCACCCTTCGATTACTTTTACTTCTTTCTTACTTTTGACCCTGTTGCAGCTGGCCGCTCCTCCCTGACTGCCGCCGAGTCTTTATAGGCCGCTGCTGCTCCTCCTCCGGCCCCTGCTCCCCGACTGCCGCCGAGCCCGGACTGCCACTGGGTCTTTATAGGCCGCCGTTGCTCCTCGTCCTCTTCGCGGCACCCCACTTGTTACAGCCCGCCAACCTGAAAATGACCCGTTTATCCCTACTCTCTATTTTCTGTCCGTTAACTAATCCTCAGTCCATGGGGACTGTTCTAGAATCTAGGGAATTCCGAAAGCTAAAAACCAATGCATCCACTATCTCTGCATCCGCTTCTTTTAGAACCCGAGGATGTATGCCGTCAGGTCCAGGGGGCTTGTCGGCTTTTCGTCCCATTAATTTCTTCAGTACTGTTTGTTTACTCTCCCATTCTTTATTACTAGAGCTACAATCTGACCTCCTTTTCCATTTTGCCTAAAAAAGTCAAGCATCCTGGAATACTTAGGGATCGATTTTCCGGTCTTTTGCGCTCTGGGTTTCGCCCCGGGAGCGGCGTGAAAGGCGGTGTTCAGGTCTCCTGCAGCCCATCGTGATCCTCCGGTCGGGTTTTGTGTCGGCGCGGAGCAGCACCGTCGGGGAGAGCTACGCCTCTGGTTGCGACACCGGCAGGAGTTTGGACTTTTGTCCGATCCGTCCGTCCGGAAGTGCGCCCGCAATGATCCCTGGGAAATCAGTGGGGTCCGCCATAGTCGGTGGTGCAGAGGAAGATAAAATACTGCAAAGGTAAGTGCGAGTGTTTGTTCTTTTAATCCTGTTGGCCATTTGTGTTGTGGTGATGCGGGCAATGTTCTGGGAATGTTTTTGTGTTTTATTTTAAGATTCACTGCCCCCCCCCACCCCGCCGGCCTCTCTCGGAGTACACATGGCCCGGCAGTTTAGTTTGCGAGTTTCCCACCCTTGTGCCACGAGAGGTGTACAATGCCTCCCTTAGCGCTGTGCCCCCTGATGCAGGGTCCAGATGCTGAAACTTACATACTAAAGCGCAGACTATTCGCGACCGGTAACTTTCCTGCCCCGCCTCCGTTTTCGCCCCAAAAAAAGACAAGCCTAAAATCCAGCCTTCAGTTCCCCGCCGTGGTCACTCTGCAACCACATCTCCATTATGGCTGTTAGGCCAAACCCATTTATTTCTGTCTGCGCTATTAATTCATCTATTTTGTTGTGAATGCTTTGCACATTTAAAAATAGTGCCTTTAGCTTAAACTTTTTTCTATTTTTCCCTGTTGTTACTTTAGTCACTAATGCCCTATACCTATGTTACTCTCTCTGTCCCTTCCTGACCCATTCTGCTCATTATTAGCCCAAATTGCTACTCTGCTCCACAGCCTTCTCTTCTTCTACTGCTTTCGAATTTAGCCTTTCCTGAATCCTCCCACCCCCCTTCATTAATTTAAAGCCCTATGTACGGCCCTAGTTATTCGATTCGCCAGGACTCTGGATCCAGCCATGTTTAAGCGAAGCCTGTCCCAACGGAACTCTTTCCCCAGTACTGGTGCCAGTGCCCCATGAAGTGAAACCCTGCCTCCCACACCACTTTTTGAGCCACGCATTTAACTTTCTAATCCGCTTGTCCCTATGCCAATTGGCACGTGGCTCAGGTTATGATCCAGAGATTATTGCGTTTGAGGTTCTGCTTTTTAATTTGGACCCTAGCTCCTCAAACTCTTCCAGCAGAACCTCATGCCTATGTTGTTGGTTCCTACGTGGACCAAAAAACTGGATCCCCCCCTTCCCACTCCAAGTTCTTCTCCAGCCACGAGGAGATACCTTCACCTGGCACCGGGCAGGTAACACGACGGTTGCAGCTGCAGAGAACAGTATCTATCCCCTGATTACCCTGTCTCCTATGATTGTCACATTCCTTCTCACTCCCCACATTTGAATGGTCTCCTGCACACTTTGCCTCATCCACACAGGCAGCAAGAACCTCATACCTGTTGGATAAGGACAAAGGCCGACGCTCCTCCAGCACTGCCCCTGGGGTCCCCTTACTTGCCTGACTCGCAGTCTCACCCTCCTCCCTCCAACCACTAACCATATCTCATCATCAAAGGCAGTCCCTCGAAATCGAGGAAGACTTGCTTCCACTCTAAAAGTGAGTTCTCAGGTGGCTGTACAGTCCAATACGTGAATTACAGTCTCTGACACAGGTGGGACAGACAGTCATTGAAGGAAAGGGTGGGTGGGGAGTCTGGTTTGCCGTACGCTCCTTCCGCTGCCTGCGCTTGTTTTCTTCATGCTCTCGGTGACGAGACTCGAGGTGCTCAGCACCCTCCCGGAAGCTCTTCCTCCACTTAGGGCAGTCTTTGGCCTGGGACTCCCAGGTGTCAGTGGAGCTGTTGCATTTTATCAGGGAGGCTTTGAGGGTATCCTTGTAACGTTTCCTCTGCTCACCTGGGGCTCGCTTGCCGTGTAGGAGTTCCAAGTAGAGCGCTTGCTTTGGGAGTCTCGTGTCGGGCATGCGGACAATGTGGCCCGTCCAACGGAGCTGGTCGAGCGTGGTCAGCGCTTCGATGCTGGGGATGTTGGTCTGATCGAGAACACTGATGTTGGTGCGTCTATCCTCCCAGTGGATTTGCAGTCTTCAGTCACCTGAGGAAGAGAGTGTTCGAAGACCAGGCCGTCAAATTTGGCATAAAACTTATGGTCTGCAGGGCTGTAGTGATTCCCGCCCTCCTGAATGGCCCAGAGACATGGACCATATAGAGTAGACACCTCAAATCGCTGGAGAAATATAACCAACCATATCTGTACCACATCCTAACCTACTACTTTGTAAAGAGTAACGAGCCAGAATTAATAAATAATATGACAGTGAAGGAGCATCTTTGAAACAGTGACCTTGGTTGGAATTTTCCCTTTGATGTGAGTGTGGGTTTGCGAGTGGGCGGGCTGTTAAAAGTGCTGAAATTGACAGCGCATCAGGAATCCGCCTTCATCCTGCCGACATCCGCCTTTAAATCCGACACGTGTCTCAGCGCGCAAGAGACCCGCAGGGGACAGGCGGCCGACCTAATTCAAGTATTTAAGAGCTTGTTAACAGTCTATTAACAGGCTTTTTATCGTGATGTTGCAGCTTTTACTGGGAGTGCGTGAGATTCACGAGCTCCATGGACGCATTTCGTCGCCCAGATCCGACTTTTGTACGCCGCCGCGGAGTGTCTGATTAAGGTTAACGGGTCCTTGACGGCGCCCCTTCGCTTTAGGAGAGGGGTGCGCCAGGGATACCCCATGTCCGGCCAGTTATACGCCGTTTGCGTGGAGCCTTTCCTGCGCCTCTTGCGGACGAGGTTGACGGGACTGGCTCTGCAAGGGCCGGGCGTGGAGGTCGTCCTCTCGGCTTACGCCGATGACGTGCTCCTCGCGGTAGAGGATCCCACTGACCTGCGGAGGATGCGTGAGTGCCAGGAGATTTACTCGGCTGCGTCCTCCGCCAGGATCAACTGGGAGAAATGTTCCGGACTCCTGGTGGGTCAGTGGCGGGTGGACTCCCTGCCGGAGGAGCTCAGGCCTTTTGCCTGGAGCACGACCCATCTCCTCTATCTGGGAGTCTACCTTAGCCCCGACGAGGGAGCCTGGCCGGCGAACTGGCAGAAGCTGGAGGCCAAGGTCGCCGCTCGCCTCGGGCGCTGGACAGGACTGCTCCGAGTGCTGTCCTACAGGGGTCGAGCGCTAGTCATAAACCAGCTGGTGGCCGCAATGTTGTGGTACCGGCTGGTCACTTTGACCCCTCCCCCTGCGTTTGTCGCCAAGATACAGAAGAAGCTGGTGGACTTCTTCTGGAACAACAGGAAGCACTGGGTCTCTGCTGCGGTCTTGAGTCTCCCGCTTGAGGAGGGCGGTCAGTCGTTGGTGTGCGTCAGCGCCCAGCTCGCGACTTTCCGTCTTCGGACCCTGCAGAGATACCTTTACGTCGAGCCCACTCCTAGGTGGTGTGCTCTGGCGACGTATTTCTTCCGCCAGCAGTGCGACCTCAATTATGACACGCAGCTCCTGTTTGTGAACTTGGGGGGTGCCAGGACCGCCCTCCGGGAGCTGCCTGTCTTTTACAAGGAACTCATCAGGGTCTGGAACAAAGTCTCCACCAAGCGCAGCTCTCCGCCGGCTGGAGTGGCGGCCGTCCTGCAGGAGCCGCTGCTCGGGAATCCGTACCTCCACGACAGAGGTTTTATGTGGCGGTCGGAAGAGAGGGCTGTGGCTGGTGAGGTGACCAGGGTCAAGGACCTGCTCGATGGCGGAGGAGCGAGCTGGATGGCGCCAGACACGCTAGCGCAGCGCCTAAATTCTGCCAACGTTCGCCACGCGGCCGATGCCATCGAGTCGCTAAAAACAGCTCTGGGCCCTGACTCCGTTAGGTGCATCGAGGAGGCTCAAGCACGTGGGGAGATCCCGTCCGAACTGACCCCCGTCCGGACGGAATTCCTCATCGGCGCCAAACCCCGGAACCTCCCTCGGGGGCCGGCGCCTCACAACTTGAGCCGCCTCGGGGAAATCCCCTCCGTGCCTTTCAGTTCCGCGCGGAGGGGTTTCCTGTACGGGCTGCTCCTGCACACTCTCAACTTTGCCATCCTCGCCGGCCGTCCGGACACGCCATGGCGTACCATCTTGCCGTCCGGAGGAGGCGGGGGTCCCCGATGGAGGGCACTCTACGCAGGGGTCCTCCCACTATTCATCGGGGACTTGGCCTGGAGGGTGGTGCACGGAGCAGTGCCGTGCAACAAATTTTTAAGCCGGTTCACGGACTCCCAGGCCGCCTGCAATTTCTGCGGTCTGGAAGAGTCCGTGTTCCATGTTTTTATGGAATGCAAGAGGTTGCAGCCCCTGTTTTATTATTTGAAGGGGCTGCTCCTGAAATTCTGGCTGCACTTCAGTCCCACTCTCCTGATCTTTGGGCACCCTGTGCGGAGGGGAGCGGGTAGGTCCGAAGGCCTCCTCGTAGGACTGCTCCTGGGCACGGCCAAGGGTGCCATCAGCCGGTCCAGGCAGCGGGCGGTCGAGGGGGTCGTTCAACCTGACTGCCTGCCTCTCTTCCGCTCTTACATCCGGTCCAGGGTGTCATTGGAGATGGAGCACGCGGTGTCCACCGGTACGCTCGCGGCATTCCGCGAGAGGTGGGCACCGGAGGGACTGGAGTGCATCATCACGCCCGGCAACCAAATTTTAATTTGATTTTACATTTTAAAGTTTAATTTGTTTTAATTGCCGGTGCTTTTAGTGTCCCCCTTCCCTTTTATAGGGGGCACTGGGGAAAAATTGTGATTTTAGTGCCCAAAAAAAAAAACCAAAAAAAAGAAAAACACAAAAAAAAAACAAATAAGGGAAAAAAAGGGCCTTGTAAATGTCTGGTGTGTCACCCAGGTCGGGTGGCACGGTTTAATGTTTTGTTTTACAGATAAACTCAAAAGAGTTTCACGAGCTCCATGAACCTCGCCCGGCAAAGCAAGGGGCGAGCTGAGCGGCCATTGTGTGAGCTGAACAATTGAGAGTTGAAATAATTAGATAAATATTTACACCTCACACCTGTGTCCTTGTCTGAGGGAGTGGCTCTTGCTGACATCTTTGGTGCAGAGAGTTTGCAGGTTATTTCTGCAACTTTGGAGGTCCCTCTCACTACATTGGAGGATTGTGCGTCTGATCTCCACGTTACCCGTCGTACCAGATCAGCATGGGTGGCCCTTGTGCTGTTTTACCTTGGACCTCCGATAAGGACCAGGATAAGCCCCAACAACAGCAGCTTTCTCCTCACCGACCTGCTGCTCCACAGGACAGAGGGGAAGTCGCAGGGGCTCACCTCACAGGGTATAGACACAGGATGAGTTTCCGGGGCATGACTGAACACCAGTGCCTCAGGAGGATCAGGCTATTGCATCAGGTCAGGGCAGACGTTTGTAGCCTGCTGGAAGACCTGTTGCCGAGTAGACCTGGTGGATACGCCTGACAAGTTGTTCTCAAAGTCACCACTGCCCTCAACTTTTTCGCCCCAGGCTCCTTCCAGGGATCTGCAGCAGACACTTGCAGCATCTTGCAGTGCACCGCCCACAGATACATCCCCCAGGTGAGCGATGCCTTGTTTGACAAGTCAGGCACTTATGTGCACTTTGCCACTGATGAAGCTATTACTGAGCGGGAGCTCGGCTTTGTAGAAACATAGAAAAATAGAAAATAGGTGCAGGGGTAGGCCATTCGGCCCTTTGAGCCTGCACTGCCATTCAATAAGATCATGGCTGATTATTCACCTCAGTACCCCTTTCCTGCTTTCTCTCCATACCCCTTGATCCCTTTAGCCGTAAGGGCCATATCTAACTCCCTCTTGAATATATCCAATGAACTGGCATCAACAACTCTCTGCGGTAGGGAATTCCACAGGTTAACAACTCTCCGAATGAAGAAGTTTCTCCTCATCTCAGTCCTAAATGGCTCACCCCTTATCCTTAGACTGTGTCCCCTGGTTCTGGACTTCCCCAACATCGGGAACATTCTTCCTGCATCTAACCTGTCCAGTCCTGTCAGAATTTTATATGTTTCTATGAGATCCCCTCTTATCCTTCTAAACTCCAGTGAATACAGGCCCAGTTGATCCAATCTCTCCTCATATGTTAATCCTGCCATCCCGAGAATCAATCTGGTGAACCTTTGCTGCACTCCCTCAATAGCAAGAACGTCCTTCCTCAGATTAGGAGACCAAAACTGAACACAATATTCCAGGTGAGGCCTCACCAAGGCCTTATACAACTGCAGTAAGACCTCCCTGCTCCTATACTCAAATCCCCTAGCTATGAAGGCCAACATACCATTTGCCTTCTTCACTGCCTACTGTACTTGCATGCCAACTTTCAATGACTGATGTACCATGACACCCAGGTCTCGTTGTACCTCCGCTTTTCCTAATCTGCCGCCATTCAGATAATATTCTGCCTCCCTGTTTTTGCCACCAAAGTGGATAACCTCACATTTATCTACATTATACTGCATCTGCCATGCATTTGCCCACTCACCTAACCTGTCCAAGTCACCCTGCAGCCTCTTAGCATCCTCCTCACAGCTCACACCGCCACCCAGCTTAGTGTCATCTACAAACTTGGAGATATTACACTCAATTACTTCATCTAAATCATTAATGTATATTGTAAATAGCTGGGGTCCCAGCACTGAACCCTGCGACACTCCACTAGTCACTGCCTGCCATTCTGAAAAGGATCTGTTTATTCCGACTCTCTGCTTCCTGTCTGCCAAACAGTTCTCGATCCACGTCAGTACATTACTCCCAATACCATGCACTTTGATTTTGCACACCAATCTCTTGTGCAGGACCTTGTCAAAAGGCTTTTGAAAGTCCAAATACACCACATCCACCGGTTCCCCCTTGTCCACTATACTAGTTACATCCTCAAAAAATTCCAGAAGATTTGTCAAGCATGATTTCCCTTTCATAAATCCATGCTGACTTGGACTGATCCTGTCACTGCTTTCCAAATGCGCTGCTATTTCATCTTCAATAATTGATTCCAACATTTTCCCCACCACCGATGTCAGGCTAACCGTTCTATAATTACCTGTTTTCTCTCTCTCCTTTTTAAAAAAAAAAGTGGTGTTACATTAGCTACACTCCAGTCCATAGGAACTGATCCAGATTCGATAGACTGTGGATCCACTATTTCTAGGGCCACCTCCTTAAGTACTCTGGGATGCAGACTATCAGGCCCTGGGGATTTATCGGTCTTCAATCCCATCAATTTCCCTAACACAATTTCCCACCTAATAAGGGTTTCCTTCAGTTCCTCCTTCTCACTAGACCCTCGGTCCCCTCCCTAGTATTTCCAGAAGGTTATTTGTGTCTTCCTTAGTGAAGACAGAACCAAAGTATTTGTTGAATTGCTCTGCCATTTCTTTTTTCCCCATTATAAATTCACCTGAATCTGACTGCAAGGGACCTACGTTTGTCTTCACTAATCTTTTTCTCTTCACATATCTATAAGAAGCTTTTGCAGTCAGTTTTGTGTTCCGGCAAGCTTCCCCTCATACTCTATTTTCCCCCTCCTAATTAAGCCCTTTGTCCTCCTCTGCTGAATTCTAAATTTCTCCCAGTCCTCAGGTTTGCTGCTTTTTCTGGCCAATTTATTTGCCTCTTCCTTGGATTTAACACTATCCTTAATTTCCCTTGTTAGCCACAGTTGAGCCACCTTCCCCGTTTTATTTTTACTCCAGACAGGGATGTACAATTGTTGTAGTTCATCCATGTGATCTTTAAATGTTTGCCATTGCCTATCCACCGTCAACCCTTTAAGTATCATTTGCCAGTCTATTCTAGCCAATTCACGTCTCATACCATCGAAGTTACCTTTCTTTAAGTTCAGGACCCTAGTCTCTGAATTAACTGTGTCACTCTCCATCTTAATAAAGACTTCTACCATATTATGGTCACTCTTCCACAAGGGGCCTTGCACAACAAGATTGCTAATTAATCTACTCTCATTACACATTACCCAGTCTAGGATGGCCAGCCCTCTAGTTGGTTCCTCGACATACTGGTCTCAAACCATCCCTAATACACTTCAGGAAATCCTCCTCCAATGTATTGCTATTAGTTTGATTAGCCCAATCTATATGTAGATTAAAGTCACCCATGATAACTGCTGTACCTTTATTGCACGCATCCCTAATTTCTTGTTCGATGCTGTCCCCAATCTCACTACTGCTGTTTGGTGGTCTGTACACAATTCCCACTAGTGTTTTCTGCCCTTTGGTATTCTGAAGCTCCACCCATACAGATTCCACATCATCCAAGCTAATGTCCTTCCTTACTATTGGGTGAATTTCCTCTTTAACCAGTAACCCTACCCCACCTCCTTTTCCTTTCTGTCTATCCTTCCTAAATGTTGAATACTCCTGGATGTTGAGTTCCCAGCCTTGGTCACCCTGGAGCCATGTCTCCGTGATGCCAATTATATCACATTCATTAACTGCTATCTGTGCAGTTAATTCATCCACTTTATTACGAATACTCCTCACATTAAGGCACAGGGTCTTCAGGCTTGTCTTTTTAACACATTTTGCCCCTTTAGAATTTTGCTATAATGTGGCCCTTTTTGATTTTTGTCTTGGGGTTTCTCTGCCCTCCACTTTTACTTCTTTCTATCTTTTGCTTCTGCCCCCATTCTACTTCCCTCTGTCTCCCTGCATAGGTTCCCATTCCCCTGTCATATTAGTTTAACCCTTCCCCAACAGCACTAGCAAACACTCTGCCTAGGACATTGGTTCCGGTCCTGCCCAGGTGCAGACCGTCTGGCTTGTACAGGTCCCACCTCCCCAGAACTGGTTCCAATGTTCCAGGAATTTGAATCCCTCCCTTTTGCACCACTACCACTCCTCAAGCCACATATTCATCTGAGCTATCCTGCGATTCCTACTCTGACTAGCACTGATAGCAATCCTGAGATTACTACCTTTGAGGTCCTACTTTTTAATTTAACTCCTAGCTCCCTAAATTAAGCTTGTAGGACCTCATCCCATTTTTTACCTATATCGTTGGTACCTATATGCACCACGACAACTGGCTGTTCACCCTCCTGCTCCAAAATGTCCTGCAACAGCTCCGAGACATCCTTGACCCTTGCACCAGGGAGGCAACATACCATCCTGGAGTCTCGATTGTGGCTGCAGTAACGTCTATCTATTCCCATTACAATAGAATCCCCTACCAGTACAGCTTTCCCACCTTTTTCCTACCCTCCTGGCTCTGGCTGGCTTCCCACAGGTGCAGGACATCATCAGCTGCGCATATATGGCCATCAAGGCACCCCCAGATCACCCAGAGTGTTGATGAACTATTAGGGCTTCCACTCCCTCAATGTGCAGCTCGTCTGCAACCACAATAAGATCATCATACTGGTGTGTTCCAGAATCCCAGGGAGCTGTCAGGATTCATTCATCTTGCACCAGCCTCCCTCAGCTCTTCGCACCTCCGACGAGAGATGTTGGCTGACCAGTGGCTGGCTGCTCGGAGACAAGTCTTATCCACTGAAGATCCTTGCGGCCAAGCAATAAGGCCGCAGAGCCGCATCGCAAGCTATCGGGATGCTGATGATGCCTGGATAGATGTGGAGGAGCCCTTCAGTACGCACCAGCCAGGGCCTCCAGTATGATCGCGGTGTACGGCGCCCTGCACACACGGCACAGCGGCGAGGATTGGAGCAAAGCACAGATCCTCTTTGGAGGAGGAGGAGGGGGAGGGAGGAAGGGGCAGGTGGAAGAGGAGGAGCAGATGGAACACGAGGAGGAGGAGCCCCTGAGGTGCAGGTGGGACGAGCAGCGGCACACGATGCTGGGCAGGGGGCCCGGGATGGATTCAATGGCATGGTTTAGTTAGTTTGCACCAGTGCATCCATATGGCACCAGATGCTCAAACTATCCTCCGCCCCCCCCCCACCCCCCCCCCAACCACCCACCCCAAACCACAAAGCAGTCCTAAAATAACCAAACCATTTCTCTCTCTCACATACCCATTGCTAGGGTTAAGTACTGGCTTACCATTCACTCCAACTGACTCGGCCACTCCCCAGGTAGCAAGCAAAAATGGACGAGGCGGGAAAGTGGTGCAAATACATGAATTTACGTGGCTCATCAATACAACTGAAATGTAATCATCTAACATTTTGAAACACATCCATGTGCATACCCTTGTACATCTACAATTGTGGCATTTTTCTTTTCCTGTGGCGTCAGCAGAGGTTGAGGCATTTAGCTCACCTCCCTGCTCGGACTGCTGAAACATCTTTGGTGGATGTCCTCTGGGTTTTGGAGCCTGTGAGGGCCCAGTCAAAGACTGCTCCTCCAGCACTTCTGCAAGAGCAGACTCGGCTATCAGCATCCGAGGCAGCATGTGGGGCTCTGACTGAGGGGGAGGCAACGGGGGAGGTGTAGCAATGCTTTGAGAGGAGCCCCCACTTCCATGTCCCCTCTCACCATCATCACTCTCATGGGCCACCCGCACTTCCCTGCGAGCAAGGAGCTGGAGAGCACCTTGCTGCATATCAGTGGGGCGATGAATGGCCAAGTCTAGGTTTCTATGCCTCGCAGATGTGATTTACAATAACAATCTGCAAGCTGTTGTTCACAGCAAGCATGTTCTCGTTTGACTGGTGGGTTTGATGTTCCATGCAGGTGTCCACTCTTTCCATGGAGAGCGCATCGCCGCTATTGCCTGTGACATGGTACTGCTTGTGATCTATTCTTTGCGACATCACAAACAGACACATACACAAGATGGCTCTACAGGAACTTGGCACGTGACCATGTTACATGACCCTTTATTTTATTTACATCAGGAGCTGCATTACCACAGTGTCCACTGGGTGGAGCAGTAATCTGCTAGATGGAGCTCTATTACACTTCTCCCTCCTTAATGAAGAAGTAATCATAACAAAATAATCATTATACATAATTTGCATGGTTATACACAACAAAATATATGGACTTATTTTGCTATGTTTACAAATCAAACTTAACCACTGGTTTTCTGTCTTGAAGAGGATACCTTCGCTCTCGAACAGAACTTTTCAAACTTGGTGTTGGATTTAGACTCATTCTAGGCTGAGCCTGAGGAGAGTTTTCCTCCAAGGGCAACCCTTGATCTATATTTGAACTCTCTGTAGCTTCAGACTGTTTGTCTGCCTGACTCGGACTCAGAGTCAAATTCTGACTTTCTCTTGGACTTGTTTCTAGTACATCTGATGTAGGATTTGCTACTGGTACTCTACTTGTAACAAAACTATCTGACTCATCAGAAATAATCGAATTATTCCAACTTTCAACTCCTTCCACATCTGTAGGTAAAATATGTTCAACGTGAACAAACCTAACCTGTCCATGATCAAACATCTTGACTAAATATGTGTGAGGATCACATATCTTCACTACTCTTCCTGGAAACCACTTTAACCATTTATGGTGATGGTTCTTCAATCTAATCTTCTGATTCAATTTCACACTTCTCTCTTTTACTGTACCTCTATCATGATTCTCTTTCTTCGTAATTGTTTCTCTCCTAATGACTGTGCCAAGTTTGTATTTAGCAATGAGAACCTGGTTCATGGCTGTCGTTTGAGAAACAACTCTGCTGGTGTTCTACTGCAGGGCTAAAAGAACGTCCGGGATAGCGACCCGCGACACGTCCCACCCGCTGCCAACCCCACGGAAAGGTAAAGATTCAGCCCCATAACATGATTGAATTTGACATTAACTTTGAGAAGAAAAAAGACCACACAACAAAACAAGATTTAAACTTAAGTACGGCTGAGTTCACAGGAACGAGACGTAAGCTGAACACGTTAATCTGGGCTGAACTGTTCACTGGTAAACCTGCAGAGAAACAGTGGGAGGGGTTCAAGTAAGTATTTAGCACAATACAAGACCCATACACAGCCCTGAAGAGCAAAGGTTCCACTTGTATGAGCAAAGGTTCCACTTGTACAACCAAACGACCATGGGCAACACATGAGGCAAGACCCAGTATAAAACTAAAGGAAGTGTCTTACACAAATATCCATGGTGGTAATCCTGCGGAGTGAGAAATAACAAAAACATATGGACACAAAGAAAATAGTAAAAGCTGCAAAAACGGAATATAAAAAAAAATTGCAATTAATATAAAGATACAAGTTTTTAGCAATTTATTGAGTGAGAGGGCGACTAAGGGAGGTGTGGGCCCATTAAAGACAGGTGCAAGTGATACTGTAATAGACAAGGTAATGACAGACCTATTCAATGAGTACTCTGTATCTGTTTTCACAGTAGAGGAAGAGAATAAAACTCCAGTGATAGAAGGACAGCTAAAAATAAATTAAGGGGAGACACTTACTCGATTCAATATTAGTAAAAAAAGGTACTGGAGAAAGTAATGGGACTTAGGAGCGATAAATCTCCAGGACTGGATGAATTCCACTCCCGGATATTGACAGAGATAGGTGAGGAATTTGCAGAAGCATTGGTTATAATCCTTCAAAGCTCTCATAGTTCAGGAATTATGCCATTAAACTGGAAATTTGCTAAAGTCACTCCAGTATTTAAGAAGGTTGGGAGAGAGAAACCAGGTAATTATAGGCCTGTAAAGTCAGAAAACTGGCCACAGTATCTCATCAGCTACTTCTTTGTGTTAGGATTTCTACAGAGGCTTGTTAGAAAGATTCAGGCCTAAGAGGGAATGTAGCTGCAACATGGATAGATGATTGATGGACAGGAAGCAAAGGATTAGGATTAATGGGTGCTGCAAAGAGTTGGAAGTGGTTTCCTCCATGATTCAGTGCTGGGTACAATGTTGTTCTCAGTGTGTATAAAAGATTGGAACTTGGGCATAGGAAGAATGATATGAAAATGTACTGATATAAAGTTAGATCTTTGGCAAACAACAAGAGGGCATAGACGGATCGGGAGGATTGGTCTGACAGGTTGCTGATAGAATTTAATGCACAGAAATGTGAGGCATTACATTTTGGGTGGAAAGACAAGGAATGGGAATATACACTTGCTGGAAATGTGCTGAAGGATGTGGCCGATTAGAGATCGAGAGGTTCCAATACATCATCCCCTGGAAGTGTGAGTGTGGATCAATAAGGCAATTAAAAATGCCAATACCATTTTGGGTTTTAATAAATCAGAGCATAGAGTAAAAACGTAATGATCAGTTTATATAAAATATTGGTTAGAGCACAATTACAGCACTGTGCGCAGTTTTGGGTGCCCATCATAAAAAGGATATTAAAGTCATTGAAAGTATTCAGCATAGATTCACCAGGATAATACCACGGATGGGAAACTACGGTTACAAGACTTGAGATACTGGGATGATTGCCACTGGAGTAGTGACGGCTAAGAGGAGATTTCATTGAGGTTATTTTAAATGTTAGGGCTGGATTTTCATAAGAACATAAGAAATAGGAGCAGGAGTAGGCCATACGGCCCCTCGAGCCTGCTCCGCCATTTAATACGATCATGACTGATCATATCATGGACTCAGCTCCACCTCCCTGCCCACTCCCCATAACCCCTTATTCCCTTATCGTTTAAGAAACTGTCTATTTCTGTCTTAAATTTATTCAATGTCCCAGCTTCCACATCTCTCTGATGCAGCGAATTCCACAGATTTACAACCCTCTGAGAGAAGAAATTTCTCCTCATCTCAGTTTTAAATGGGCGGCCCCTTATTCTAAGATCATGCCCTCTAATTCTAGTCTCCCTCATCAGTGGAAACATCCTCTCTGCATCCACCTTGTTAAGCCCCCTCATAATCTTATATGTTTCGATAAGATCACCTCTCATTCTTCTGAATTCCAATGAGTAGTGAAAGGATGCAAAATTCACAAGAACCCCCACCTGTGTTTGGGCTCATTCGAAAGGAAATTTAATTTGGGACTCTCTACCGAAAAGTTTGGAGCCCTAAAGTGCTTACGGAAGATACAACGAATTTTAATAGAATTTTGAACTTTTACAAGACAAATTCTAGGCTGTGGGTGTGCCTAAAAGGACTGACAGAAGGCAACCTGATTAGTGAGGCTTCCTGGGTGTGAGGACTAAAGTAACCTGTATGGAGAAATGGGTATTTGAGAATCCTTCTCCACAAGAGACATTAACATTACAAATGACCCAGAGATAGCTAACCATCAACTTGAAACTGGAAAACTATTTCAGCATATACATTACAAAGAGGCCCAATCCAGCCCAACCATGTGAAAAAACTAAGCTGAGAAGGACATTGCGATTAGCAAGCTAATATTTCCATCAGGAAACAATTTTTGAACATCAATCCACTCAAGACATATTAACTTTTAACGAGCCCGTCAAAATATTACAAAGAAGAGTCAAGCCCGCCAAATTTAAACAAAGAAATCTGAACTGATTTGGCGCCAAGATTAGAACCACTCAAACCGTATAACTGGCCCCTGTTTTTTAACAGAGGTTAGGTTGCTAAGTTGTTACAAGGTTGCTACTACCTCAGATGCCATACGAAATGGCAAAGATGTTTCTCCTATCCCTAGACAGAAAACTGTACCAATCCCTCTCTACTGAGAGCAAAAGAGGATGGAAAACACTTGCCTGCCGTCCAGAAAGACATTTTAGAAGCTATAGGCTGCAATGACGGAAGTCCCTTCTCCAGAGTGGAGAAAACGGCGCAACTCGCAGGAGAAACCCCACAGGCTTTCGCAGACCAACTGTGGCCTGTGTACCAAAACGCCTGTAGTGGGGACATAGACAGGGATAACTTAAGCCCGGATGCGTTACACACTGGCTCCGAAGCCTAGTAGCTAACAGTTTACCCCGAATAAGAACCAAGGCTGAGGCCTGGTTTGACCCAAGAAATCCCCAAGCCACAGAACAGGGAGTGTTTAGGCAGCTGACCAAAGCTTACAGAAACGGCAGAGGGACAGAAGAGCACCCACAAAAGGGAACGGTTCACGAAATCCGACCTAGTCAAGATAAGAGGGAATGGGGCCACGAGGGGGGCAACCCCTCCGATACAAAACGTACCTGCTTCAGGTGTGGAAAGAGTAGGCACTGGAGAAAGGATTGTAGAAATCCTTGGAAGAACAGCGCAGGAAAGAATTCTCCAGCCCCTGCCCAAAAGACCGAGACAGATAAGCCAGTCCCTCCCCACTCATTCGATACTTTTCTAACTGCACTCCGAGCCATGTTAGATGGCCCTGGGAAGGTAGCCACCACCACCAGTACCGAAATTCCACCTGTCCCCTCCCAACCAAAACCGTGACGAGGACAGGCGCAGCCTGTCCACCTGTGTGCCCTCGAGTATGATGCGTGGGGGAGGCCGACTGTCGAGATGGAAGTGGAAAAGATGAAAGGGACTTACCTGCTGGATACCGGTGCCTCAAGCATCCTTGTCAATGCAGCTAACCCCGCCGCCTCACCTCTGTCTTACGGGGTCCCCTACAGCTTGGTGGGTTTCACAGGCACTGAACAGACTGGCCCATTCTCCGTTCCACTCTCAATTCATTTAGGTATCCTCCACACTAAGTGGACTTGTGTCCTGATGAAGTGGGAGCAGGAAGAGAGAGGGATCCTGAGGGCTGACTTCATCCTAGGCCATGGGATCCTAGTGGATTTAAGAAACCACTGTCTTTAGGGGTTGGTCTGTATGGGACAGGAGAGTGAGGTGATGGTTATCCGGGAAAACAGGGAAAAGGGACGGTGTGCACCATGAAACCAACGGAGGGTTGCGACCTTGAATCACTGGTCAGTAACACCCCAGTAGAATATCAAGAGTATGTGAGGAAAAACCTTGCAGCTTTTGCCACTCACAAACACGACTGTGGGAGAATAAACGGGGTCGAGGTTAGCATAGATGGGGACCCCATGACCCAACCACAGAAACAGTACAACTTCCCCAGGGAGGTGGAGGCAGACATGGAAACAGCCTTGGGTTCTTTGGTTAAACAGGGGGTATTGAGACCAATAGCTACCCATGTGAACTCTCCATTGTGGCCGGTTAAGAAACCGGACAACTCCTGGAGAGCCACAGTGGACTATCGAGTACTCAACCGTAACATCCCCGCCTGTGCACCCACTGTTGCTGCCGTCGCCGACCTCATTGGAAGTATCCCAGCCTCCGCAACCACCTTCACGGTGCTGGATATTTCCAACGGGTTCTGGTCCATACCTTTAAGAAGGGAAGATCAGTACAAGTTTGCTTTTACCTTTACAGGGCAGCAATACACTTGGAACAGTCTCCCTCAGGGCTTCCACAACAGCCCCAGTATTTTCCATCAGTGTATGGCCAACTGTTTCAAGAGTTTCAGTAGACCCCAGCAGTTGGTACAGTATGTGGATGACCTGCTCCTGTTCACCGACGAGGGGGAGGAGCATGGCCCACTGCTGGCTGAACTGCTGGAGCTGCTGAAAGAAGAAGGATTTAAAGTAAACCCCAAGAAGGCACAGATCAGCCTGAAGGAAGTAAAAAAGGAACTGGCTGTGCGTGCTGGGGAAAGAGCCATTGACAAAACTAGAAGTTACCTGCCCCCAACACAGTAACAGGAGTAAAATCTTTTCTCGGGCTAACCGGGTACTGCAGAGACTTCATTGAGGATTATGCAGCCACCACAGCCCCTCTGCTCCGACTCCTACACAAGGGAGTAGAGTGGGAATGGGACAAAGATTGCGAGGCAGCATTTATCCAACTCAAGAAAGGCCTGCAGACCGCGCCAGCTCTAGGGGCCATAGATGGGGGTAAAGAGTTTTTTCTGGAGGTAGCAGCCAGTGGGGACAGCCTGAGCGCAGTACTGCTCCAAGAGCGGCACGGCCGGCTGAGACCAGTGGTCTACTCCTCCAGGATACTCACGGACATGGAGAAGGGATACTCCAACTGTGAGCGGCACCTCCTAGCCACTCACTGGGCTGTGA
The DNA here is from genome assembly GCF_044704955.1 of Pristiophorus japonicus. Lineage (NCBI taxonomy): Eukaryota > Metazoa > Chordata > Chondrichthyes > Pristiophoridae > Pristiophorus > Pristiophorus japonicus. The sequence goes on from NC_091997.1 coordinate 50,712,925, forward strand.
AAAGATCACTGATCTTCACAGGGGGGGTGCCCTATCACACTCCTTACCCATCGTACGCCCACCCAAATGCTCCTGGAAGGGAGAATCAAGGACAGGACAGTGAGCATTGCTCGCTGGACCCTGCTCCTCTCTCAAATGGACCTAAGGGTAAAGGGTCTCTGCGAGCCAAGACTCGCAGCCAACATGATTTATCCAGGGACAGCCCACCGGTGTTCTGTAGAAGGGGTATGGGAAATTAACATAGGCTTTCGGGCTGGGTTACACCCCACAGGCCGAGAGATCTATGTGGACGGTTCAAACACGGGGGTATCTGTGGGTGAATGACCCACAGGCTGCGGAGTTTATGACCCTGAGGCAGGCATTGCCCTGGCGATTAAACTCCCCAGTACTATGAGCGCCCAGCACGCTGAACTGTCTGCGGTGGTGTACGTAGTCACATACCCTGAAGAATTCCCTACCCCATACACGATTTGCTCGGACAGTATGTTCACATGCAATTCGTGTACGGAGTACCTCGCTATTTGGTCCCGTCGCGGATACACATCCGCAGACGGGAGACCCCTGACAATTAAGCCCCTACTGGAAAAGATCATGAAAGCCGTAGGGGAGGAAGGGAATATCTACATACATAAGGTGAAGGCACATTCCACCACCGAACCCCGTAGCGAGGGAAACCAGCAGGCTGACATGTTGTCCAAACAGGGAGCCCTCATGGGCAAGCTCTGGGATCCGGACAACTCAGGACCCATTGCAGCAGTCAGGGGCAGGATAGGGATGGCAGGGAAGGCAGGAATAGCTTTGCCCCGGACCTAAAAATGGTTCGGACCTAAAAATGGTTCAGACCCAAGACCCCGTCCTCAAAACTGTCCTGAACACGCTAGCTAAAGGGGAAAGGATAGACAGCCCGTATGGCACCGCAGCAATTGCCATTAAAGAAGGCATGCTGTTCAGGGGGGAGCAATGGGTAGTACTGGAGAGAATTCCTCCAGCTGGCCCACGAGGGTCCAGGAGCAGGACACCCCGAACCTGAGACCACTTGGCAACGAGTAGAACAGGCAGGGTGGTGGCCAGGACTCAGGGAAGACGTCCGCGAGTTCTGTGCTAGCTATCTGGTATGCGTGGCTAACAACCCCGACCCCCAGAAAAGAAAGGTGTCTATGGGACATATCAGGAGGGTAGTGGGACCCTGACAGTCGATCCAAATCGATTACATCGGGTCCCTACCCCACTTCCCAGGGAGGCTACAAGTATTGCCTAGTATTGGTGGATGTATTCACTAAATGGGTGGAAGCCTTCCCATGTCGAACAGCCATTGCCCTGGGAACAGCCAGGATCCTGGTCAGAGAAGTGTTCTCTTGATGGGGACTACCACAATACATGGAGTCCGACCAAGGGAGTCACTTCACCGGGCAGGTGATGTAGGAGACCCTTAAGGTGCTCGGCATCAAAGGGAAATTGCATGTCGCCCACAACCCGCAGTCATTCGGGCCTGTGGAGCGTTTAAACCATCAAAGAAAGGCTGCGCAAAGAGACAGGGGACTCACCCAAAGAGTGGATAGAGGTCCTACCACTGGTCCTCATGGGGATCTGGGCCAGCCAGTCAAAGAGCATGGGGTACTCCCCGTACGTGCTCATGACCGGCAGAGCCATGCAAACCCCCACCCATGTGTTAGCCCCAGTACTCACGGAAGGTCAGCTGAGGGAAGTGAACCGGAACAGCTTTGTCAGGAATCTGTTTGAACACCTTAAACAAATTCACTGACATAAGAACATAAGAACATAAGAATAAGAATTAGGAACAGGAGTAGGCCATCGAGCCCCTCGAGCCTGCTCCGCCGCTCAACAAGATCATGGCTGATCTGGCCGCGGACTCAGCTCCACTTACCCGCCCGCTCCCCATAACCCTTAATTCCCTTGTTGGTTAAAAATCTATCTATCTGTGATTTGAATACATTCAATGAGCTAGCCTCAACTGCTTCCCTGGGCAGAGAATTCCACAGATTAGCAACCCTCTGGGAGAAGAAATTCCTTCTCAACTTGGTTTTAAATTGGCTCCCCCCGTATTTTGAGGCTGTGCCCCCTAGTTCTAGTCTCCCCGACCAGTGGAAACAACCTCTCTGCCTCTATCTTGTCTATCCCTTTCATGATTTTAAATGGTTCTATAAGATCACCCCTCATCCTTCTGAACTCCAATGCGTAAAGACCCAGTCTACTCAATCTATCATCATAAGGTAACCCCCTCATCTCCGGAATTAGCCTAGTGAATCATCTCTGTACCCGCTCCAAAGCTAGTATATCTTTCCTTAAGTAAGGTGACCAAAACTGCACGCAGTACTCCAGGTGCGGCCTCACCAATACCCTGTACAGTTGCAGCAGGACCTCCCTGCTTTTGTACTCCATCCCTCTCGCAATGAAGGCCAACATTCCATTCGCCTTCCTGATTACCTGCTGCACCTACAAACTAACCTTTTGGCTGCTAACAACATGGGAAAGCAGCATTGGAGCAACCGAATGCTGCGAGAACTCTGCAAACACCACGAGTGGGAGATACAGGGAGAAGGCAAAAAAGAAGTAGAAAGAAACAGAAAGGTGACGTCACAGCCAAGGGGGTAAGTGATTGGTGAGTAGTTTTTCTTTTTTCTCTTCGATAACAGTGAGTAAACTTTAGCATTGTTGTTGCTTATCTAAGGGTTAAGTCATGGCAGGACAGCTCGGTCACGTGTTATGCTCCTCCTGTACCATGTGGGAACTCAGGGACGACACCAGTGTTCCTGACGACTACGTGTGCGGGAAGTGTATCCGCCTCCAGCTCCTGACGGACCGCGTTGCGGAGTTGGAGCTGAGGGTGGATTCACTCTGGAGCATCCACGATGCTGAGAATGACGTGAGTAGCACGTGTAGCGAGTTGGTCGTACCGCAGGTAAAGGGTCCACAGCCAGATAGGGAATGGAAGACCAGCAGAAAGAGCAGTGCAAGGAAGGTAGTGCAGGGGTCCCTTGTGATCATCCCCCTACAAAACAGATACACTGCTTTGAGTACTGTTGGGAGGGAATGACTCATTAGGGGAGGGCAGCAGCAGCCAAGTTCATGGCACCGTGGCTCGCTCTGTTGCACAGGAGGTCAGGAAAAAGAGTGGGAGAGCGATAGTGATAGGGGATTCAATTGTAAGGGGAATAGAAAAAGGCGTTTCTGCGGCCGCAACCGACACTCCAGGATGGTATGTTGCCTCCCTGGTGCAAGGGTCAAGGATGTCTTGGAGCGGGTGCAGGACATTCTAAAAAGGGAGGGAGAACAGCCAGTTGTTGTGGTGTACATTGGTATCAACGACATTGGTAAAAAAAGGGATGAGGTCCTACGAAATGAATTTTAGGAGCTAAATTAAAAAGTAGGACCTCAAAAGTAGTAATCTCTGGATTGCTACCAGTGCCACGTGCTAGTCAGAGTAGGAATCGCAGGATAGTGCAGATGAATACGTGGCTTGAGCAGTGGTGCAGCAGGGAGGGATTCAAATTCCTGGGGCATTGAATCCGGTTCTGGGGGAGGTGGGACCAGTACAAACCGGACGGTCTGCACCTGGGCAGGACCGGAACCAATGTCCTAGGGGGAGTGTTTGCTAGTGCTGTTGGGGAGGAGTTAAACTAATATGGCAGGGGGATGGGAACCAATGCAGGGAGACAGAGGGAAACAAAAAGGAGACAAAAGCAAAGGACAGAAAGGAGATGAGTAAAAGTGGACGGCAGAGAAACCCAAGGCAAAGAACTAAAAGGGCCACTGTACAGCAAAATTATAAAAGGACAAAGGGTGTTAAAAAAACAAACCTGAAGGCTTTGTGATATAATGCAAGGAGTATCCTTAATAAGGTGGATGAATTAACTGTGCAAATAGATGTTAACAAATATGATGTGATTGGGATTACAGAGACGTGGCTCCAGGATGATCAGGGCTGGGAACTCAACATCCAGGGGTATTCAACATTCAGGAAGGATAGAATAAAAGGAAAAGGAGGTGGGGTAGCATTGCTGGTTAAGGAGGAGATTAATGCAATCGTTAGGAAGGACATTAGCTTGGATGATGTGGAATCTATATGGGTAGAGCTGCAGAACACCAAAGGGCAAAAAACGTTAGTAGGAGTGTACAGACCTCCAAACAGTAGTAGTGATGTTGGGGAGGGCATCAAACAGGAAATTAGAGGTGCATGCAATAAAGGTGCAGCAGTTATAATGGGTGACTTTAATATGCACATAGATTGGGCTAACCAAACTGGAAGCAATACGGTGGAGGAGGATTTCCTGGAGTGCATAAGGGATGGTTTTCTAGACCAATATGTCGAGGAACCAACTAGCGGGGAGGCCATCTTAGACTGGGTGTTGTGTAATGAGAGAGGATTAATTAGCAATCTCGTTGTGCGAGGCCCCTTGGGGAAGAGTGACCATAATATGGTGGAATTCTGCATTAGGATGGAGAATGAAACAGTTAATTCAGAGACCATGGTCCAGAACTTAAAGAAGGCTAACTTTGAAGGTATGAGGCGTGAATTGGCTAGGATAGATTGGCGAATGATATTTAAGGGGTTGACTGTGGATGGGCAATGGCAGACATTTAGAGACCGCATGGATGAACTACAACAATTGTACATTCTTGTCTGGCGTAAAAATAAAAAAGGGAAGGTGGCTCAACCGTGGCTATCAAGGGAAATCAGGGATAGTATTAAAGCCAAGGAAGTGGCATAAATATTGGCCAGAAATAGCAGTGAACCCGGGGACTGGGAGAAATTTAGAACTCGGCAGAGGAGGACAAAGGGTTTGATTAGGGCAGGGAAAATAGAGTACGAGAAGAAGCTTGCAGGGAACAGTAAGACGGATTGCAAAAGTTTCTATAGATATGTAAAGAGAAAAAGGTTAGTAAAGACAAACATAGGTCCCCTGCAGTCAGAATCAGGGGAAGTCATAACTGGGGACAAAGAAATGGCAGACCAATTGAACAAGTACTTTGGTTCGGTACTCACTAAGGAGGACACAAACAACCTTCCGGATATAAAAGGGGTCAGAGGGTCTAGTAAGGAGGAGGAACTGAGGGAAATCCTTATTAGTCGGGAAATTGTGTTGTGGAAATTAATGGGATTGAAGGCCGATTAAATCCCCAGGGCCTGATGGACTGCATCCCAGAGTACTTAAGGAGGTGGCCTTGGAAATAGCGGATGCATTGACAGTCATTTTCCAACATTCCATTGACTCTGGATCAGTTCCTATCGAGTGGAGGGTAGCCAATGTAACCCCACTTTTTAAAAAAAAAAAAGGAGGGAGGGAGAGAGAAAACAGGGAATTATAGACCGGTCAGCCTGACATCGGTAGTGGGTAAAATGATGGAATCAATTATTAAGGATGTTATAGCAGCGCATTTGGAAAGAGGTAACATGATAGGTCCAAGTCAGCATGGATTTGTGAAAGGGAAATCATGCTTGACAAATCTTCTGGAATTTTTTGAGGATGTTTCCAGTAGAGTGGACAAGGGAGAACCAGTTGATGTGGTATATTTGGACTTTCAGAACGCTTTCGACAAGGTCCCAAACAAGAGATTAATGTGCAAAGTTAAAGCACATGGGATTGGGGGTAGTGTGCTGACATGGATTGAGAACTGGTTGTCAGACAGGAAGCAAAGAGTAGGAGTAAATGGGTACTTTTCAGAATGGCAGGCAGTGACTAGTGGGGTACCGCAAGATTCTGTGCTGGGGCCCCAGCTGTTTACACTGTACATTAATGATTTAGACGAGGAGATTAAATGTAGTATCTCCAAATTTGCGGATGACACTAAGTTGGGTGGCAGTGTGAGCTGCGAGGAGCATGCTATGAGGCTGGAGAGCGACTTGGATAGGTTAGGTGAGCGGGCAAATGCGTGGCAGGTTAAGTATAATGTGGATAAATGTGAGGTTATCCACTTTGGTGGTAAAAACAGAGACAGACTATTATCTGAATGGTGACAGATTAGGAAAAGGGGAGGTGCAACGAGACCTGGGTGTCATGGTACATCAGTCATTGAAGGTTGGCATGCAGGTACAGCAGGCGGTTAAGAAAGCAAATGGCATGTGGGACTTCATAGCGAGGGGATTTGAGTACAGGGGCAGGGAGGTGTTGCTACAGTTGTACAGGACCTGGAGTATTGTGTACAGTTTTGGTCTCCTAACCTGAGGAAGGACATTCTTGCTATTGAGGGAGTGCAGCGCAGGTTCACCAGACTGATTCCCGGGATGGCGGGACTGACCTATCAAGAAAGACTGGATCAACTGGGCTTGTATTTACTGGAGTTCAGAAGAATGAGAGGGTACCTCATAGAAACGTTTAAAATTCTGATGGGTTTAGACAGGTTAGATGCAGGAAGAATGTTCCCAATGTTGGGGAAGTCCAGAACCAGAGGTCACAGTCTAAGGATAAGGGGTAAGCCATTTAGGACTGAGATGAGGAGAAACTTCTTCACCCAGAGAGTGGTGAACCTGTGGAATTCTCTACCACAGAAAGTTGTTGAGGCCAATTCACTGAATATATTCAAAAATGAGTTAGATGAAGTCCTTACTACTAGGGGGATCAAGGGGTATGGCGAGAAAGCGGGAATAGGGTACTGAAGTTGCATGTTCAGCCATGAACTCATTGAATGGTGGTGCAGGCTAAAAGGGCCGAATGGCCTACTCCTGCACCTATTTTCTATGTTTCTATGTTTCTATAGGGGACCAGGTTATGTTAAGGCACCACACTAGAGTAGGGGTCTTTGAGGCACTGTACATGGGATCGTACCACATTGTCGACAAGGCAAGCCCCATGGTCTATGCCATAAAATTGCCCCGCCGAACAAAGTGGTTCCATATAAATCAGTGCAAACTTTTCAACCCAGGGGCAGCAGCTAAACGTAAGGGACATCAAAACACTGTAAACCGCACTAAAGACAGGGTCCCCCAGCCAACAGCTCCCGACTGTGGAAATCCCACAGGGGTCGTGGCAGACCCACAGACTGCACCTCGACTGTGTTACTGGAGGAGCTATCCCCCCAATCATTTGGGACTCGGACGCACCCCCAGCAGCCGGAGCCTTAAGAAGGACTCCCCGCACACCACGGCCAAAAACACCTTCGTCTTCAGCACTCCTATTTAAATGGTTCAGCCCCGGGAAAGGGACCAGCCGAAAAAGGGCATCTAAGGTCAGAGACCAGACCGTGGGCGGGGACAGCCGGTAGCCTCGGGCAACGCGGGACCCTCAGAAGAGATAGCGGTGGACCAGCCACCAAGTGAGAGTCCCCAGCCCGTAGCCCTCGACCAGGCAGAACCCCCAGGGGAAGAGACGAATCAGGCAGCCACCCCCAAAGGAGCGATGTGCTGCAGCACCGTAGGGGACGTTCCCTCGATAGTGTGGGACTCGAACCCACCTCCGGTCAGGACACTCCGGGTCCGGCGGTGCAGGCCGACCTATTACCGACCTCGCTCGACACCCAACGGAAGGAGAAGAAAGAAAGAAGGTTAATACCTGACCACCCGGAGATGGGTGGCAGATGTACATACATAGTACGATATGAATTTAAGAATGTTTAGTGAATAATTTAGAGCAGTGTAAGATAATGTGTAATGAAAAATATGTATATGTATTAGTTGCTGAGGTAACTTGAAAGGGTCTACCTGTGCAGCTGTAAAAAGAGGCACAGGCCGAGTAATACCCGGGAGTAAGAAGAATACACCGGTATAACTGTTAAGGGAAGCACCGGTAAGATAAGAGCAAAACGGCTGTAAGATAAAGTTAGCAGCAGGAATCAGTCCACAAGGAACTGAATAAGACAGCTAGTCAATAAAAGACTATGAGCCCAAATTGGAACTCAGTCACCTTTGTCAAGCCAGAGAGCTGTCTCAGGGCTAGACAATCTGTTTTATGTGCCCCTACAGGAAAGAGAGCAGCATGAGGAGGATCCTGTTCCTGCTTGCCCTGATGAGGATGAGCAGCGACCGAGGAGACATGGAAGAATTCCCTCATCTACGGGTGTTCAGGAGGGAGAGCACCGATTGTAACCGCCGGGGGTGGCCCCTAAGACGTGGAAGAACTCGCCGTTTATGCCCACGAGGGAAGATGGCCAGGGTGGCTGGGATCTAACTCTACCCGCTACTCCAGCCAGGAAGGTTTTACCTACGGGGAGGCCTCACTTCCATGCCCCCGGATGCGGATCATCGCTGCCCGAGTCAGTGTTACAGAGGGAATGTTGCAAAGGGAACATTCTCCTGGGAAGATGATGGTGGCTCAGCAAGGACGCATGGGACCAGGAATCGGACTGGTAAAGACTCGGTAATGATACATACCGCACCATCACAGGGACACGGGGAGGAGTAAAAGTGTGTGGGGACAAATGGTGGGAATCCGAACAAGGAATTTACGTTTGCATGTGGGGATCAGAGAGTATTTGTCCCACAGGCATATCGATCGCCTTCGCCAGGCAATGGCACGATGAAGGGGAAGGGATGGGGTGGGATTCTAGCCTACACGGGTGCACGGTCCCAGACTCCCCACTCCCAATTAACGTCACCGAACTAAGAGCACACATTTAGAAACCCCTGCCCACAACCCCGCCAACAGTAATAGAAAGGTGCCCTGCCACCACCAAGGGACCTGGGAACAGATTAGTATTGGTACCGACCGAAAAGGTGTTATACTAGGGGGTACATTCTGCAGTAGCTTCAGTAATATTAAACCTTACCGAGGTACACCTGCCTGCATGGTGCCCGAAGGAAACAGAGCTGCTATACCAGGCCCTACTTAGAGATATGTTCAAGAAATGTTATGAGTTAGACTTTGGAAATGTAGACAAATTGGACCATGGGCTCAGGGAGACCTAGAAGGGGAATCATAAACGACGTTTTCACTACCTACAATACAGCATCCTGTGTAATAAATAGCCTAGATGACATAGAACTGCAAACACAGATAAACAGTTTAAAGACCCAGTTGAGAAAAATCCTGAAACAGGAGAATATTGTCGTCGGATCAGAACTACACGAGGACCAGGCTATGACCGTCCATTTAAAAGAAATAATGACTGAGCTGGAAAAACATGCACAGACAGTGAATGCACTTATACGGGAGGATAGAAAGGCTTCTGACCAGGCTGCACAGAACGAGGTGTGCGTACTATATGGGGCATGGTTGTTGGGCGAGGGCCGCAACAACCTGGAGGATTTAAAACGAGGTGTAGTCCCCTCTTGGATCAGGAACAAGCACCTCGCATCCTTCCACCCGTACAGCAATTCACTAAGCCCGTGCCAGCTCCACCTAGCCTCTGATACCTTCCCTGTCCCAGTAGACTGTGGGAAATCTAACCACACTATTATGGGGATAGTACTAAGGATGCCAGTCATGAGTGGGACAGCCCGACCCACACCGGTATACCGAGTGGAGAACATTGGAGTTATTCAGGGAGGTGCACACATTCATTTCGCAGCCGTCCCGCCCTATGTCATAAAGTGGGAGCACGCTGTAACGGGTACTGACCTCTCCGGGTGCCGGAGCCAGGGTGCACACGTAATACTGTGTCCCCAGTATTTGAGTGCCCATTGAAAGTCACAGTGTGGGTTTAAAGCTGCTGGTGCACAGCCCATTAACTGCACCATGGAGGTAATGACACAAGACCAGGTCCCTCCACAGGTAACATACACAGGGGCTGGGACATAGTGTGTCACCACCAGTGTGCCTCACTACCAACATGGACACTTCTGGTGTCCGGTAAGTGACAGCAGCTTCAAACCTGAGGCATCAGTTCAAGTGGCCCAGGAACGGATTGTCCCCATTCCTGAACCCTCCACTGTCCACCTCACTGTGAAGGAAAACATTACAAACCTGCAGGATTATGTTGTACATTTTGGCTATGCAATTCCCCCTCTACCCGAACATCTTACCGCTCTGTTAAAAGCTGTAATTATCTCACAAAAACACTTCTACACTCTAGAACAGAAAACATTTGAGATAGGGCAAAAGATTCTCGATCACCATTCTGCCTTGGTGGGGCCTTTTCAGAAATATAGAGGTCCCAGTCTGTATCCGAATCGCTTCCCACACTTTAGTTATCTGTCAACTCGCGATTATTCTTTACTCATGGTGTCTTACTTGCCGAGTGAAACACAGAGGCTGTCAGGTTAGGCACCAAAGGTTAGGCTGTAATCTCCTTGGCTGAACTTGGGAATCGCGCAGGGAGGGGTGACACCATACTACCATGTTTAATTTGTATTTGATTTTACCTGCTGTAAACCGAAAAATCAATGTTACCTTTATTTTTACTGAACTTAAAATGTGTTTGACTGTATACCTTTATTTTACTGTGGAAACCGAGTAAAGGAGGGACGTTGTACCCCCTCTATGATGTAACCGAATTATAATGATTGTATTCACCTGTAAATTGCATTGCATTGCATTTCAACGGGGGATGCACATTAATGTTTAGCTAGTATAAATGCAGGGAAGGTTGACTCTCGGGAGCAGGAATTTTGCTTACCTTGATTGACACTCAAGAGTGTGGAGTGTCAACAGGGGGGAATGAAGGAATGCAAAATTCACAAGAACCCCCCCCACCCCGCTGTGTTTGGGCTCATTCAAAAGGAAATTTAATTTGGGACTATCTACCAAAATGTTTGGAGCCCTAAATGGCTTATGGAAGAAATTACGAACTTTAATAGAATTTTGAACTTTTACAAGACAAATTCTAGGCTGTGGGTAGGCCTAAAAGGACTGACAGGAGACAACCTGATTAGTGAGGCTACCTGGGTGTGAGGACTAAAGTAACCTGTATGGAGAAATGGGTATTCGAGAATCCTTCTCCACAAGAGACATTAATATTACAAAATAGCCCAGAGATAGCTAACCATCAACTTGAAACTGGAAAACCATTTCAGCATATGCATCACAAAGAGGCCCAATCCAGCCTGTATGCGAAAAAACTAAGCTCAAAAGGACATTGTTATTAGCAAGCTCATATTTCCATCAGGAAACAGTTTTCGAACATCAACCCACCCAAGACATATTAACTTTTAACAAGCCCACAAAAACATTACAAAGAGTCAAGCCCGTCAAATTTAAACAAAGAATTCTGAACTGATTTGGCGCCAAGATTAGAATCACTCAAACCATATAACTGGCCCCTGTTTTTTAACAGAGGTTAGGTTGCTAAGTAGCTACAAGGTTGCTACTACCTCAGATGCCATACTACACCAGGAACTATACTGCGAGTATGCCATCAAGACAAGGAGAGAAACCAACGCGACAGTTGTAAACTAACTTCTCCAGCCTTGAAATCCTGAAGGAAGGAAGAACATCACCATCGCGGCAGCAACCGACCACAACCAACGTGGTACCAACGGAAAACCACCGCGATCGACCAAACTCGAAACAAAACTCCAAGGGAAAAAAAACGAAGAATCGAAAAGTTTCCACTCTACAATCTGATCCTGACCTACCAACAGGTAAAACATTACCCAACATACTGTAGAAACCTATAGCTAACCAAAGAAAATGGGTACTTACCCAAGCGCCTTACTGCATCAGCGGACTCAACCCAACTGAAGATTGCGCAGCAGAAAGTCTTCTCCAATGTTCGGAGTACGGCAAGCAGACCCTACCATATCCAGCGAACCCTGAAACCGCAATCTATCATTAACTGTCAAAAGGATTGGTAAGCATAGTCCCTGCCTGCCCTGAAGTCTAACCTAGCTAGGATTAGGCATTGGGAGGTGGGAGGTATAATTTTACTGTAACCTCCTTTGAATGGAATGTGTTCTCCATTTAGAGTCATTATAAGCTATTGTAACCCCCTCTGTGTGTGTAAAGTACACTGTGTGACCGTAATAAAAATCAAAGTTCTTTTGCATCAAACCAGTGTCCTTTGCACTTTGTCACATCCCCCAAATAAATCCAGAGTCTAGAACCCAAGGGAGTGGTAGTGATTCGAACCACTCAAGTTGGTCAGAAGGGAACCTGACCCTCTCAGAGTCCACCCCTTACAGTAGAGGCCCAATCTACTCAACCTTTCCTCATAAGTCAACCCCCTCATCTCTGGGATCAACCGAGTGAACCTTCTCTGAACTGCCTCCAAAACAAATATATCCTTTCACAAATATGGAAACCAAAACTGCACGCAGTACTCCAGGTGTGGCCTCACCAATACCCTGTATAACTGTAGCAAGACGTCCCTGCTTTTATACTCCATCCCCTTTGCAATAAAGGCCAAGATTCCATTGGACTTCCTGATCACTTGCTGTACCTGCATCCTATCCTTGTGTTTCATGCACAAGTACCCCCAGGTCCCGTTGTACTGCAGCACTTTGCAATCTTTCTCCATTTAAATAATAACTTGCTCTATCATTTTTTTCTGCCAAAGTGCATGACCTCACACGTTCCAACATTACACTCCATCTGCAAAATTTTTGCCCGCTCACTTAGCCTGTCTATGTCATTTTGCAGATTTTTTGTGTCCTCCTCACACATTGCTTTTCCTCCCATTTTTGTATCATCAGCAAAGTTGGCTACGTTACACTCAGTCCCTTCTTCCAAGTCATTAATATAGATTGTAAATAGTTGGGGTCCCAGCACTGATCCCTGCGGCACCCCACTAGTTACTGGTTGCCAACCAGAGAATGAACCATTTATCCCGACTCTGTTTTCTGTAGTTAGCCAATCCTCTATCCATGCTAATATATTACCCCCAAGCCCGTGAACTTTTATCTTGTGCAGTAACCTTTTATCTGGCACCTTGGTTAGCACCCCAGTGGAGCGTTAAATGCTGTTTTTCGGCTTCATGCCAGGCGTCCAGGATTTACCGCCTGGCCAGAAAATTCGACTATTGGTTTGCGTCGGCGCAAAAAACTTACCGTCCTGCCCTCTGTTTTTAGCGTGATGATGATGTCAATTGTCATGTAATGCTGCGCTAGCGCCCCAGATGGAATATTTGGCTGCAACGTCTCATTTAACGCCCGACCCAGGAAATGCCTGAAAAAACCTGGCAGTCCCAGGGTGCAGCAGGAGCGGAGGACCGCCCGGATGAATCCCGGGCGGGAAGATCTTTTTCGGCATTGCACACCGACGCACCCCAGCGGTCCTTTAACCCTACCATCGGCGTGAGGGTCTCACCAATCTCGCACGGAGGGGAGAGCGCCGAAAAAACAGGGAGACCGCCGAGAAAACTCGGTGGCAGCCGGCGGTAGGGTGATCAAATTTGGACCCAAATGAAACTTCTTTACCGTCGCAAGTTTGGGCTCAGATGCACAATGTCCGTTGTGTAACGCCTGGCTTAACGGCAATGCTCGTCCAACTTACATTTCTGCTGAAACTTGCAGTTGGAGGCGCAAACTATTTTCAGGCGTTAACTTTAATGCCTCGCCGCGATTAGTGTCCCGAAATTCAAAAAGCCCCAAATCTAGCCCATAGACTGAGTCGGGAAAGTCTATTAGCTCTCATTTGTGAATCAGTGACAAGGGGCCATCATTAAAAAGCCATTGTTGTGTCCTTACACTACTGTAAATCAACACGAGGCACATACTGGAGACAAGGTCACTGTGTGACCTGTACCTTTATTCACAGGACCAAGAAGTGATGACCCTGCATGTGACCTCCCTTTATATACCTGGCTGACCAGGTGAGGAGTGTCTCCCACAAGTTCACCCCCTGTGGTCAAGGTGTGCATTACTTAGGTGTATACAGTGTACAGTGTTGTTACATGAAGGTTACAGTTACATGAAGGTTAGTTACATGACAGCCATTAACGAGATATTTTTACTACTTTCTCAATTGGTGGCATTTTTGGGTCCTCAGCTCATGTACTGCTAAAATTAGAGGGATAGAATTGAAAAGCAGAGAAGTTATGTTAAATAACAACAACAAAAACTTGTATTTATATAGCACATTTAATGTAGTGAAATGTCCCAAGATGCTTCACATGAGTATTCTGAGATTTTTTTAAATTGTAAACTTGTATAGAACACAGGTTAGACTGCACTCGGAGTACAGTGCACAGTTTTGGTGTCCATATTATACAAAGGATATAAATGCATTGTAGTCGGTGCAAAAAATAGTCACATGGATGATATTAGAATAGAAAGGAGATGCTTATCAGGAAAGGCTGGGGCTCTTTTCTCTAGAAAAGAGAGGGCTGAGGGGTGACCTGATAATGAAAGGGTTTACATAAGAACATAAGAATTAGGAGCCGGAGACGGCCATTTGGCCTCTCGAGCCTGCTCTGCCATTCAGTGAGATCATGGCTGATCTTTTACCTCAACTCCACTTTCCTGCACTATCCCCATATCCCTTGATTCCCTTAATATCTAAAAATCTATTGCTTTCTGTCTTGAATATACTTAAAGGCTGAGGGCTAGATTTTACACTTTTGTGCAGATCGCCCAAAAATGGGTGCTATTTCCGGTGTGGGCGGTAAAAATAGGTTTTCAGATCGCCGGCTCATTCTCAAAGCCCCTCGTCTCCATTTTTGAAATTGGGCATTACCACGAGCGATATGAAATGGGCGTTAGCGTTAAATCTCTCTGACCTTCTGCCGTAAAGTGTCGCCGTCCTTAGCAACGGCATAGCAACGCTCGATTCCCGTAATTCAGAAGGTCAACGGTCATCATGACATGCGCAGAAGAGGAGACATAGAGAGAGGGAGCTGAGAGGGAGTGAAGGCGTGTGTGGCTGCTTTGGGAGGAAGGAAGGAGAGTTCCAAGCTTTAAGCAAATTGGGCAAAAAAAATGAGCTGTTACTAGCCAGATATTTGCCTGAATTTGGTGCCTATAATGGAGGGAGAGGAGGAGTCAACACAACACGCTGTGGAAACTGTCGCTGGCGAGAGGAGTGAGCTGGGAGAGGAACATATTGGAGGGCGCAAAAGTGTGAGGAGGTTCTCGAACGAGGCAAATGCCTCCCTCCTGCAGGAGGTTGAGTTATGCTGGGGTGACTTGACCCAGGGAGGGCGTGGGAAGCCCACCCCAAAGGCCTACCGGAAGATATGGGTCGAGGTAGCAGAGGTGGTCTCATCAATGACCAACGAGGTGCGTGAGGGCAACCAATGCCGCAAACGATGGAAAAACCTTGTCAGATCTGCAAGAGTAAGTATTGCATTTATTTACATGTACTTATGTATTTAGATAATTGGATTTGTAAGAGTCATGAGTGACTAACAGCAGATGTGAGGGCTTTCACTTTTACCAGGAATGTTGTGTTCAAAGCCTGCGGTCACGGTGTACGTCTTTAGGTAAAGAATGATAATTATCAGAATAATCATGATTACATCTGTCGGTTATGTGTTGTATCAGTCTCTGTGACAGTACCTAGCAATGATATCAACAATGATCTCATGCCATGTTGTCCTGTCACCTTTTACAGAAGAAGCTATCGACGGTGAGGTCTGTGCAGAGGCAAATGGGTGGGGGTTGGGGGTGGGGGGTGGGGGGGGGCACCAGTCCCCAGCCCCCAGCGACATCACAGAGATGAAGGAGCGGGTGCTCACACTCGTGGGGAAGTATCCCCAGATGGCCACTCAAGCATCTGCAGACCCTGAAGTGTCGTGATGTGAGTAAAGCTTACACCATTGCGTGATGTAAAGTCAATAGATGCCATACCCACTGATATCTGAACAATCATCAATGATAGATGATTTCTAAAATTGTCCTATAAATAAAGATGGCCTTATGAGAATCATTGCACTGCAGAATGTGTCGATGGTCATGAAATGTGATGTCTGCGATGATTTTTATAGCAGGGTGCTTTTGCCATGCATATGCTGTGTGTAGCACTGGACTCTCCTTGTGACCCTAGCACCCCTTCTCCTCAGCCAGCAGTGCGTCCCAAGGCAAGACCACAGAGCCCAGAAGGTGGGGGCGCGGGGCCCGACTCTCCGGATGATCCTACATCTGGTGCTGAGGAGCACTGATTCTCGCCTGTCAATTTGCTGGGTCTGTTCTCTACCGATGAGAGCGCGGACTTCGAGGAACCTGCATCGCCACGCTTCAGAAGCTATTCCACACCAAGGCCAGCTAATGGTCCTCCGGTCATTCCCGCCTCCACTCTGGAGGTACCAGCCACAAGCACCTTGCCACAGGGCACCCCATTTGTCCCCAGGATGGCGCTGACCCCGCGGAGGTTTCGTGGACGCGGCAGGTCTGGCCCACGAACGCCACATGAGAGCGGAGAGATGGTACAGTTGTCCAGGAGGACTGTAGACATTGGTGACCAGATCCTCGATGCATTGGGGGGCATATCCCGGCAGCTGGCCACCATGACTGAGTACGTTCCACGAATAGCGGAGGCCCTGGAGGCGATAGCCAGGAACACTGCTGGCATAGGCCTCCCAGTGGTCCCGGAGCGTGGCACTCCACCCCTAGGTTCCGCACCACCACTGCGAACGACAGATGAGAGGCAGGACCAAGATCCTGCCTCTGGATCCGAGAATGTTCCCCCTCGGCACCCTCCGCTCTTATACCCGTCCAACCACCGCATCTGCCTTTATCCCCCGCAATGAGGCACCGCCTGAGGAGCTCCTCGGCCAGAATCTTATACGTTTCTATGAGATCCCCTCTCATCCTTCTAAACTCCAGTGTATAAAGGCCCAGTTGATCCAGTCTTTCCTCATATGTCAGTCTTGCCATCCCGGGAATCAGTCTGGTGAACCTTCGCTGCACTCCCTCAATAGCAAGAAATTCCTTCCTCAGATTAGGAGACCAAAACTGAACACAATATTCCAGGTGAGGCCTCACCAAGGCTCTGTACAATTGCAGTAAGATCTCCCTGTTCCTATACTCAAATCCCCTAGCTATGAAGGCCAACATGCCATTTGCCTTCTTCATCGCCTGCTGTACCTGTATGCCAACTTTCAATGACTCCTGATTGCCAAGTTGTGCAGCATGGAGCACACGACCACGAATTTAGCTACTTGCTCAGGGTTGTATTGTAGCTCCCCTCCTGAGTGCTCCAGGCATCTAATGTGCTGCGTAAGCACAGTTATTGTTTTCTGGACCACATTGCGTGTGTCTCTGTGGCTCTGGTTGTATCACTTCTCGGCCTCGGTGTGGGTGTCACGCAGGGGGGTCATCAGTCAGGTGGCTAGGCCATATCGGTTGTCACCAAGCATCCAGCATTGTCCTTGTGGCTGACTCTTAAAAAATGTCAGAGACAGCGCTCTCATGCATGATGTGAGCCTCATCGAAGCTGCCCGGACATTTGGCATTCACTGCCATTATGATCTGGTTGTGGTCGACAACTAGTTGGACCTTATGGGAGTGAAATCTTTTTCTGTTACGAAAAAGCTCTGGCTGCATATGTAGCCTGATGAGCTTGCATATTTCATTGATCATCACCTTGTGGAAGCGCAGTCTCCGAAGGCAGGTGTGCTCAGACACATCGAGGTAAGACCTCTTTTCCCTGTATGTGCAGGGTGTGTATGGTCTGGACCTCCTCCTCATTCTTGCACGTCTTAAATTGGGCACATAATGATGTGCTTCACACATTGAGCCATTTGCACTCTTCAGCAACTGCGTATTAATCGATGTAGGCTGAGAAATGGCTGGCCCCATTGCAATGAAAGTATAATAGTAATTGATCAGAAGCAATAATTTCCTCACTAAAATACACCTAGAGTAAACCCCAATGGTCAGAGTCTGAAAATATGCCTGTTGAGATGGTCACTTCACCTGAGAAGTACTCCAGAGTCAATCCAAACTCCCCCGAAGTTGAAGCAGCCTTTTGAATGAAGCGACCTGCGTTTTAAAAATGGCGCCCACACCGCTGTGATTCGTCCAGAGCAGTTCCACTTTTTCTGAGCGGTGTTTTGGGCGAGCGATATTGTGGGTGAGATGTGTGCGAAGTGGTGAAAGTGACTCTGGGTGATCCCCTGGGTGTTACTTTTGGCAAATGTGATCTTTACGACAAAAAAAAGTGGGCGGTCGGTATTATTGAATCTCGGCGATAATTCCGTGTGGAAAGTAATGCTGGCCGATATTATGGGCGTTGATTTTGCCCATTCTGATGATTCTGTCCAAAAAAAGTGGGCGGGCGGTATTATTTTTTCCCGCCGTTACGCACTTGGAGAAAGTAATGCTCGGCGATAAGTTTCCAAAAAATGGGCGTCAGTTTCCACTTTATGGCTAAATGGGTGATATCTGGGCGTTATACCTCATTTCAGCGGTAAAATGGATGTTAAGTGGGCCTTATGCATGCAAAAAAAGTGTAAAATCTAGCCCTGAGTCACCACAACCCTCTAGGGTAGCGAATTCCAAAGATTCGCCACCCTCTGAGTGAAGAAGTTTCTCCCCATCTCAGTCCTCAATAGCCGACCCCTTATTCTGAGACTGTGACCCCTGGTTCTAGACTCCTCAGCCAGAGGAAACATTCTCCCTGCATCTTTCCTGTCAAGTCCTGTAATGAATTGTATATGTTTCAATGAGTTCACCTCTCATTCTTCTAACCTCTAGGGAATATAGGCCTAGTCTACTCAATCTCTCCTCATAGGACAATCCCCCCATCACAGGAATCAGTCTGGTGAACCTTTGTTGCACTCCCTTTATGGCAAGTATATCCTTCCTTAGGTCAGGAGACCAAAACTGCACACAATACTCCAGGTGCAGTCTCACTAGGGCCCTTTTTAGTTGCAGTAAGACATCTTTACTCTTGTACTCAAATCCTCTTGTAATAAAGGCCAACATACCATTTGATTTCTTAATTGCTTGCTGTACGTGTATGTTAACTTTCAGTGATTTGTGTACAAGGACACCCAGGTCCCTCTGAACACCAACATTTCCCAGTCAATCACAATTTAAAAAATACTCTGCTTTTTTATTTTTTTTACCAAAGTGGATAACTTTACATTTCCCCACATTATATATTCCATCTGCCATGTTCATGCCCACTCACTTAGCCTATAGCCCCTTGAAATCGCTTTGCATCCTTCTCACAACTTACATTCCCACCTAGCTTTGTATCATCAGCAAACTTTACATTTGGTTCCCTCATCCAAATCATTGATATAGATTGTGAATAGCTGGGGCCCAAGCACCGATCCTTGCGGCACCTCACTAGTTACAGCCTGGCAACCTGAAAATGACCCGTTTATTCCTACTCTCTGTTTTTTGTCCGTTAACCAATCCTCAATCCATGCTAGTATATTACCCCCAATCCCATGAGCCCTAATTTTGTTTAATAACCTCTTGTGTGGCACCTTATTGAATGCCTTCTGAAAATCCAAACACACCACATCCACTGGTCCCCCCCCCTTTATATATTCTGCTAGTTACAACCTCAAAAAACTCTAACAGATTTGTCAAACATGATTTCCCTTTCATAAATCCGTGTTGACTCTGCCCAACCCTATGATTCTTTTCTGAGTGCCCTGTTACCACATCCTTAATAATAGATTCTAGCATTTTCCCTACTACAAGTTTGATAGGTTAGACATAGAGAAAATGTTTCCACTTGTGGGGGAGTCCAAAACTAATGATCATAAATATAAGATAGTCAGTAATAAATCCAATTGAGAATTCAGGAGAATCCTTTTTACCTGGAGAATGGAAAGAATGGGGAACTGGCCACCACAAGGAATAGTTAAAGTGAATAGTATAGATGCATTTAAGGGGAAGCTAGATAAGCACATGAGGGAGAAGGGAATAAAAGTGTTGTGGAATATTTAAAGGAAAACACTCTCACTGAGTCTGTAGAAGTGAAGAGAAAAGTTTATTTACTTGCAAGGGAGAAACAGGTGTCGCCAGTTAGCTCCTCACTAAACTCTCCGCTCCGTTCTCAAAGAATGTTCTTGGTCTGTCACAGTTATACATTTCAGAAAGTAGGCGTTTACATTCATTGTCCAGTAAGATACAGATATATGACTTATTTTGATCAATTCATACAGTTTGGAATTTTTGGGGACTTTACATCGTCAGCTAAGAAGCAGCAAGCTGGGCTTCCTGTTATTCAACACCTGGCTCAACCACATAAATCTTAACATAGAACTGATGACGCGTGTTGCTATGGCCAACTTTCTAAAACTACTAATGCTGGCTGCCAAGTACAAAGTAGGCCCAAATACTTCAGAAGGATATGCTGATAAGTTGAAATGAAGTAGGGTGGGGGGAGGCCCGTGTGGTACATAAATACTATTCACGACCAGTTGGCCGAATGGTCTGTTTCTGTGCTGCACCGTCAATGTAACACGATGAAACTCTCATACATGCTTTTATCATCTCCAGACTTCACTATTCCAAAGCTCTCCTGGCCAGCCTCCCATCTTCTACCCTCTGCTCATCCAAATCTCTGCAGCCCATAACCCAACCCGCACCAAGTCCCATTCATCCATCACCCCTGACCTACATTGGCTCCTGGTCCACAAGTCGGTTTTTAAACATTTTTAAAATTTAAACTAACCTTTTGACGGCGGCAACTGCTTAGGCCATAGCGGCCAATGAAGAATCCCAAATGGAACAGGCCAGGCTCCTGCGCTGATCATCGGCATCCCGTCTGGTGGAAGAGGTCTCAGACAGCGTTATGTTCCTTATGTAAGGGACCCACTGCCTCAATTAGGAGGCCGCCAGGGATGCTTGAGAATGGCCGACCCCATGTCTGGTTGGACATTTTTCAGGCGCCTTTCACCAAGCGACGTAAAATGGGTGCAAGGATGTACGATTACCATCCTCATCCACCTGTATTTATTGTTACAGACTGAGAGAGCGTTACAGCACCACCTCTGGAGGAGATAAGTATAGCAGGTGTTACTGTTACAGCATTACCCATTGATTTCAGTGGTCTGGGGCTTTACAGTGTTACCAACTGAAGGATTTTACTATGTGACTTGTAGATTCTCCCTCGATTCTTCGGAGAGAATGATTTGACATTTAGCTGTGTTTGTTGTAACAGACTGAGGGAACTGACAAGTAAGAATAAGAGCCATTCGTATAATACTGGATTTAGGAGTTACAACACCATGGGCTAGATTTTCTACTTTTTTTGCCTGCATAACGCCCACTTAATGTCCATTTTACCGCTGAAATGAGGTATAGCACCCATATATCGCCCATTTAGCCACAAAATGGAAACTGATGGGCATTTTTCGGAAACTTACCACCGAGCATTACTTTCCCCATGTGCGTAACGCCGGGAGAAAATAATACCGCCTGCTCACTTTTTTTGGGTGGAATCATCAGAATGGGCAAAATCAACACCCATAATATCGCCCAGCGTTACTTTCCACTCGGAATTAACGCCGAGATTCAATACTACTGCCCGCCCACTTTTCTTTTGTCGTAAAGATCATATTTGACGAAACTAGTGGCCATGAGATCGCCCAGCGACACTTTCACCACCTCACACACATATCGCCCACAATATCGCTCGCCCAAAAATACCGTCCGGAAAAAGTGGAACTGACCGGAACTAATCGCAGCGTTATGGACACCATGTTCTACATCACATGTCGCATCCTTTAAACGGCTGCTGTGCTTCAACCTCGGGGAGTTCGGATGTACTCTGGAGGTCGTTGGAGTTGATGTGAACATCTCTACAAACATCTTGACCATACTGTGACCGATTGGAATTTAATAGTTGTCTTCACGGGACATTCCTTGTTTGTGACCAATCGGTGGAAAACAGAGAGCTACTGCAATGGTGCCTGTCCTTTCTCACCCTCTCTTGATGACCAATTACATGCTGCAGACTTGAGATGGCTGAAAGTACGCTCCACAGCATTATGTGCCCAATGTAAGACGTGCCAGACTGATGAGGAGGACCAGATGTTACAACAACCGCAAGTACAGGGACAAGTGGTCTTACCTCGACTTGCCTGACACCACCTGCCTTTGGAGACTGCGCTTCCACAAAGAGGTTATCACTGTAGTGGAGTATTCCAAAGATACTCAACACAAGTCTGTTTGGAGAAAAGAATTGTTTATTATAAAGTACTCGATCGAGGGAGAGACAGCCTCTACACGAGTTCAGTAAAACTCGGTGACCCAAACCAGCTGATCTCTTCGAACAATCGTTGGGTTACCGTTTGTATACAGTGAAAATACATACATAATCATGAAGTTCTGTGCTGAGCTTTCCATTTGTTGTTTCCCTGCCATGTCACAAAGTTTCGTCTAACTACTATGATTACAAATATTAATTGGTTAATACAATTATCGTTACCTCCCCTGTGCACCTTTTATCTGATCAGTTACATGCTACATCATTACTTTTCTACGGTTAAGCAATTCCTATGAAAGTACTTTTTCCCAGACCGATTTGTCCTTGACTAAATCTTCTGTTAATAGAGAGACAAAGCTGGGGTGTTTATCATTATCTCGTGTAATTCTGTCTATGCTAGGACATCTGCCAAATACTCCCTTCTCGAGAGTTATGCGTTATGGTCCCATGCTCAACTTAAGCTTAGCCACAAACTTTTTAGAAATACTAATGATTTTTACCACTTCAATCCCCCCTTTGGTCATATGGTTAATCTAACCCAACATGACCAATTATTCACCTTGTCTGATTCGCACCTACTCTCAGTGATCAAGTGATAGGTTGGGAACACCCATAAATCATATCTGGTATTCATTCTGTAAAAATTTGACCTGATCCCTAGCTTGTAGCTTTGCTCGGGTATACCTCTTCTGTCTTTTGCACTTGTTACATAACATCACCAACCAACTCAAGGCTGTTACTATCTGTACTGCCACTGGGTATGTGAAAGGATCCTTATCCATGGATGTATTTCAACGTTCATTCCACAATTCCATAATCTCAAATACCAAGGCGGGTTTTTCAGGTTATCCTTTATTTCACTTTACCTTTAACCTTTAGCTCATAATATCATTTAATGTCATTTCTTAATGGTCCTTTGAGCTCAGTTAAATCTTCAAGTAACAGGGAAATTGGTGGTACTTGCTCTTCCATGTAATCATCAATAATTTGCTTAATCTCATCTCTTATATTTAATGTCATTGTCTTCCTGGCTTGTCATGCGTGCTCTTCTCACCACCACCGACACTCAAGGAGTAGAGCAAAAGTTAGGCATTGTAATGTTACAAGTCAAGCCTCCGTAATCGTAAGTTCCCTGGCTAGTTACCACACAATATTCTCCTCGTCATTGATATGCGTAATGTGTGGGTTCGGTTCGGGCAGGGCTTATTTCAATGACACATCCTTCTGTAGTATTGTCAAACCTTGCTCCCATCTCCCACTGGGTGAGGGCATATAGTTAGGCTTCCTTCTCTCTGGCACCCAGATAAAGATATTCCCCTTATCTTTCCATTCTTTTTGATCGCATACTGGTCCATCGGGCAATGACGGATGTACTCTTCCCCTTGGATTATCCCTATGTTTTCAACCTAATATTGAAGATGAATCTTGGTTTATTATGGGGATCACTAGTATTATCCCTATTGTGGGGTTTGTTCCCCCTTACCTCCTCTTGTAACCACATACACCCTAGTCATTCCTTTCAGGGTGCAGGTGTCTAATGGCCCAGTGTGCTGTGCCATTTCTTTCAACTGGGTGCTACTTATCCAATCTGGAACTCGCCCGGTTTGTATTTGATCCATATTGTGTCTCACCTGACCGATCATCCATCTCTCATAGGCCTGACACGTGTCTCTTCTCCTGTCCTCGGCAGCGTCCTCTCGTTTCTGCTGATTTAGCGCGTTAATTGTTCGTGCATGGCCTTCCAATACGGATATACCATCTAGCAGTATTTTGAATATTTTAGATCCTAACTCTGAAGATTCTATCCCTATCCCGGCCTGTTTCCTCATTAGGACCTCCATCGTTCCCCATAAACTATCTACTCTTGCTTGGATCGCCTGTATATCTAGTGCATTTACTAGAGAGGTATTTACTCCAGTTAGTACGTCGTTCCCTATAGATCTCCTCTGTCTTCCTCCTTTGTGTCTCAGCTGCTTGTGATACTCCCTCGCTCCTGATGCGTCATTAGCTTTTCTCAGGATTGTGTCTAGCAACTGTGTGTACAACGCTTTAGACTTGGGGCTACGCTTTTCTGGCAGGTATAGGGCTGTTAAATTTATGATCACAGGTAACATTTCATGCTGCACATTGTCAAATAACAACATTCCTCCGATCTCGTCACCAACCCGCTGAGTGGGCCTTCAGTAAGGAAGGGGCAGGTAATTGGTGATAGTGTTGTTGGTCCTGGGGTCGTGCCTATAGGTTTTTGTCAATAACTCATCACTGCTGGACCTGAACATTTTCGCTCTTCCTGACATATGACCCATTCTATCGCTTTTAACGAGGACGGCTCTAAGACCTTGTCCCTCTCTGGGTCCGGACAATGTACTATTACTTCCAGGTTTAACTACCACGCGCTTTCCCGAGGTTAATTCCCCTGGTTTACAATATTCAGGTAACATTTTGTTACCCACTTATCTTGTGGCTTCAAGATAAATGTTCCTGACACTCGGATTCCGCCCCCTAGGGCTGCTTTACGTAGTTGTTGTACCCTTCGGTGTGGGTATATGCTTCTATTAAAAAGGTTTCCAAACCCAAGATTTTCCAATACAACCAAAATGTTTATCAAGGAGAATCACCTGAAATATCTCAAAATCCCAATTCAAATAGTGTACTGCCAATCTTTTATTTAAATCTCTTTTATTCTACACAAAGGAAAACAAGGGCATAGCTTCCCCCCGGCCCGTAGCCTCGAGAAACCCACGCAGGCTTTTTAAAAAAATACACTCTCCCTTCTCCTTTCTTTATCTCATTCATAGACTAAATTTATTGTTTTTCAACCCAACGTAATCAATGATTATGTGTTTTCTTTTGACAAGTAAGTAAGCGTGTCGGAAATTAAAAAAAAAACGAGATCACGTATTTTTTTTACTGTAATCCAATTAGAACATCCAAATTTCTTAGCACAAGAGCTGAAGCTTCTGTGTCGGTTTTGTTTTTTCTTTTTTTTTCAATATTTTTTTAGCAAGGCTGAAGGGTTTATCTTTTGTTAAACAAACCCATCCTTTGTGCATTTCGTTGCTCCCTAAATCATCCTCAAAATAAATCCGCATCTGCATTTCTAACATAAAATGTAATTCAATTCTAGGTTTGCACTTTCTTAAAACTTCCGACATCTAGGACAACACTACAAAAGGTTAAAAACTTTCAACTCTCTGTCTGAAAAAGTGGGTGGACCTAAAACAGACAGACAGCTGCACTATTTTTCTTTTAAAAAAAAAACAGGCTTTCAGACAAATGCAAAATTCATTAATTCCCACCATCTTTTCATTCAACAAAGCTTATTTTCTTTTTTTTCCTGGTTCCCTTGTTTTTCTTCATCTGTCTCTGTCCCAACCATCCAGTGGACGTTATTCTCAAACTACTCACTTCTACTCTTAACCTCTGTATTTGTAGGCACTGACTTATTACCATTAATCCTTCTTATTTTTCTGTTTCTCCCACCATAATTTTTGTTTAACCGGCTCTATTTTAGGATCCCACCCATCACTTAACATAGTCACTATTAATCAGTTTCACTGTATCAGGTATCACCCGTCCCTGCTTGATTTCCCTTAAATCCAGATATTTTTCTATCGATTTAAACTGTACTCTTAGATACTGATTGTCCCTCTAATCGGGTTCCTTGAACCTAGAGTCTACAATCCCATTGATACCTTATAATCTCACATTTGGGAACGTCTACCCCTTCACGAGATTCTGTGAACTGTCCCCAAGCCCTTGGACTCCTCTAATGTCTGGCTGGACTAACAATACTGATTGCCTCCCTAATCTGGTCCTCAAATCTAGAGTTTGCAACCACTACCGGTTTCTCACTTTGACTTATACAGTGATGGATATACAACACATTTAAAATACTCCAAAGTCTTTTGCACCATAACAGACTTCTCACAGATTCAGGTACCCCGGGCAACTGACACGTTTCGTAACAGCTTACATTGGATTATGAGTGGTAGTTTAAATTTACTCACTTGTGATGCTCTGTAAACACTCGTCTGTCTGTTCCCATAGGTACCTGCTCGCAGCGCCAATTGTAATGGAGTATTACAAAGCTACTCAACACAAGTCTGTTTGGAGAAAAGGATCATTTATTAAGTACTCAATTGAGGGAGAGACAGCTTCTACACGAGTTCAATAACTCGGTGACCCAAACCAGCTGTTCTCTTTGAACAATTGTTGGGTTACTGTTTTTATACAGTCAAAATACATACAAAATCATGAAGTTCCACGCGGAAGCTTTCCATTTGTTGTTTCCCTGCCGCGTCACAAAGCTTCACCTAACTACTATGATTACAAAGATTAATTGGTTAATACAATTATATTGACACTAAGCTTCATTACCTCATCTATGTGCCTTTTATCTGGTCAGTTATGTGCTACATCATTACTTTTCTACGGTTAAGCAATTCCTGTGAAAGTACTTTTTCCCAGACCTATTTGTCTTTGACTAAATCTTCTGTTCATAGACAGACAAAGCTGGGGTGTTTATCGTTATCTTGTGTAATTCTATCTATGCTGGGACATAGAAACATAGAAACATAGAAAATAGGTGCAGGAGCAGGCCATTCAGCCCTTCTAGCCTGCACCGCCATTCAATGAGTTCATGGCTGAACATGAAACTTCAGTACCCCCTTTCTGCTTTCTCGCCATACCCCTTGATCCCCCGAGTAGTAAGGACTTCATCTAACTCCCTTTTGAATATATTTAGTGAATTGGCCTCAACTACTTTCTGTGGTAGAGAATTCCACAGGTTCACCACTCTCTGGGTGAAGAAGTTTCTCCTCATCTCGGTCCTAAATGGCTTACCCCTTATCCTTAGACTGTGACCCCTGGTTCTGGACTTCCCCAACATTGGGAACATTCTTCCTGCATCCAACCTGTCCAAACCCGTCAGAATTTTAAACGTTTCTATGAGGTCCCCTCTCACTCTTCTGAACTCCAGTGAATACAAGCCCAGTTGATCCAGTCTTCCTTGATAGGTCAGTCCCACCATCCCGGGAATCAGTCTGGTGAATCTTTGCTGCACTCCCTCAATAGCAAGAACGTCCTTCCTCAAGTTAGGAGACCAAAACTGTACACAATACTCCAGGTGTGGCCTCACCAAGGCCCTATACAACTGTAGCAACACCTCCCTGCCCCTGTACTCAAATCCCCTCGCTATGAAGGCCAACATGCCATTTGCTTTCTTAACCGCCTGCTGTACCTGCATGCCAACCTTCAATGACTGATGTACCATGACACCCAGGTCTCGCTGCACCTTCCCCCTTCCTAATCTGTCACCATTCAGATAATAGTCTGTCTCTCTGTTTTTACCACCAAAGTGGATAACCTCACATTTATCCACATTATACTTCATCTGCCACGCATTTGCCCACTCACCTAACCTATCCAAGTCACTCTGCAGCCTCATAGCATCCTCCTCGCAGCTCATACTGCCACCCAACTTAGTGTCATCCGCAAATTTGGAGATACTACATTTAATCCCCTCGTCTAAATCATTAATGTACAATGTAAACAGCTGGGGCCCCAGCACAGAACCTTGCGGTACCCCACTAGTCACTGCCTGCCATTCTGAAAAGTACCCATTTACTCCTACTCTTTGCTTCCTGTCTGACAACCAGTTCTCAATCCACGTCAGCACACTACCTCCAATCCCATGTGCTTTAACTTTGCACATTAATCTCCTGTGTGGGACCTTGTCGAAAGCCTTCTGAAAGTCCAAATATACCACATCAACTGGTTCTCCTTTGTCCACTTTACTGGAAACATCCTCAAAAAATTCCAGAAGATTTGTCAAGCATGATCTCCCTTTCACAAATCCATGCTGACTTGGACCTATCATATCACCATTTTCCAAATGCGCTGCTATGACATCCTTAATAATTGTGCCATCATTTTACCCACTACTGAGGTCAGGCTGACCGGTCTATAATTCCCTGCTTTCTCTCTCCCTCCTTTTTTAAAAAGTGGGGTTACATTGGCTACCCTCCACTCGATAGGAACTGATCCAGAGTCAATAGAATGTTGGAAAATGACTGTCAATGCATCCGCTATTTCCAAGGCCACCTCCTTAAGTACTCTGGGATGCAGTCCATCAGGCCCTGGGGATTTATCGGCCTTCAATCCCATCAATTTCCCCAACACAATTTCCCGACTAATAAAGATTTCCCTCAGTTCCTCCTCCTTACTAGACCCTCTGACCCCTTTTATATCCGGAAGGTTGTTTGTGTCCTCCTTAGTGAATACTGAACCAAAGTACTTGTTCAATTGGTCTGCCATTTCTTTGTTCCCCGTTATGACTTCCCCTGATTCTGACTGCAGGGGACCTACGTTTGTCTTTACTAACCTTTTTCTCTTTACATATCTATAGAAACTTTTGCAATCCGCCTTAATGTTCCCTGCAAGCTTCTTCTCGTACTCCATTTTCCCTGCCCTAATCAAACCCTTTGTCCTCCTCTGCTGAGTTCTAAATTTCTCCCAGTCCCCAGGTTCGCTGCTATTTCTGGCCAATTTGTATGCCACTTCCTTGGCTTTAATACTATCCCTGATTTCCCTAGATAGCCACGGTTGAGCCACCTTCCCTTTTTTATTTTTACGCCAGACAGGAATGTACAATTGTTGTAACATCTGCCAAATACTCCCTTCTCGAGAGTTATACGTTATGGTCCCACACTCAACTTAAGCTTAGCCACAAACTTTTTAGAAATACTAATGATTTTTAATCCCTTCAATCACTGAGGTATGCCAACTCATAAAGGGAGATCTGCAGCCTGCCAGCACCATCAGTACTGCACTGTCCGTCGAGGTCAAAGTCACACTGTCGTTCTACTCGTCAGGTTCTTTTCAGGCCTCAGCTGGCGACATTTGCGGTCTGTCTCAGCATGTCACACATTGCTGCATTAGACAGGTCACTGAAGCCCTGTATGTAAACAGGATGAACTTGATCAGCTTCCCTATGACCAGGGAGGCACATGTTAGAGGGCTCTAGGATTCTCCAGAATTGCAAACTTCCCCAAGGTGCAGGGAGCAATAGACTGTACGCACATCGCAATGCGGGCACCTTTTCAGGTTTCAGAGGTTTTCAGGAACTGCAAGGGATTCCATTCCCCGAATGTCCAATTAGTTGTTGACCACCAGCAAATTATACTGGCAGTGAATGCTAAATTTCCGGGCAGCATCCATGATGCTCACATCCTGCGTGAGAGCACTGTATCTGACTTGTTTAACCATCAGCCACAAGGTCAATGCTGGATGCTTGGTGACAAAGGATATGGCCTTGCCACTTAGCTGATGACCCCCCTGCGTGACACCCACACCGAAGCCGAGAGGCGATACAATGAGGGCCACAGAGCCACTCACAATATCATGGAGAAAACCATTGGAGTGCTTAAGCAGCGCTTTAGATGGCTGGACCACTCAGGAGGCAAGCTCCAATAACACCCTGAGCAGGTAGCTCAATTCGTGGTGGTGTGCTCCATGCTGCACAACTTGGCTATCAGGAGGGAACAAGAATTGACTGAAGGGGCTGACAGTTCACCTCACCAGAGAGAGGAAGAGGAGGATGAGGAAGCGGACGCTGACATCGGCCCAGACAATCAGACTGACGCTGAAGCCATGCCCCTGCCCCCCTGTAGACCGCATAAAAGGGCCCATCGTGGCATGATAGCTGCAAGAGCCTTACGTCAGGAGCTCATCAATGAGCACTTTGCCTGAAAGAACGTTGGTGTTATTTACAAGTCTGACACACTGCTGGGTGTGCAGGTCATACATCAATGGTGGGCATCATCTTGGTGACAGTTAAAGTTTAAGTTGATTGAAGTTATGTGTAATTATACCCTTTGATGTTCAGGAATCACCAGCGTGTAACGGTGCAACTATCTGAGCCAATGCGCAACAAGGTTTTGTTAAATAAAAAACATTTAAACCGAACAGTTGTCTGAAATCATCAGTATTTTTGTAAAAATCAACCCTCCTGACTCCAAGCCGCCTGGCCGAGGAGCTCCTCAGGCGATGCTTCATTGGGGTGGGGTGGGGGGATGATG
Source organism: Pristiophorus japonicus (assembly GCF_044704955.1). Taxonomy (NCBI): domain Eukaryota; kingdom Metazoa; phylum Chordata; class Chondrichthyes; family Pristiophoridae; genus Pristiophorus; species Pristiophorus japonicus. The sequence continues at coordinate 50,742,947 of NC_091997.1, forward strand.
GCCGAACCGTTGCTTGAACGAATACGGGAGAGGATGGTCCCGAGATGGGAACATGCTCTGAGCCAGAAGCAAGATGTTGCTCCTGGCTCGCATGTATCGTTGGCAATGGGAGTGCAGCACCTTAGGGTGCAGTACTGCGCTCCGGGACCGCTGGGAGCCCTCTGCCACCAGTGTTACTGGCTACCAGCTCCAGGGCCTTCACCATCCCTTCCGTGTTATATATTATTTGTTGGACAAAAACTCAGTGACAACTATGTTCTTGGTGCTTAGTAGGCTTTTTGCTGCTGATGAATCTCCCTTGTGCCTCCCACAGCCAAACGAGCACACACCACAGCCACACACACCTTCAGTCCCTCTCAGCTGCCTTCTCTCTGTCTCCTCTTCTGCGCATGTCATGATGACCCTTGACCTCCTGAATCACGGGAATCGAGCATTGCCATGCCGTTGTTAAGGACGGCGACACTTTATGGAGGAAGATCAGCGAGATTTAACGCTACCGCCCATTTCATATCGCTTGCGGTAACACCCAATTTTAAAAATGGAGACTAGGTGCTTTGAGAAGGGGCGAGAAGCCGGCGATCTGAAAACCCTTTTTTACCACCCACGCTGGAAATAAAGCCCATTTTTGGGCGATAAGCAATGAAGTGTAAAATATAGCCCTATGTGGTAAAGGAACTAAAAATAAATCTATATAAAGCCTTTCACGCCTTCAGGACATACTATAGTGCTTCACTGCCAAGTGTAGTCACTGTTGTAATGGGGGAAACACAGCAGCCAATTTGTGCACTGCAAGCTCCCACAAACAGCAATGTGATTGAGCAGATTGGGCCGATACTCTCTGAGGTTTAGAAGATTGAGAGGTGATCTAATTGAAGCATACAGAATTATGAGGGGGATTGACAGGGTAGTTTCCCCTGGCTGGAGAGTGTAGCACTAGGGGACATAGTCTCAGGATAAGGGGTCGGCCATTTAAGACTGAGATGAGGAGGAATTTCTTCACTCAGAGGGTAGTGAATTTTTGGAATTGTGTATGCTCAGTCATTGAGTATATTCAAGACTGAGATAGAGAGATTTTTGGAGTCTAGGAGAATCAAAGGATATGGGGATTGTGTGGGAAAGTGGAGTTGAGGTCGAAGATCAGCCATAATCTTTTTGAATGGCGGAGCAGACTCGAGGGGCTGTATGGCCTGCTCTTACTCCTAATTCTGATGTTGTTATAATGAACAGATAATCTGTTTTAGTGATGTTGGTTGAGGGTTAAATAGTGGTCCAGAACTTTCCTGTTCTTCTGTGAATAGTGCCACGGGAGATATAACTACAACTTTGAAGATTTTTATTAAAGTTATGGCTTCTTTTAATCTATTGGCTCCATTCAGATGGATTGGCACTATTAGATGGGCTATAAAAACACACAAATACATATCCTGGAAAGGTTGTTGCTGAATTAACTTTCTCTGCTGCTCAATGGTTTAGAAAAAACAACAGTGCGCACCAGCTAATCGTGTTTTCATTAACTGTGATGAGATAATTAAAGACTGATGTGGAGCAGTGACATTTAAAGACTACAGATTGATTAATTACAGATAAATTCATGCCCGCCACTAGTCATCTCCAATTCTTCAGCCTTTAGTTAGCTGGAGTCACTTTGATGTCCTGAAATCTTTTCCCCAAGCAGGTGATAAAAGTTTAAGATCTGATGAAGTGTCATCGACCTGAAACAACTCTGTTTCTCTCTCCCCAGATGCTGCCTGCACGGCTGAGTATTTCTCACAGTTTCTGTCTTTATTTCAGATTTCCAGGATTGGCAGGATTTTGCCTTTGTTTGGTATTCCTGTATTTCCCGGTACAATATATGTCACACGCTGGTTAGGAATTTTAGACTTTGAGCTTTCGTGAATTAACTGAAAGTTGAAAGAGGTAATAAAGAGCTATATGATCAAGGGCCTGTAGCAGTGCTAACTCTTCAGTGGGAGCTTTTTACTTTACAACAATATTTATATAGCAGCTTTAACACAGTGAAACAGCACGAGGCATTTCACAGGAGCGTTATCAGACAAAATTTGACACTGAGCCACATAAGGAGATATTAGGACAGGTTTTAAGGAGTGTCAAAGGACGAGAATTCCATTCCCCTGCCCCTTTCCTGCACACTGTCATATTCCTCATTTTCAAATACTTATCCAAATCCCTTTTAAAATGTTGCTAAGTTGTGGTGCTGAATGCTTTATTAGCATTTCTTTTAAGTTTCAGGACTCAGGTTGAGTGCCTCAAGTTTTGTTTTAGGCTTGTTTCTACAGTCATCAGAAGAATATCATCAAATGTCACAGCATAGTGAAATTTAGCCGATTAAAGGCTCAGTTTTAACCCATTCAGTGACCTTTCTCAGCTCCAGTCACAAATTGCTCGAAGGAGGGACCATGCCATGCCGGTTAGCTCCAAAGGCAAACGCAAGCACTCCTGCCTCCGCTGCCGATCAAAGTCTGCAAATTGCTTGTTCGAAAAAATATCAAACCACTCGAGTTCTGCAAGAACACAATGATCGCTGAAGGCCGACAGTACGACCACCACAAAACATTGCGAGGGGAGAACTGACTACAACATTTGAAGAGATCCAAGAAGGGTTTAATAAACAAAGTAAATGTATTGCTCGTTCCCTCACAGTGTGAGCCGAACTTTTGATCTTTGTTTTAAGGGAGAAGCATTTTTAGTGTAATGATCAGTAAATTTCCTCCATGGCTTACGGCTGAGATGAAACGAGAATTTTAAGGGAAAATGTAACTTAATTGTACACAAAGAAGCTGCTGTGTGTATGAGGTAGAAACAGGAAGAATTGCACCACCTGTTAGGGTGTAAATTCAGGCGCCTAGGTGACCATGGGTAATTGTGGTGAATTTTGTGATAACTTAAACAAAGGTCTCAGAGAAAAAGGACTTGAGTGCAGCCACAGGAAGCATACATCACCTGGGAACAACTTACCAAAGGAATCGATCAGGAATCAATGAACAATCTAGTGAAAGTCAGGAGAGAGTAGTTATGATTTTATTTTTATCTGTTCAAGAGATGTGGGTGTCGCTGGCGAGGCCAGCATTTATTGCCCATCCCTAATTGCCCCTTGAGAAGGTGGTGGTGAGCCACCTTCTTGAACCGCTGCAGTCCTTGTGGTCAAGATACTCCCACAGTGCTGTTACAGAGGGAGTTCCAGGACTTTGACCCAGCAACGATGAAGGAACAGCGATATATGTCCAAGTCAGGATGGTGTGTAACTTGGATTGGAACGTGGAGGTGATGGTGTCCCCATGCGTCTGCTGCCCTTGTCCTTCTAGGTGGTAGAGTTAGAGGTGGCTTTGGGAGGTGCTGCCGAAGTTAATTAATAGCTTTCTGTTGGATATGGTTATGTCCTTGCCTAAGGGAAACATGTTGTATTTTATAATCTGGCCACTACCTGAAACATTGGGACCATGCAGGGGAAGATTCTAATCAAAGACCTCCAGACACCCCCAGGGACAGTTTAAGGGTGCCTCGGGCCCCGGGCAGTACCCTGGCCATGGGCCCCCTACTCCCATTCACATCCTGCAGTAAATGACATTAGTGAGCTAAGTCACAGGACACTATACTGAGTATGCATCAGGTCAAGGTCAGGTCAGGCCTACATCTCAGGTTTATGTTCTCATTGATATATGACGACACTCATTTAATATTTTATTTTGTTTCCAAACAAACCGATACCTTGATGAAACCCTGTATAAACAGCAAACAACAACGCTTTATAAACAAAACCTTACATTTTGAAACTAAATCAACAATGATAACAATTTAGAACAAGACGGCAATTTTTTTGGAACACCATCATTTGTCATTTGCATTGCATTTTCTCCACAGAGACAACGACAAGTATAACCCCCCTCTCCCCCCCCACACACACACACACTTCCCCCCGGCCCCACAAGTATAACATTACATTGGTCTTTTCCTAGATTTTTGTCAGCTAAACTCATCAATGATTTTCGCGAAGTCAAGTCCTCTCAGTATTTCGCTCTCGAGGCTCATGATTGAAAAACTATTAAGTCGATCTTGTCCCATTCGGTTCCTGACCTCATCCTTGATGTGTTTTAGTTTTGAGAAGGACCACTCACCACTGCAATTTGATACCATCATTGACAGATATATCCGAAGAGCTATTTCAATGTTAGAAAAAGTTTGGGTGAGGACGTGTGTATGGAGGAATTGGTACATTCTCAGCACTGCTGACTTAGTTTGTTTGACACAAATTGAGGTTTGAAGCTCTGCTGTGGATGCTATCAAGCTAGAAAACTGGATGAATTCACTTTCAATTATAGGTCCCAGATCATTGGGATAGGAGCGGGCAAGATTTGCTGTGGCTTGCTTGATCTCATGAGTTGAGAGAGTGGCTAGCTTGGACAGGAATCCAAACTTACAGTTGATTTCCTTGTATGTTTCAAGGCGGTGTTTCAAGGTACTGACTAGTTGATCAATGATGACAAGGAATACTTCAGTTTTGAGTTTCTCCTTGGGTGACAAGCAGTGTTTTCAGCATCTTCATCGTCATAGCAGCGGTTGCGTACCCGGATGTCACACAGTTTAATCCCTACGTCTTCAAAGTCCTCAAACTCTGTCCACTGGGTCTTGACAAAATCAACAAGGGACTCGAGTAAGGACACCATGACTTTCATATTCAAGTTGGTCTCTTGAAGCGAGAGATCGGTCAGGTGAAAGCGCTTCAAGACTGTGTTCCAAATAACAATGAGAGTAGCTGAATCCAATTCGCTCAGTTTGTCATGGATCAACTGAGCTTCATTTCGGCATTCAACGTTCTGTTCCACGTCAGTTGCCAGGGATTCCAACACTTCGCATATGGGAGTGTAACCTTTGAGCAGGGCTGACACTGCTTCATACCTTGCTGACCATCGCGTAGCAGAAAACTGTTTGATGACAGACAGCCGTAAAGGCTTTAGTTTTTCATAAAGCAGTCGCCAGCGATACGTCGTGCAGAGAGAAAGGGATGTCAATAAATCTGACGATCATTGAGCTGCATTCGGTACTGTTTTTCCCCACACGGTTGAGTGAGTGCGCTGCGCATGGTATAAACGTCGCATATGGGCATTGCTCTTTGATGATAGTTTGGACATCAAAGTATTTCCCACTCATATTTGAAGTATTATCATCAGATTATCTGTGACAATGTTGTATGACGATCCCATTCTCATCCAGAAAGGCCAGTATTATTTCTGCTATTTCTTGTCCAGTATGACCGATTATCGGCAAGAACTTTAGGAACCTTTCCTCAGTTGGTAGAACATAGCAGACGACAAATGTCAACTTTTGTGAGTGTGTGACGTCTGCCGTTGATTCAACAGATATTAAATAGAACTTCCGCTGATTTCAATTCCTGAATAATCATCTCAAGTGTTTGCTACCCATCAGACCAATCGGTTCTTCACAAGTGATGGAAGACAAGTATGAAGTGTGCCCCTTGCCTTTGTTGGCAAACCGCCTGATGTGTTCAGCAAGAAATGCTTCGTAGTTTGCGATAACCTCCCACACACCCAGATAATTACCATTACTTGGAATGAAAGACCTCGTTCACAGAGAAACGTTATCACACAGACAGCCCACTCGAGCACTTTGCCGTTCATTTTCAAACTGGAAGACAATATGACCATCCACACAACTAGTGCCTGCTTGTCTAGTGCACATTACTACCATGGCTTCTCTATGCTGCTGGCTTTTTTGTGAGATAAAATCTGTTATGTATGAATAAAGAGTCTGACTGGATACTGTGAGCTCAAAGTAAAGTGTGACCTTAGTCTTTTGTTGCAGGTCTCCCAAGTGCCTCTCCAACCTGTGAGGCCTCCTTAAGCACCTGTGCTCCCAAAGGATTATGGGATCCCTTGGGACTCCAGGGGATGAACCCTCTGGTGGCTGTACAGAGTAAATACAAGTTTACATATATAACAACACTCCCCCCCACACCCCCAAAGTCAACAGTGTAACTATTTACAAGGTGAAACAATCTGGGGGCCTTCTTTCCCTGGTTGATCGTCTCGGTGCAGATGCTGGTTTTGGTGAACCGTCTGTTGGGCCCTCGCTGGGCTGCTGTGCAGCTGGCCTTGCTGGGCTGCCTGGTGTGGTGAGTCCTGCTGGGCTGCTGCAGATGATGGGTTCTGCTTCGTGGCCAACCATGGTGTCGGTTGCCACTGGTGTGTATGTTGGGGGGTCAAAGAAGGTAGGGTCCAAGGTTGGTTGCTCTGGATAGTCCGTGAATCTGAGTTTGATTTGGTCCAAGTGTTTCCGGTGAATGAGTCCATTTGAAAGTTTGACCCGAAACATCCTGCTCCCCTCTTTGGCCACAACACTGCCGGGAAGCCACTTGGGACCTGGTCCATAATTCAATACAAATACAGGATCATTGATTTCAATTTTGCGCTATCATGATATGTACTTTGTTGAAGCCTCCTGCTCTCTACCTGTTCATGTAGATCAGGGTGAACTAACGAGAGCCTTGTCTTAAGTGACCTTTTCATGAGCAGTTCAGCGGGTGGAATTCCAGTGAGCGAGTGGAGTCTCATGCAGTAACTGAGCAGGACCCGTGATAGACAAGTCTGCAGTGAGCCTTCAGTTACCCTCTTCAAGCCCTGCTTGATAGTTTACACTGCTCTCTCTGCCTGACCATTGGATGCTGGTTTGAATGGGGCAGATGTGACATGTTTGATCCCGTTGCGGGTCATGAATTCTTTGAACTCGGCACTGGTAAAACATGGCCCGTTATCGCTCACAAGGAGATCAGGTAGGCCGTGAGTGGCAAACATGGCCCACAGGTTTTCAGTGGTGGCAGCGGATGTGCTTGCTGACATTATCTCACATTCAATCCATTTAGATTATGCATCTACAACCACAAGGAACATTTTACCCAAGAACGGGCCTGCATAGTCGACATGGACCCTAGACTACGGTTTGGAGGGCCAAATCACTACCCGATTTCCCCACAGAAGGCAGTCTGCCTGTATAGACATTTCATCTTGTGCTGCTGGAACAACTTCATCTCTTCCTACATTTCCACTGGGACACTGGACCAGCTCCTGTGAAGCACACAGTTTTTAACTAGGGCCAGTAAGGTGTCCTGGCTCGTCCAGGTTCTAATCTGTCGGGCTGTGACGGGTGATTGCTCACAATCAAATGCTTCCATAACCATGACTAAATCTGCGGGCTGCACCATTTCCACCCCCATGGTGGGCAATGGCAGCCTACTGAAAGCATCGGCGCAGTTTTCTGTGCCTGGTCTGTGGCGGATGGCGTAGTTGTATGCGGTCAACCTGAGCGATGTGGGCTGATGCATTAGTATTTATCCCCTTACTCTCGGAAAACAGGAATATCAGTGGCTTATGGTCAGTTTCCAATTCAAATTTTAGCCAAAACAGGTATTGATGCCTTTTCTTTAGCTCATAGACACACACTAACGCTTCTTTTTCAATCATGCTGTAGGCTCTCTCAGCCTTGGACAGACTCCTGGATGAATAAGCAACCAGTTGCAATTTCCCAAAATCATTAGCTTGTTGCAATACACACCCAACGCCATATGATGACACATCACATGCAAGTACCAAACACTTACGTGGATCAAACAACACAAGCAATTTGTTTGAGCATAACAATTTTCTCACTTTTACAAAGGCATTTTCTTGGCTTTTGCCCTGAACCCATTCATGCCCTTTACGCAGTAAGGCGTGCAGTGGTTCTAACAGTGTGCTGAGACCCGGTAAGAAGTTACCAAAATAGCTCAGAAGACCTAGAAACGACCACGTTCTGTGGCCTCGCTGCGTTCTCGATTGCCTCCGTCTTCGAATCGGTGGGCCTGATGCCGTCCGCCGCGATTCTTCTTCCCAGGAACTTCACTTCAGGCGCCAGGAAAACGCACTTTGAAAGTTTAACCTGAGCCCCACGCGGTTGAGTCGACTAAGAACCTCCTCCAGGTTCTACAGGTGCTCGACTGTGTCCCGACCTGTAACCAAGATGTCGTCCTGGAAGGCCACCGTGCACGGGACCGACTTCAGTAAGCTTTCCATGTTTCTCTGGAATATCGCCGCCGCTGATCGAATTCTGAACGGGCATCTGTTGTAAATGAAGAGACATTTGTGCGTGTTGATTCAGGTGAGGGCCTTCGATGATTCCTCCAGCTCCTGCGTCATATAGGCCGAGGTCAAGTCCAGCTTCGTGAACGTCTTTCCTCCCGCCAACGTAGCAAAAACGTTGTCGGCCTTTCGTAGTGGGTATTGGTCCTGCAGGGAGAAACGATTGATAGTTACTTTGTAATCACCACAGATTCTGACTGTGTCGTCTCCCTTGAGGATAGGAACGATAGGACTGGCCCACTCGTTGTATTCGATCGGCAAAATGATGCCCTCTCTTTGCAGCCGGTCTAGCTCGATCTCTAACTTTTTCTCATCATATACGGTACTGCTCGCGCCTAGTGATGGATGGGTCGGGCCCCCGGAATTAGGTGGATCTGCACTTTTGCTCCTTGGAACTTCCCGATGCCTGGTTCGAACAGCGAAGAGAACTTGTTTAAAACCTGGGCACACGAAGTGTCGTCAGCGCTTGGACGTCGTCCCAGTTCCAGCGTATCTTTTCCAGCCAGCTCCTGCTGAGCAGCGTGTGCACTGCTCCATCATTTACAGTAGCACTGCTGATTAAGTTCTCAGTTTTGTGCGAATTGGGAGTCAAGATTGGCCTTGAGGCCTTGCTGCACACAACTTTTCGAAAGTCTTTTTGCTCATAATGGATTGACTCACGCCCGTGTCCCGCTCCATTGACACCAGGAACCCATTTAGTTCAACCTTCAGCATTATCGGGGACACTTATGGTGAATGTGTGCACCCCATGTATCTCTGCCTCCTCGGTCTGAGGCTCTAGTTTGTCGTGATCCACCGTGGATCTGTCCTCCTCTGCAACATGGTTGTTTGCAGGATTAACAGGATTTGCAGCTCGCCTGCACATACGTTAGAGGTGTCCCATTGTTCCACAGCCCTTGCAAACATACCCTTTGAAGCAGCATGAATGAAAATGATGATCATCCCCGCAGCACCAACAAGATGTTAATGGCCTTGCATTAATCAGCCTTGATGATGGACTCTGAGACATCTGCGGACATGCAGTTGCAGGCATGTGGGGCCTGCCCTGTATGTTGCAATTTGAAAACAACATCACTTTGTTCACAGTACTTGCAGCAGCACTCGTGTGCTGAGAGATTTGCTTCGTATTGTCACTGGTGGTAATGAACGCCTGGACTCTCGCTATGGCCTTACTCAAGGTTGGGGTCTCTACAGTCAAAGGTTTGTGAAGTATCATTTCATGGCCAATGCCAAGTACGAAAAAGTCTCTGAGCATGTGCTCCAAATGTCCTTCAAATTCGCAATGTCCTGCAAGGCGTCTTAGCTCAGCAACATAACTCACCACTTCCTGGCCTTCAGACCTTTTGTAGGTGTAGAACCAGTACCTTGCCATCAGAACGCTTTCCTTTGGGTTCAGATGCTCCCGGACCAGTGTGCACAAATCATCGTATGATTTCTCTGTGGGTTTCGCTGGAGCAAGCAGGTTTTTCATGAGGCCATACGTTGGTGCCCAGACGGTGAGGAGAATTGCCCTTCATTTGGCAGCGTTCCGCTTCTCCTTCCAGCTCGTTGACCACAAAGTATTGGTCGAGTCGCTCCATGAAGGTTTCCCAATCATCTCCATCTGAGAATTTATCCAGGATGCCCTGGATGCCCACTGCAACGTCAGGTTCATCATTTGTATCTCGTCGCCAGTTGTTATGTATGAATAAAGAGTCTGACTGGATACTGTGAGCTCAAAGTAAAGTGTGACCTTAGTCTTTTATTGCAGGTCTCCAGAGTACCTCTCCAGCCTGTGAGGCCTCCTTAAGTACCTGTGCTCCCAAGGGATTATGGGATCCCCTGGGACTCCAGGGGATGAGCCCTCTTGTGGCTGTACCAGGTATATACAAGTTTACATATATAACAAAATCCTCTCGTCTCCACGCTTCCAGTCATTGAACTCATGAGTAAAGTGGCTACTCTACCGTTTTAAGGTAAATAACACGTTCACTCCACACGTTCCCGTCAGCGGGTGCACACTTGTGAAGAAGGACTTCGAGCAGTATCGGCGACATCCTTGGCTTGAATCACACCAGAGTTTTGGAAGTCTTTATCACAGTTTTGGCAGTCCTCACGACCCTTTGCAATCCCATGGCTCGGCATGTCTTCTGCGATATTGTCTCCCCACGGCCCAATGTTACTCGGAAGTTGCGTCTCTTTCAGCTCGGTATGCGGCAGTTGGTTTTCATCTTTTTCAACTTTTTGGACTTGGAGCTCCAACTTGGCCAACTCCAGGTCTGGTGCTACGAGTGGTTTGGTTGTTGAGGGTGACTGCACAGCGTCGTCTTGGCCTTCATCTTCATGATCTTGAGTTTTTAGTTGGAAGAATGATCTCATTTAAACAGCTTAATGACTTCTCATCTCTTTTGCTCCTCGCATAGCTGGTGCGCGTTCCTTGTTTCTACCCCCGATTTGTGTGTAGAATGCATCTCTAGAAAAAGGGCCTCAAGAGTCTGGTTACATCAAGTGGAGAATAACATGCGCCTGGGCCCTGACGGCTTCGTTCCTCTCTTGCTACGTCACTTATGTCAATACTGTTTACCTTTACCTTAATCCTACCCTGTATGATCCCACTCTAGGCTTGGTCTCTGCCACATCTGCCACCCCTCGCCTTAATCTGTCCCTAAACACCCCCAACATCTTATGCTAAGATAGCTTGGATGCACAGGAATGCTTGTATCTGATGTCACATGTGTGTGCAGAAGTGATGCATTATGGGAAGGCTAACTAGTATGTGGAATGTATCATGAAGATACACTGAAGAACAGGTCTCAGACATGCTCAGTAACATTAACATGAAATGGTTAATGTGGCTCAGGAGAGTGAGAACAAATTCTATATTTTTACCGATTTAAACTTTTTACTCATACCACTGACGTGCTCCACAGCGATACTGATTGCTAACATACAAATTAATGAAACAGGTAGAGTTAAACACGCTGATACCTATCTGAGGGATTGAAATTAAAGTAGAGAGGGACATAAAATTTGAAATTCCAGAATTTATGGTTGTATTCCCGAGTTAATGCTGAACTCAGGACAAGAGGGTGAGAGAGAAATAATACTTAGTTAGAATTACCCACAAGTTGGATAATGGTAAAAGAAAAGCTGGAGGATGATTTCTTAATGATATGGCAGTATTTGGGGCAGCTTCATTTCCTGTACAACGCATTATGTTTTTCTTTGTCCGTAACAATATTAACCAAATGAAATATGGACTCAAAGAGCAAATAGTTCGGGATAGGATTATGATGCTGACAAGGTGAGGTTTGGATCTTGGGAAACTCTCTCAGATTAAGATTGAGAAATAGTGAAAAGATCCATTTTATGTAAAAGAATCACTTATGTTGCCTTTATTTTTAGCTCTGTAGTTAAAATCTTAGAATAGAAAAAAAACGGCAAATGTAGCTGATGGGCAGTGTCTGTAAGGCTGTAACTCTCATATAACATAGCCTTGGATACATCGATATGTTTATTCTTTTCTATACATGTAAATAGATAAGATGTTCATCGAGGAGGCGGGAATGTGAGCAGCGGGAGTTCGGGGACGTCGGAGCGGCCTATAAAGGCCCAGCGTTCGTCGAGGAGGCGGGAGAGCGAGCAGCGGGAGTCCGGGGACTTCGGAGCGGCCTATAAAAGGCCCAGCGTTCGTCGAGGAGGCGGGAGAGCGAGCAGCGGGAGTCCGGGGACGTCGGAGCGGCCTATAAAAGGCCAGCCAGTGCAGCTGCTGCAGGGAGAGAAGGCAAAAAAGAAGTAGAAAGAAATCAAAAGGTGACGTCACAGCCAAGGGGGTAAGTGATTGGCTGGTGATTGGTGAGTAGTTTTTCTTTTTTCTTCTTTTCTTTATCAGTAAGTAACCTTTTAGCATTGTTATTGCCAAACTAAGTTAATCTAGGGGTTAAGTCATGGCAGGAGAGCTCGGACATGTGTTATGCTCCTCCTGTAATATGTGGAAAGTCAGGGACGCTTCCAGTGTTCCTGACGACTACATGTGTGGGAAGTGCATCCACCTGCAGCTTCTGACAGACTGCATTGTGGCACTGGAGCTGCGGGTTGATTTACTCTGGAGCATCGACGATGCTGAGGATGACGTGAATAGCATGTTTAGTGAATTGGTCTTACCGCAGGTAAAGGGTACACAGCTAGATAGGGAATGGGTGACCAACAGGAAGAGCAGTGGAAGGAAGGAAGTGCAGGGGTCCCCTGCGGTCATCCCCCTGCAAATCAGATACATCGCTTTGGGTACTGTTGAGGGGGATGACATATCATGGGAGGGCAGCAGCAACCAAGTCCATGGCACCGTGGGTGGCTTTGCTGCACAGGAGGGCAGGAAAAAGAATGGGAGAGCTATAGTGATAGGGGATTCTATTGTAAGGGGAATAGTTAGACGTTTCTGCCGGCCGCAATCGAGACTCCAGGATGGTATGTTGCCTTCCTGGTGTAAGGGTCAAGGATGTCTCAGAGCGGGTGCAGGACATTTTGAAGAGGGAGGGTGAACAGCCAGTTGTCGTGGTGCATATAGGTACCAACGATATAGTTAAAAAACGGGATGAGGTCCGACAAGACGAATTTAGTGAGCCAGGAGCTAAATTAAAAAGTAGGACCTCAAAAGTAGTAATCTCAGGATTGCTGCCAGTGCCACGTGCTAGTCAGAGTAGGAATCGCAGGATTGCTCAGATGAATACGTGGCTTGAGGAGTGGTGCAGAAGGGTGGGATTCAAATTCCTTTTTATTTTTACTCCAGACAGGGATGTACAATTGGGGGAGGTGGGACCAGTACAAACTGGAAGGTCTGCACCTGGACAGGACCGGAACCAATGTCCTCGGGGGAGTGTTTGCCAGTGCTGTTGGGGAGGATTTAAAATAATATGTCAGGGGGATGGGAACCTATACAGGGAGACACAGGGAAGTAGAATGGGGGCAGAAGCAAAAGATAGAAAGAAGAAAAGTAAAGGTGGAGGGCAGAGAAACCCAAGGCAAAAAGCAAAAAGGGCCACATTACAGCAAAATCCTAAAGGGGCAAAGGGTGTTAAAAAGACAAGCCTGAAGGCTCTGTGCCTCAATGCGAGGAGTATTCAGAATAAGGTGGATGAATTAACTGCGCAGATAGCAGTTAACGGATATGATGTAATTGGCATCATGGCGACATGGCTCCAGGGTGAACAAGGCTAGGAACAAGGCCAGGGGTATTCAATATTTAGGAAGGATAGACAGAAAGGAAAAGGAGGTGGGGTGGCGTTGCTGGTTAACGAGGAAATTAATGCAATAGTAAGGATGACAATTAGCTTGGATGATGTGGAATCTGTATGGGTGGAGCTATAGAATACCAAAGGGCAGGAAACGCTAATGGGAGTTGTGTACAGACCACCAAACAGTAGTAATGAGGATGGGGATAGCATCAAATAAGAAATTAGGGATGCATGCAATAAAGGTACAGCAGTTATCATGGGCGACTTTAATCTACATATTGACTGGGCTAACCAAACTGGTAGCAATGCGGTGGAGGAGGATTTCCTGGAATGTATTAGGGATGGTTTTCTAGACCAATATGTCGAGGAACCAACTAGAGGGCTGGCCATCCTAGACTGGGTGATGTGTAATGAGAAAGGACTACTTAACAATCTTGTTGTGCAAAGCCCCTTGGGGAAGAGTGACCATAACATGGTAGAATTCTTTATTAAGATGGAGAGTGACACAGTTAATTCAGAGACTAGGGTCCTGAACTTGCGGAAAGATAACTTCGATGATATGAGACGTGAATTGGCTAGAATCGACTGGCAAGTGATACTTAAAAGGTTGATGGTGGATAGGCAATGGCAAACATTTAAAGAACACATGGATGAACTTCAACAATTGTATATCCCTGTCTGGAGTAAAAATAAAACGGGGAAGGTGGCTCAACCATGGCTAACAAGGGAAATTAATGATTGTGTTAAATCCAAGGAAGAGGCATATAAATTGGCCAGAAAAAGCAGCAAACCTGAGGACTGGGAGAATTTTGTAATATAGCAGAGGAGGACAAAGGGTTTAATTCGGAGGGGGAAAATAGAATATGAGAGGAAGCTTGCTGGGAACATAAAAACTGACTGCAAAAGCTTCTATTGATATGTGAAAAGAAAAAGATTAGTGAAAACAAATGTAGGTCCCTTGCAGTCCGATTCAGGTGAATTTATAATGGGGAAGAAAGAAATGGCGGACCAGTTAAACAAATACTTTGGTTCTGTTTTCACGAAGGAAGACACAAATAACCTTCCAGAAATACTAGGGAACCGAGCGTCTAGTGAGAAGGAGGAACTGAAGGATATCCTTATAAAGCGGGAAATTGTGTTTGGGAAATTGATGGGCTTGAAGGCCGATAAATCCCCAGGGCCTAATAGTCTGCATCCCAGAGTACTTAAGGAAGTGGCCATAGAAATAGTGGGTACATTGGTGATCATTTTCCAACAGTCTATCAACTCTGGATCAGTTCCTATGGACTGGAAGGTAGTTAATGTAACACCATTGTTTAAAAAATGAGGGAGAGAGAAAACGGGTAGACCGGTTAGCCTGACATCAGTAGTGGGGAAAATGTTGGAATCAATTATTAAAAATGAAATAGCAGCGCATTTGGGAAGCAGTGACAGGATCGATCTAAATCAGCATGGATTTATGAAAGGGAAACCATGCTTGACAAATCTGGAATTTTTGAGGATGTAATTAGTAGAGTGGACAAGGGAGAACCAATGGATGTGGTGTATTTGGACTTTCAAAAGGCTTTTGACAAGGTCCCACACTAGAGATTGGTATGCAAAATCAAAGCATATGGTATTGGGGGTAATACACTGACATGGATAGAGAACTGGTTGGCAGACAGGAAGCAGAGAGTCGGGACAAACGGGTCCTTTTCAGAATGGCAGGCAGTGGCTAATGGAGTGCCACAGGGCCCCCAGCTCTTTACAATATACATTAATGATTTAGATGAAGTAATTGAGTGTAATATCTCCAAGTTTGCAGATGACACTAATCTGGTGTGAGCTGTGAGGAGGATGCTAAAAGGCTTCAGGGTGACTTGGACAGGTTAGGTGATTGGGCAAATACATGGCAGATGCAGCATAATGTGGATAAATGTGAGGTTATCCACTTTGGGGGCAAAAACACGAAGGCAGAATATTATCTGAATGGCGGCAGATTAGGAAAGGGAGAGGTGCATCAAGACCTGGGTGTCATGGTTCATCAGTCATTGAAAGTTGGCATGCAGGTACAGCAGGCGGTGAAGAAGGTATGCTGGCCTTCATAGCTAGGGGATTTGAGTATAGGAGCAGGGAGGTCTTACTGCAGTTGTAGAGGGCCTTGGTGAGGCCTCACCTGGTATATTGTGTTCAGTTTTGGTCTCCTAGTCTGAGGAAGGATGTTCTTGCTATTGAGGGAGTGCAGCGAAGGTTCACCAGATTGATTCCCGGGATGGCGGGACTGACATATGAGGAGAGACTGGATTAACTGGGCCTTTATACACTGGTGTTTAGAAGGATGAGAGGGATCTCATAGAAACTTTTAAGATTCTTGCGGGATTGGACAGGTTAGATGCGGGAAGAATGTTCCCGATGATGGAGAAGTTCAGAACCAAGGGACACAGTCTTAGGATAAGGCGTAAGCCAATTAGGACTGAGATGAGGAGAAACTTCTTCACTCGGAGAGTTGTTAACCTGTGGAATTCCCTATCGCAGAGAGTTGTTGATGCCAGTTCATTGGATATATTCAAGAGGGAGTTAGATATGGCCCTTATGGCTAAAGGGCTCAAGGGGTATTGAGAGAAAGCAGGAAAGGGTTATTGAGGTGAATGATCAGCCATGATCTTAGTGAATGGCGGCGCAGGCTCGAAGGGCTGAATGGCCTACTCCTGCACCTATTTTCTATGTTTCTATATTTCTATCTCCATTTTAAATATATTCAATGACTCAGCCTCCACAGATCTCTGGGGCAGAGAATTCCACAGGTTTACAACCCTCTGATAGAAGCAATTTCTCCTCATCACCGTTTTAAATGGGCGCCCCCTTATTCTTAAACTTAAGATGCCCCCTAGTTCTCGATTCCCCCATGAGTGGAAACATCCTCTCTGCATCCACCTTGGCGAGTACTGTGAGGTTGGGAGATGTTGATGGGGGACATCTGGAAGGTTGATCTCAAATAGTTGTATCATGCGTATCTTCCGTGACTGCATCATTGTTAGGCGTGAGTATGTTCAGGTTCA
This sequence comes from Pristiophorus japonicus, assembly GCF_044704955.1. Taxonomy (NCBI): domain Eukaryota; kingdom Metazoa; phylum Chordata; class Chondrichthyes; family Pristiophoridae; genus Pristiophorus; species Pristiophorus japonicus. Next base: position 50,759,342 of record NC_091997.1, read on the forward strand.
TTTATCCTTTAATAAACCCTCAAGTGTGTGACTGTGTGTTAAATTCATTCTTTGCATGCAGGCACAGTACTGCAGCCTCTCTCTATCAAATTACAAAATGTACCTTCCTAACCGGTGAAGGACCATTGTAGAGGGGTTAAAGTAGGTAGGAAAACGAGATGGTGATCAGAGATGTCTTTATGGAGTAGAAAGATCTGAGTTGGCACGTTCAAGGTGGTGTCCATGGGTGTGTGTGAGAGAAGTCGTACTACAAATATATAGGGCCCTGGTGAGACCCACCTGGAGGACTTGCCATAGAGGGAGTGCAACGAAGGTTCTCCAGACTGATTCCTGGGATGGGGGATTGTCCTTTGAGGAGAGATTGAGTAGACTGAGCCTATATTCTCAAGGGTGTAGAAGAATGAGAGGTGATCTCATTGAAACATACAAAATTCTTACAGGGCTTGACAGGGTAGATGCAGGGAGGATGTTTCCTCTGGCTGGGGAGTCTAGAACCAGGGGTCACAGTCTCAGAATAAGGGGTCGGCCATTTAGGACTGAGATGAGGAGAAACATCTTCACTCAGAGGGTGGTGACTCTTTGGAATTCTCTACCCCAACGGGCTGTGGAAGCTTAGCCTTTGAGTATATTCAAGACAGAGATCGATAGATTTTTGGATATTAAGGAAATCAAGGAATATGGGAACAGTGCAGGAAAGTGGAGTTGAGGTCGAAGATCAGCCATGATCTTATTGAATGCCGGAGCAGGCTCGAGGGGCCGAATGGCCTACTCCTGCTTCTATTTCTATGGTGTCTATGGTATATGTGGAGTGTGAGATAGGAGAGAAAAAATTGAGGGCTGGAGGACGAGGAATTTAGATGAAAGTTTGAAATAATTGAGGTTGAGAAGTCACTCAGAGGTAGAGGATGAAGCAGAATTTGATTTGATGTTGCCTTGGGTGGGTGGTAAACCAGAAGGATTTTAAAGGAGATAGAAAAAAGGGCGGTAAACATTGAGTGGTGCTGAAAGGAAGGGAAAGTGCTGGAGCGATAAGGGGGCAGGGAAAGACAGGGGAGCAATGCGAGCCGGACCAGCACCGTGATGGTTTGTGGTGTGTGACATGGTGCAATGAAAGCTGGGCAGGGTGACCGCGACAAAGGAGGAATAAGTCACCACATGTCAGCCAAGTTTTAGTTCAGGCTCAGGATATCGATTGATTCGTCCAGAATGAAGTTGTGTAGGTAGTAACATGGGAAATAGGAGGGGATTGTAAAACAAGACAGTAGATGATGAGAACATGAGAACAAGGGTCCAGAACAGGAGAGCAGATGGTGGTGAGGAAAATGACATGGTGGGAACTCAGTTCTGAAATGGCAGAGAAAATGCACAAACACTGCACACAGAGAATGGCTACATTGGAGCCGGGGTGATTTGTGCATGAACTATTGTAAGAACACAGGGATCTTTACTCTAACAAACCAAGTAAGGGATATTACTTGAGGGGTCCAGGTAAATCCTTAATCCTGTCATCTTGACTCCTCATCAAAAACTGTCTGGAATTTTCCGTGGCTGGGCGGGTCAGGTGCGGGCGGTTGCTGTGGCAGGTCGTGACCCCATTCCTCTTTCCATTCCACTCCTGAAATCAACTTTCCCTTAATGGCGCCTATTAAGCCCAACCTGCGCGTTACGCGGCCCTATTACATGGTGCAGGTCTGATGACGTCATCGATGTCGCGTTTTCAGCCGGGATATTTAAAGGAGCCTTGGCCACATTGCATTTGAAGATTCATGCCTGTGTGCAGGCACTGCACTAGACCATTGCAGTGTTGGAAAGACCAGAAAACATGACTGCACAGAGACATCGAGCTGCATTCAGGTTCTCCGATGACTCCTCCATATGCTTGTGTGACGTACACGGGGAGATCCTCTTCCCTTCCGATAGGCAGAAGAGACCTCCCCAGCAGACCAAAAGAGCAGAGGTAGTAAATGGCAGGGATGTTGTCAGGGGGACCTGGGTGCAGTGCTGGAAATATTTCAAAGATCTCATTAGATCAGGAAAGGTGAGTGCAAAGCCATACTCTACTTCACCCTGCAGCATCTTTCATCACATCCCCATCACTCTGCCTTCTCCAGCCTACTCCTGCACTTCCTTTCTCACCCCAACATACCTTGCACCTCCACCCATCCCTCTCTCTCTCTCTCTCTACATTATCACATCCCCATCTGACTAACCACCCCTCACACTCACACGCATCCTAATGCAATCATAGCAACTAACAACACACAAGGCGGTCACTTGGCATTGCCAATCCACTCCATCACCCTCTACAGATGTAACCCATCCATTCCTTACATTCAATCTATCACTCAACCTTCTCTTCTTTCCCTCCTCGCAGGAGAAGAGAGCCCACAATATAAGAGAGAGAGGGAGAGAACCGGAGGTGGCCCTCCATCATTGGCCAGCTTAACAGCAGCAGAGGAGGTCACCCTGGAGGTCTCAGGAGTCGCCGAGCAGCTGGAGGTGGGAGACAGAGAGAGGGAGACATCTCAGCAACCTGGTGACAAAATGACATCTCATACAGCTACATGGCATACAGTAATCACTCATTCGGGGACTGATGTCAGCAGCCAGTGAATGTTCATCATGTGCACAATGGTGTAGGTACCCATTCTTGATATGACATATCTAACTCATCTCTACCATCCCACAGGTCCACCAAGAGCCGTCTGCACTCCTCAGAGGAGCCTCTAGCCTCAGTCAATCCAGTCGCAGCAGGGAAGTGAGCAGCTGCCTCTACCTCTGCTAAAGCCACAGGAGTAGCACCTCATAGAAACATATGTAAGAGAAAGGTGACACACAAGTAGATGCACGAGGGTAACAACCTGCGGGTTTTAATTACTGTTTGTGTAAAGTTTCCACCACTGTCCTGTCACAGGTAAAAACCTTTATTTTCACCAATTTCATGGCCAAATTTGTCTTCAACTTTGGAAGTGGCCTAGTGAGTTGGAGGGAATGGTGAGACAGAATCTTACCTCCAGCAATGGCGGTTAGTGCAGGGATGCTTTTTGGTGTTGCTGTGAGAGGTGGGAACCTGATGTCGCTCGTGGCAGCCATATGGATGTAATGCCTGAAGTTAAGTAAATCTGGCAAAGTGCTCGGTGCTGGTGGGATCTGGACCGCATGTTCCTCCTGCTGCTCCTCCTCCTCGTCTTCCAGCTGATGTTCCTCCGGCTCCTCCTACTCATCTGCAGAGGCTGAGTGCTCAGAGCCTCGCTCCTGATGCATCACTAATCTTCGCTGCTGCGCGATGTTGTGCAGGGTGCAGCAGACCACGACGATTCTGGAGAACCCGGCTGGTGCATACTGAGGGGCTCCTCCAGATCTGCCAAGGCATCTGAAGCACATCTTCTTTATATCTCTCCTGAGTCTCAGTACTCATGAAACTTGTCTCCAAGCAGCTAGCCGGAAAATCTGAGCGAAGAGCTGAGGGATGATGGACTGGCGCAGGATGAGGAGTCATGGCAGCTGCCAGGGAATCTGAAGCACACGTGCATGATGATTTTCCTATGGTTGTAGATGAGCTACACATTGAAGGAGTGGAAGCCCTTGTGGTTCACAAACACTCCTGGATGATGATGGGGTGCCCCGATGGCCACATGTGTGCAGTCAATGACTCCCTGCAACCGTGGGAAGCCAACCAGAATGGCAAAGCTGAGCGCTCACTCATGGATACTGGCTTCATCAGTGGCAAAGTTGATATCATCGGCTGACGTGTCAAAGAGGCAATTGGTGGCCTGTGTGATGCATGTGTGGACGGCCGACTTTGAGATGCCGCAAATGTCTGCTGCAGAAGGAGCCTGAGGTGAAGAAGTTGAGGGTGCTGGTGACTTTGACAGCCACTAGTAAGGCGTGGCCACTGTAGGCTGCAAGTCTTGCTCCAGTAATCTGCAAATATCTGCGATGACCTGGCGCGATAGCCTGAGCCTCCTGTGACACTGCTGCTCGGTCATGTTGAGGAAGCTGCCCCTCTGCCTGTGTACTCTGTGTTGGGGATATCACCTCCGGCACGGTGCAGCCCTGTGCTGATGCCCTCTGTCCTGTGCAGCATTGGGTGGTGGAGGAGAAAGTCGGTGGTGTTGTTGTTGGTGCTGCTGGTGTGCCTGGTGCCACTGGTGTTGGGGCTGATCATGGTCTGATTCTGAAGGCCAAGGTGAGACAGTATAGATGGCACCCATGCTGATGTAATAAGCACCTCAAGTAGAGATGACAGAAGCAAGCAGTCAATAGTGAGAGGTTCTACAAATGAGGTGACAGTGGATCCTGACTTTGCTGAAAAGATTTGCAATGTCTAGAAAGCTAAATCTGTGCTGGCAATGCATTCAGCAACGGCATCTGCCTTAGGAAAGTGTGCAGTGGTCAGGTGGGAGTATTTATTGTACTTTCCATGCTGTGCACTAATGAACTGGATCAATGGCCACTCACCTTCCACCTCAGGTTCACAGACGTGGTTCCCGAGCTGCGTGATTCCCGTGGTCCTCCAGGGAAATTTGAAAGGTCAGGTTAAAAAGACTCTTAAGGGTCTGACCAGTACCTAATAATGATCTGAATGACCTCGGCCGCTGCTGCGCTGGCAAACACGCCTGAGGGAACGGCGCCTGGAGGGGGGATAACAGCAGAATCCCAACTCGCTCCAACTTATTTCAAATTTCCCTTCTGACCCACCTCCATTTCCGGCCGCACAGACATCAGAAAATTCTGGCCTTTGTGTTCCCTGTCCAGGGAACTGTCTTACATCACCTGAACTGTCTTACATTAAACCAGTCCAGATTATATTAATAGTTACACTAGCCTATTAGGATAAGTATAAGCTAATGATTGAATGAGTTAATCTTTTCTTATCAAAGATATTAAAGAGAAAGTCAGACCATAAATCAGGAACTAACATTTCTTTAGTAACACACTTAGGATAATATATTAGTAGAATTTATAATTTTCAACAGTGAGAGTATGCAAGATAGATTCATATTATTAAATGATAGAATTAATATCGGAGCTTACAAAGACAGTTCAAGTATACCATAGTAACTCAGCATCGCTGGGCTCCACTTATTACAAGATGATATTATACGCAATGTCCATGACTGAACTATGACAGCAAGGCTCATGCAGACCAGACTCATCGGGGCCAAAATTTACCCCTGCCCGAAACAGGTTGCACCTTCTGCGCCTGAAGTGTTCTTTCCGCCACTTCGGATGAGATCGCTTCTTTCGGTAAATTCAGCTTTTTGTCCTTTTTTTTTAAGCGGACCGGCAGCTGGTCATAATGAGGGCGGAAGTGGATCGGTAATACTGCAGAGGGGCGGGAGTGGGCGGTGAGTGCACTCGAGGGGTGGAAGGGGCGGTGAGTACACTCGAGGGGCGGAGGTGGGTCAGTGAGTGCACTCGAGGGGTGGAAGGGGCGGTGAGTACACTCGAGGGGCGGAGGTGGGGCGGTGAGTGCACTCGAGGGGTGGAAGGGGCGGTGAGTACACTCGAGGGGCGGAGGTGGGGCGGTGAGTGCACTCGAGGGGTGGAAGGGGCGGTGAGTACACTCGAGGGGCGGAGGTGGGGCGGTGAGTACACTCGAGGGGCGGAGGTGGGCCGGTGAGTACACTCGAGGGGCGGAGGTGGGCCGGTGAGTACACTCGAGGGGTGGAAGGGGCGGTGCGTACACTCGAGGGGCAGAGGTGGGGCGGTGAGTACACTCGAGGGGTGGAAGGGGCGGTGCGTACACTCGAGGGGCGGAGGTGGGTCAGTGAGTGCACTCGAGGGGCGGAGGTGGGCCGGTGAGTACACTCGAGGGGTGGAAGGGGCGGTGCGTACACTTGAGGGGTGGAGGTGGGGCGGTGAGTACACTCGAGGGGTGGAGGTGAGTCAGTGAGTGCACTCGAGGGGCGGAGGTGGGGCGGTGAGTACACTCGAGGGGCGGAGGTGGGGCGGTGAGTACACTCGAGGGGCGGAGGTGGGTCAGTGAGTGCACTCGAGGGGCGGAGGTGGGGCGGTGAGTACACTCGAGGGGTGGAGGTGGGGCGGTGAGTACACTCGAGGGGCGGAGGTGGGTCAGTGAGTGCACTCGAGGGGCGGAGGTGGGGCGGTGAGTACACTCGAGGGGCGGAGGTGGGGCGGTGAGTACACTCGAGGGGTGGAGGTGGGGCGGTGAGTACACTCGAGGGGCGGAGGTGGGGCGGTGAGTACACTCGAGGGGCGGAGGTGGGGCGGTGAGTACACTCGAGGGGCGGAGGTGGGGCGGTGAGTACACTCGAGGGGCGGAGGTGGGGCGGTGAGTACACTCGAGGGGCGGAGGTGGGGCGGTGAGTACACTCGAGGGGCAGAGGTGAAGGCGGGACGGAATCTCCGCTGCTGTCAGTCATCAGCCTGTCGCTGATGATGTCATGATGCGTGTGCGTCACCACGCTCGCCGCTTCACTTAAAGGAGAGAGCCTTGGGCATTTTGAAACTTCGGTCTACTGGGCCACCAGGGAGGGTTTCGACCGGCCCAGCGGTCTGGCACCCAAGAGGGTGTGCCAGGCTGCCTGTTGGCAGCCCAGCTGAGCCCGGGGGTGTAATTGTTGGCCCGACCTGGCAGTCGGCCGACAAAAATAACATGGCGTCCGTGGCAGTACGCCCTCCCCTCAAAGGGCTGCTGCGCTGCCGTGGCTCACAGGCTGAAAGCAAGGTGTCGGGGCAACTGCGCGGCCGATTAAAGATTTTTGGAGCTAAATTTCGCGGGAGGTGTGGGAGATCAGCGGTGCGCCCTTTGGTGACGCACTTAAGACGGTCGGAAGCAGCGGGGCAGAAGTGGGGACTGCCAGAAATATCGCCGAGCTGAATTTCGCTGGCGGCGGCCATTAGAACGGAAGTCGGCGGCCGCTCGAATCCGCCGCCTGGCCACCGCTTTCTGGCGGTAAGAGGCTTTTTGGGGAACTGAATTTCGGCCACATTGTATATCTGACAGGTTAACAACTTGAATAATGTTTCAGTTGTGTATATTGAAGTCTAGTTCGTTCAGTTTATTGGTGATAAGCTCAGAGCTTTTGCAATGATTCCAAGACCTTGACCTGATCCTCCTGAGTCAGCACAGTAGAGAAGCTTTCTTTACTTGCCTTTGTCTGGGATGCTTGAGCTTGGCTCTGGAAAGTCGGAACGCTGAATCTCAGTTGGTCACAGTTGCCTTCCTTCCTCCTTCCGATGTTACTTCTCCCTTGTTGGCCCTAAACATGCCTTTTATTATTGTGGAATTAACTCTTACATACATGTGATATACTGGATTGGGCTAGCTATCTCTAGTAATGCCGTTCATAAACTTCTCCGAATCCCTGTAACTTCTCTCTCGGCCTGATCTCTACCATCCAGATCTTTTCCTTTCGACTTGACTGTGTGTGAGAGTCAGCGCATTGTTCTGATCTTTTGTGTCAAAAAGCATCTTTTTTACATTTGATTCACAAAGCAAATTTCTTCAATTTCATTTCACGCGATCCCTGTAACACACCTCTCATTTACTTTTTGTCATATACTGACCAATCAAAGTGATGCTTTGTGCCAGATAGTTCCTAATTTGGCGACAACTATCTTAGTTGGGCACATCGCAAGCACCGAGAACGAGCAAATTCTTAACTGCTCGGGGGAAGGCCAGATTTACACATTAGCTGCAAGACTATTCATTTGCTGGGTCCTAAATCCTCTGGAGTGAGACTCCTGAGACAAGAATCAAGTCTTCAGGGCCATTTGTGAGGAGTACTTTCACATCAAGGGAGACATAATAAGGCGAAGGATAATTATGATCATTAGGACATAATCCTTGATTCCCTTTGACAAGCCTGGGCACTTTCCATTCCAGTCATTAATTGGAGCCATATCTCCCCCCCTCACAGAGCATCCGACTATCTTGAAATATCCATAGTTCTCAGCATTAACTCTTTATTTCTCCACAGGTCAGCAGGATTGCTGAAAACTCCAATTTAGAGACATTTTAGTGCACTCTATATGCAACTTTCTTATGTTATGCAAGAGTATGGTATGGTTCAGTTTAGAGATTCCAAGATCTGATGATGATTGACAGAATTTGGGATCATTGGCAGCCAAGAGAATTCAGTCTTGGTGATGGAGAGAAGAAAGGTGATAATGAAACCAAACATTGGGCGTGGTATAATACAAGTTCAAGACCAGGTTGAGGAAGGGCAGACACCATCAATCACATGTGTCAGCTGTGGCTCAGTGGGTAGCACATGTGGGTTCAAGTCCCACTTCAGGGACTTGAGCACATATATCTAGGCTGACACTCCAGTGCAGTGCTGAGGGAGCGCTGCACTGTCGGAGATGCTGTCTTTCGGATGAGACGTTAAACCGAAGCCCTGCCTGCTCTCTCAGGTAGACGTAAAAATCCCATGGCACTATTTTGAAGAAGAGCAGGGGAATTATCCCTGGTGTCCTGCCCAATATTTATCCCTCAATCAACATCACTAAAGCAGAGTATCTGGTCATTATCATATTGCTGTTTGCGGGAGCTTGCTGTGCACAAGTTTCCCACACCACAACAGTGACTACACTCCAAAAGTACTTCATTTTCTGTAATGTGCTTTGAGACGTCCGGTTGTCATGAAAGGCGCTATATAAATGTAAGTCTTTTGTTTTCTTTTTCAATCTAGAGATTGGTAATGAAACCAATAAAGTTCAGAGCTTGGCTGGATATCCATGTCTGGAGACCTGAGCCTGGAGCTGGTAGACTGGTGTTAATGGCCAACTGGCTGTTGGAGAATGTCTGGGGCCCAGCTGTCTAGAAGTTGGGGGCCTGATTGGAGATTCTGGTCTAGAATCAGGTGAGAATTTGTGTCTAGATTCAGGCTGACTGGAGATTGGGATGGAGCTGGTTAGAACAAGGGTCTGGGGCCTGGTTGGAAAGCTACATGCCAAGACTTTGTCGGCTGGAGATTTAGGCTGGGCTAGTGGGTTTCTGGGTTGAGGCCGGGATGGAGGGTGGGGTCCAAGGTCTGGTGGGTTTGAGGCTGGGGTCCACCGTGAAGCCTCCCAAATTTCTTCTGAACAGATTTTAATTTTTGCTTCAACTTTCTCTGCTCTTTAGTCTCCCCTGACTGCTGCCACCCCCTTTCTGCCTGCCTATCACTCTCCTGAGATAAACAGGCAGTAACCAGGTGCTGAACAGAATGACTGGCAAACAAAAAAGGTTCACCTTGTGTAGGGAGGAGGAGCAGGTCATTGATACATGGAGAAATTCAGACACTGGGAAATAAACTAATTGATATAATTTGAGGCTCCGGATCCATCAGATGGGAACAATCTTTGTACCTCTGTAGCTTTTTAACCTAGGAACCGATGTTGTGTGTGGGAGAGTCAGTGGGCTGCAGTGCAGAGCTGGAGCTGACAGTGTCGGGTTGGAGAGGTGTGAATTTGGACAGCAGAAGGCGAGACGTAAAGTGCAGCCTCCCACAGTAACAGGGGGCAGAACACTGACGCTAAAAGCCACTTAAAATAGCAGCAATTACCAGCAAATATCCAAAGCAAATTGGGACAGTAATATGAACAATAACATCTCTCCGGGGTGCCCCCTAAGAGAGGCCAATACTGATCCTTTTATCCACTGGCATCCAATAATCAGTGTACTGACACATGAAAAGCCGTTGAAGCTCGCCAATTGAAAATTTCAGGACTGAGATGGTAGATTTATGTTAGGTAAGAGTATTAAGGAATATGCATGTAAATGGAGTTAAGATACAGATCAGCCATGATCTAATTGAATGGCGGAACAGGCTCAAGGGGCTGAATGGTCTCCTCCTGTAGCTTTGATAAATATGCACTTATCTCCAGTTCCTCAGCACCATCTGTATTAATAGTCTCCCTCTCTATTAAAGCCAAGTCTGTCCTTCAGTGCAGTTAGCCAGCCGCCCCATCGTTACTGCCCTGGCTCTGTTATATATCACTTTACCATGAGGAGAGATTACTTTTCTTCAGATAATTCCAGTTAAATATCAAAGAATAAGTATTTCATTGAGCAGCATAGTCTATCAGTCGGCACTCAGGAGACTCATTAACCTTTGGACTGTTAACGGCGCAGAATTCATTTTGTCGCTTTCCTTCTCTCATCTACATTCAGAACTTGGTTTGCTCAGGATCTCTATATTCCAAAAAAAAGCAATTTGCCAGATAAATTACATCCTGATCAATCACGATAATACGTGAGTGACTCAGGGCAATCTGTCGAGCTAACTGTTCGTGTGGGTTACTCCAGGATTCCTGGAGCTGGATTGCTGTGTCCAGACACTGAGTATAATCCTTCAGCAAACCTCAGAGATAAAGGTCACGTTCCCCGGCCCACTCTTCCTGATTCATACACCTCAGTCACTGCAAAACATAGCTTGTCCCCATGCTACATTTGAAGTGTGAATTCACTAATCATCAGAGTAATTGTGTGCAAATCAGTAAGCAGCTAAAGCCAGCAGGTCTCTCGGTGGTGAGAAATAATGTGGCTACCCTTTGCAGTCATGATTAGTGTAATGACTCAAGAGTCTGGTTACTGTAAGCTCACTCAGGTGCAACCTGATCCATCTTTATTCCAGCCTGAGAGTACCTGCGTGACAAAGATACCCAGCTTATATACAGGTGACCATGCACACATGCCACATGCATACAGCCCGATGACCTCTGACCGTGGCGCCCTCTGGTGTCTGGTGACTCCCAAGCACTAATACATAACAACAATCCCCTTTTAAAATCTTAACAACAATCTTTTTACAAATTAAGACGGTCTGGGGCTTTCCTCTCACGAGTTGATCGTCTCAGTTCAACATTGGCTCTGGGCGAGCGTTTTGAGTCTGTTGAGACTGAGGGCTGAGTAGCCAATCTGATGGGAGTGGTCATGACCACATCAGAGACTGAAGGTTCAGAGTCAGTAATGTCAGCAGAGTTCTCTGATGAGTGAACAATGGTTGGTTGGTCATTGACTGCATCTTCCTCACTCGGTTCCAGTTCATCCGTGTGCCGCAGTTTAACCTGGTCAAGGTGTTTCCTGCACGTTTGCCCATTCTTGAGCACGACAATAAACACTCTGTTACTCTCCTTGGCTGTAACAGTGCCGGCGATCCACTTTGGACCTTGACCATAGTTCAGTACATAAACCGGATCGTTGACCAAGTTGTCACGTGACACGGCAACACGACCATGACACCATTGCTGACTTTAACGTCTGTTATCAACACCATCATTCAAATCAGGATGAACAAGAGAAAGCCTGGTCTTGACATTTCTCTTCATCAGTAGTTCAGCAGGAGGAACCCCAGTAAGCGTGTGAGGTCTTGACCTGTAACTGAGCAATATACATGACAACCGTCTCTGCAGAGAGCCCTGAGTTACACGTTTCATACTTTGCTTGATCGTTTGAACAGCACGCTCTGCTTGACCATTAGAAGCCGGCTTGAATGGAGCTGATCTCACATGTCTGATGCCATTGAGTTTCATGAACTCCTGAAACTCAAGACTCATGAAGCAAGATCCGTTGTCGTTCACAACAATGTCAGGCAAATCATGATGTTAGATCTCTTAATTTCCAATGAAATACGAACTCCGGTTGTAGTTTTAATGTAACTTTATTTTGGCAGCAGCAACAAGCTTCTGGCTTTAAGCCAGGCCTTTGTCCTTCTGAGACAACATGGTCAAAATGGCTGTACTTATACCTGGTGCAATTTACAGAAAAGAACTCTCCTTCTTTGACCTTATTGGCTGATTTGATAGTCTTTTAACCTTTAAATGGCTCACTACCCAAAGGTCCTAAAATGTCAAATTGATTGATGACTTAATGCAATGTGCTCAGTCGCACGTAGACCTGGGAGTCTGTGTTTTCTCAACCTGTCTAAATGCAGCCTGTTTGAATTCTCTATCAATCCCCCTTTTGATTCTTTCACAAACTGAATCATAAAACATCAGGTATCACTGGTTAAACATTCTACAAAATAATTTTATACATGTTAATAGAGTTTCCTTCTAAAATTTGTTGATGTGTTTCGCCACATGTCCGGACTAGTAGCTTCCACACAAATTTACACCAACCCGAGTTTCAACGTGGCCACAATGGAAGTCTGGTTTTAGTAGGTTAATTAACCTTATTCCAATTTAATCCAAATCAATATCTGAATTTAACCAGTAAACAACCTTCCCTTAAGCATAACATACCCCTGTGCCACGTACAGACGGTCTGCTGGGACCTGCAAGGTGTCTCACCTGCGGGACAGCAGCTACAGCCGCCTGGTCGCAACAACATTTAATCAACATAAACAAACAATATAAAAGTAAAATAATTACAACAAATAGAATTAAACCTTCCACCAATGAAGTTCCTATTGTACCTAGCCATTCAGTGGCTCCGCTCCACAAAGTGAATGATGGGGGTTGCTTAAGTTTTTCTACCTCCTTTTGGATATGCTCCGCTAAGTGGGTAATTTCTTCGGAGCTATCTGGGATATACGTGCAACACTCAGTTCCGAGTAGAGTGCAAGTACCTCCCTTTTCAGCCAGGATGTAATCAAGGGCCAGTCTATTCTGTAGGGCTACTGTGCGGATTGCTACCATTTCTGCATTGATTTTAACTAGGGCCTCTGAGGTATCATTGGCTACTCCTTCCACAACGGATGCCATGTTAATGGATTCCCTTGCCAGTCTGGCGGTCCCATACCTGGGGATCAGAATGGCAAAGAACCTCTCTGTTTCTGTGATAGCTCTCTTAGGACGGTGTAAATGTTCCGACAGTGACTTTATATGATACATATAAGGCACAATGTAGGCTAAATAGCAGGATCCCGTCCAATTCTGGGGCAGCCAAGGGTAGGCCTTGTGGCCACACACCCAATAGGTGCCATTATAGGCAATGAATGTTAGCTGTTTCTTTGTCAGCAACACTCCGGGGCCTGTCCAGGCTTTTCCATCTGTTTTATTTAGAATCTCCGTTACGTTAAAAATTCCCACATCGGCCCAGTTTGGACGGTTCCGTGGCTTGATTATATTATAATTCCGGGAGCAGTTACTATACCCCATATTTTGGCCTCCTTTGATATTTCTAATCAGAAAGACCGATTCCCCCGGTCTTCCTATTCCCGTTGTATTAGTGATAACAAAAAATGGGGGCCGTTTGGAATTATTGTAGCATGTTTGGTATCCCCCTTCAAAGGTAGTCAGATTATAACCTGCTGACTTCCATTTACGTGCCCAGTTTTCCGTATCCTGAAACGCATTGCCTGTTTTGTTTTGATTAATTATCCACTCAGCCATTTCCGAGATATTCAAGGGAACTGGCCTCAAGGGAATCCCTCTCTTTGAGTGAATAGGAATATGCGCACATACCCAACAACTAGAAATGTTACCTTGTTTGGCATAAATGTATGATATATATAAAGGTATTTACATGTAATTCCCTTGGTACTCTACTATTTCCCTTTGGTGCAGAGGGTCGGCTAGTAAGAAGTAAGCCTATGCCTAGAATATCTACAATCAGTAATACAGTAAATTTATACATTTTGGCAAAAAGTAATTGTCCTTATTAGATTTCAGCTTCAGTTACGGGTGCTCGTTTAACGTGTGAAGCGTGGATCCAGGTTTTCTTTCCTTGGACTTTAACAGCTGCCTGGCTGGTCAATAACACTTGATAAGGTCCCTCCCACTTGGCACCCAAAGGTTCTTTATGCAACTTTTTCACATACACCCAGACTCCCGGGATGATGTCGTGTCCTCCTTCGGGTGGATTACCCCAAGCTGCCGATACCTGTCGGGAAACAGAACTAATAGCATTGGTTAGGTTCTGACAGTATGATAACAAAGTGTCACTCATTAAGTGAACATCAGCTTTCCTTAAATCAATAGTTCCTGGCAGCGACATGGGTCTTCCTGTTATAATTTCAAATGGGCTTAGACCGTAGTTCTGTTCGGGTTTGCCCTAATGCTACATAGCACTATTGGTAGTGCCTGGGGCCATGGTGTTCCTTCTTGGTGATATTTGGCAAGCCATTGTTTCAAAGTTCGATTCATTCGTTCTACTTTTCCTGATGATTGTAGATGATAAGGACAGTGTAAATCCCACGTAATGTTCAGTAACCTACAGACTTCTTGTCAGACAGCACCTGTGAAGTGTGTTCCCTGATCTGAGAAAATACTACTCGGGACTCCCCATCGGGGAATGTAATCCTTACACAAGACCTTTGCAGTATGATTGGCTGTGGCTCTTTTAGTTGGGACAGCTTCTACCCATCTAGAGAATCTGTTGACCATGACAAGAATGTTAGTGTATCCTTGGCATGAAGGAAGAGATATATAATCAACCTGCAGATGCTGGAATGGTCTGACAGGAGCAGGGGGCCTCAGTTGGGGCATTACCGTGATGGGTCCTGAATTATTTTTCTGGCAGACCACACAGCGGTCTGCTACCAGCTGGGCATGTTTTTTAAATCCCCGACCACACCAGCTTTTCTGGAACCATGCCGTCATCTGTTGTGAGGCCAAGTGTCCCCACGAGTGGATCTGTTGGGCTAAAAAAGGCATAAGCGCTTGTGGCGTGACTGGCTTGTCGGTAACTCTGTCTCCAGACACCATCTTCACATAGTTTAATTCCTGCCTCAATCCATGTCCATTTTTCCTCTTGGGAGCACTCGCCTTGCATTGTTTGAAGGTCCTGAGTGCTTTCAATGTGCACATCTGTGTTGTTTCTTCTGGGGGAACGCCCTGTGAGGCGGCATCTTTAGTTGCCTGGTCGGCTAGGGCATTTCCCTGTGCTTCTGTGGTATTTTCCTTGGTATGGGCCTTACACTTCAGGATGGACACTTCCTGAGGTAATTGTATGGCCTCTAGTAAGTCTCAGACTTCTTTTCCATTTCGGATAGGTGTACCAGCAGCAGTGAGGAATCCTCTTTTCCGCCACAACAAACCAAAGTCGTGAGCGACTCCAAAAGCATAAAGCGAATCTGTGTAGACATTAGCTGCCTGTCCTTCTGCTATTCGACATGCTTCTGACAGGGCCCATAACTCGGCCTGTTGTGCTGACGTTCCTGAGGGTAAACATTCTTTTGCCACTACCTCATATAAGGTTGTAACTGCCCACCCTGCTTTTCTGGTATCATTGTCAACAAAGGAGGAACCATCTGTAAACAGGATGAGGTCTGGGTTGTGCAGAGGCTCCTCTGCTACGAAGGCTGCTGCTTCTGTTTCTTTTAAAATCTCCACGCAGTCATGCTCTTCACATTCTTCCCTGTCTTGCTCCCTCGATTCTGACATCGGGAGCATTGTTGTGGGATTAACTGGGCTGGCCCGGACGATATGGAGATTAGGAGCTTCCAAAACTGCTGTCCAGCGGGTCCATCTAGCTGCCGTCACCTGAGACATTCTATTCATAGACAGCAAAGCGTATACGGTGTGGGGACACTTGACAATCAGCTTTTGGTCGAGGACTAGACCCGCAGTGGTCATTACCGCTCGACATGTAGCTTCCATGGCCCTTAGGCAACTTCCCCATCCGAGGGCTACCGCATCCAGTTTTGCCGAATAATAGCCAATAGGTCTTTGCCGATCCCCATGTTCTTGTGTCAGTATAGCTGTCATGTATCCTTCTTTCTCATGGACAAACAGGGTAAATGGCTTACCGCTGTCGGGGATTCCCAGAGCCGGTGCCGAACACAAAGCCTTTTTCAAACTCAGGAAGGCCTCTTGCTGTTCCTTAGTGAGGGTGATGACTTCTTTAGAGGCACGTTTCCCCTTTAAGATATCATTCAATGGCTGAGCAAGCTGTGTGAAGGAGTCAATCCAATTTCTGTTAAAGTTACACAGTCCCAAAAAGGACCTTAGTTCCTGAATAGTGGTGGTTTTTTAGCAGCCCGAATGGCTGCAGTTCTATCCTGGGTAAGTTCTCTCTTTCCTTGTGAAATCTTTTGTCCCAGGTATACAACCTCTTCTTGGGATATTTGTGCTTTGTCGATGCTGGCTTTATGTCCTTTCAGCCAAAGGTGGTCCAGCAAAGCTCGTAAATCTTGTTCATGCTGGTCTTCCGTGTTTGACGCTAGCAGGATATCGTCTACATATTGGATGAGTGTGGATGACAGGGGAGGTAATTCTCGCAAATGGCTTTGTAAAGTCATGTGAAATACCATAGGGCTGTTGTGGAAACCCTGCAGTAACCGGGTCCAAGTATACTGTTGTCCTTGGACCGTGAAAGCTAACCACTGTCGAATCTCCGGTGTCAGAGGCACCGACCAAAATCCGTTGGCCATATCTATAACTGAGAAATATTTATGTTCCGGTTTGAGTGCATGAAAAATGGTGGAGGGATCTACGACCAAAGGAGCTTTTTGATCAATACACTGGTTAGCTTTCCTATAATCGACAGTCAAACGCCAAGTCTCATTAGATTTCTGTACCGGTCACACGGGGCTATTGGAGGAGCTATGAGTTTTAATAAGCAACCCTTGTTTCTCCAATTGCTGAATAACCGGTAAGATTCCCGCGATGGCAATTGGGCTGATGGGATACTGTTTAGTGCATGGAGGCTTGGTCCCTGTAAATGACGCAGGCTCCATCTGGAGTAGGCCACAATCGTTCTTATCTTTAGCCCATATTGGGTGTTCCTTCAATTCTTCTTTCTTCAAAGTTCTAATTGACCATGTCACCCGACCATCCTCGAAATGCAACGATGAATCTATTTGGATTAGAACGTCCATTCCCAAAAGGGGTTGATCTACTGGGCCTATCCAGACCGGCGTGGTTAGTTGATGTGGACCCAGCCCTATAAGTACCGGTGTTGTCCTTTTAATTTCCATTTCATGGCCCCCAACTCCATAGGCTGTACGTGCCCTACCATCCAACGACAAAAAGTCTCCATATTGTAGGGTTAAGCATGTTAATTCCGCCCCTGTGTCTAAAAGACAGTCCACATCCTTATCGCCCATCCTCACAGTTATATATAGCCCATCTCCCCTTTGTTGTATTAGTGCGAGGAGGGGTGCCAGGGTGGGCTCTAATAGTTTTTTGCTATCTCAAGTAACTCCTTCTGTTGTTGTATTGTCAGTCGCTTAAATGCTTCGATGAGGTCATTATCTTGTGACAAGCCTGGTTTGTTGGCTGAATTGTATCTCTGGCTGCGTCCTCTTCCCCAGCCACGACCTTGCTGTTTTACCCTGCACGTCTTGGCCCAGTGACCTTCTTTCCCACAATAATGACATTTTCCGGGTAATTTTCCTAATAACTGTTTATTGGAATCCTGGGATTTCCATCCCATAGCCTGTACAGCTCGGACTTTAGCTCCCATATCCCGATCTAATTGGTTACATCGATCCATCAATGCTGCAAAGGTAGTTCCTCTACCTTCCCAGTCCGGTAACACTACCTTAAGCATTTTGGACAGTTCTGGCTTTAGACCTGCCATGAAAGCTGCTTTCAGGTTTCACTTGTTCATCCATTTCCTCATCCGTATTATTCATACCCGAATGTTCTAGCCACGTGCATCTAAACCGCTCGTCATACTCCAGGACCTCCTCTGTTCCTTTCTGTTGGCAGGCTGCAATTTTTCCCCAGTCTGTCTTAGCTGGACTGAAGGCTTGCAGCCAGTGTTTAATCGCCTCCCATCCTGCATTTAATTCTTGCTCATCCTGCTCCAAAGCTTCTTCTACCTTGTCGTGCAATTTTCTTCCCTGTGTTTTTGGCACCATTATGGTCAAAATTTGCACCCCGTCCCAGGGATGAAGTTGATATATATTTCTTAAGCGGTCCAATTGGTCCCACGTTTTCACTCCCCCTTTCTTTGGATTGGGCAACTCCTTGGACCATTTATCAATTTTCTCTGGGTCTGCCGGATCATGAACTAAGTATTCTACATACACTCTTTTCCTCGTTTTTTTGGTTCCGCCCTCATCCGCAGTCTCTTCCGATTTGACTACAACTCGTCTTTTTTTAAATGGGGCAAAGCGCACCCCTAATTCTTCATCCTCCAACCCTATATCGTCAGAGGATTCTGAATCTGTATCTATTCCTTGGTCGTGTCTTCGGGTTTGCGCTTTTAATTTATCCAAACATGGGTACCCTGGGAATTGACCAATACATTTTCCTTTTCCTATTACTGTCTCTTGACCTAATGATTTTTTCCATTCTTTAATTTCACCTTTCAGATCTTTAACTTCCACTTCCGACTTTTCAAGTTCAAGTTTTTTCTGTCGGAGCTGTGCACAAACAGTTTGCAATTGGTCATTTGTACTAGTCAGTTCTCGATCATGTTGGGAACGCATTATAATTTCATTCCGCTTTCGGATCTGGCCCATAACGGCTAGGGACCATCTAGTTCGCTCTTTATTTTTCCCCAGACCCTTTTAATCTCGTCCAAGAACCATTGTCCTTTGGAGGTTCCATACTTTTGTTCGATCTTAATACAGGTTTTAGATAAGTCGAATTGTTGCTCTATGTATTCTTTCAACTGTTGGAGGATTTCATCTATCGAAACCTCATGTGGTGCCCCGCCCGCCTTTAACAGTTGTAGGCAATTCTTTGCTCTTATCTCCTGCTGCCATAATACTGATTTCGTTACTGGGATCTCGAGTCGTAGACTTTCCAGCCGATCAGTGGGTCGTGATTAATTAACTAACACACCGCCTAAGTTAGACGTCTATGGGACCTCGAGCCGACTACCAACCGCAGGGTTCGCAAACTGGAGGCTTTCAGAATCGCGTAGGAGGAGAGGCGAATTTAGACTTTTGACCGAGGACTTTTATAAAGAGGAGTCCTTACCTCAGTATGTAGGTCCGATGTCCAAAATTCAGTTTCTTTCCTCAGCGATCGTGTTCATGACGCCAAAATTGTTTGATCTCTTAATTTCCAATGAAATACGAACTCCGGTTGTAGTTTTAATGTAACTTTATTTTGGCAGCAGCAACAAGCTTCTGGCTTTAAGCTTGGCCTTTGTCCTTCTGAGACAACATGGTCAAAATGGCTGTACTTATACCTGGTGCAATTTACAGAAAAGAACTCTCCTTCTTTGACCTTATTGGCTCATTTGATAGTCTTTTAACCTTTAAATGGCTCGCTACCCAAAGGTCCTAAAATGTCAAGTTGATTGATGACTAAATGCAATGTGCTCAGTCGCACGTAGACCTGGGAGTCTGTGTTTTCTCAACCTCTCTAAATGCAGCCTGTTTGAATTCTCTATCACATGAGTAGCAAACATGATACGAAAGCTCTCAATGGTAGCTGTAGATGTGCTGGATGACATAATAATACACTCTATCCACTTAGAATATGCATCTACTACGACAAAAAACATCTTTCCTAGGAATGGGCCTGCAAAATCAATGTGGATCCTCGACCATGGTTTGGATGGCCACGACCAAAGACTCAGCGGAGATTCCGCTGGTGCTTTACTTAGCTGAATGCAAATATTGCACTGATGCACACATGATTCCAGATCAGAGTCAATTCCAGGCCACCATAAATGAGACCTAGCAATGGACTTCATCATGACAATACCAGAATAAGTGCTATGAAGCTCACGTACAAATTTATCTTGACCTTTCTTAGGCATGATTACATGATTACCACACAGTAAACAGTCTGACTGAATGGAAAGCTCATCCTTGCAATGGTTGCAAGGTTTGGTTTCCTCACGCATCTCCATAGATTGTAGAATTTACCAATATCTCGCAAAGATTCCAGATACCTTTCCCCTGCAGAGGAGAAGAATCCCTTTCTGGACTTTTAAAATGGAAGGAAAACTTTGGGACACAAATGAATTTTAAAGGGGCAGACGAGGCCTGCAGGGGATAAAAGGGGGTGCATTCATGGAGACCCCCCCCCCCCAGTGTTTGGACTCATAGGAAAGGGAATTTAATTTGGAACTATCTACCAGAAAGTTTGAAATCCTAAAGTGCGCATGGAAGAAACTACGAACTTTAATCGAATTTGGGATTTTTAAAAGGTGTATGTTGGGTCTGCAAGAAAAGGGGTGGGGTCAATATGTAAAGGGCCAGTTTGGACATTGGAACTAATCAAATTGTCTGGGAACTGTATACCCTCGAAACTTGCCCCTTGAAAACATTAGCATTTAAACAATCAATGATGGAAGAAACATTTATCACCGCACCCGGAGGACCCAAATGTCACATACATATTCCAACACCTTTTCAACAGGCATAGAAATATCTGGCTCAGGCCAGACTAGCACAATGGAGAGCTCACCAACTTCGAAAAGCCTATTAACGCCAGATTAAAACCACTTAATCAAGTTTCAGTTAGCTGGCCACAAAATCGAAACAAAGAACTGAGCTAGATTTGATGGAAGATAAGGAAGCCTGTTTTAGTATAATTGAAGTCTGTTCTGGCAGTTAGGTGTGCTTCAAGAGACACTATTAAGTTAGCAGTCTCGTTGCATAAGTTCTACACCAGCCTCGAAAAGTGGGATCCCGAAACATCGGCGAAAGGAATCTCTAAAACCCAGAAGGACAGCACCACGACAGCAAACAGGCTGTCAAAACCACTATTGGAAAGCTGCGGGCCATCGCGACCAACCCAACCGTCAACTGGAACCAACTCAACAAAACCAAAGATTTTTTCCACTCTACAAGCTGGTCCTACGCTACCAAGGGGTACAGACTACAGAACGTGGACAACTAAAGCGAACCCTGAAGTTGGAACTGTCAAAAAGGGGATTGGTGAGCATAGCCCCTGAACCCCCCAGAGCTATAACTTCGTTAGCTAGGGGAATTGGGAGGAGGGAGGCTGGTATAACTTGTGTAAATGTATCTGCATTCTCCTTTTTACCCCATTTAGAGTTTAAGCCGTATTCTTTTCCCCACAGGCTGTAATTTGAAAATTTATTCAATGTGTTTTACCCCTCAGTGTGTATTGGTCTGTGTGTGTTATTAAAGGTGTGCCTTTTACTTCTTTTTAAACACAATAAAGCCTTACCTGCTTCCTACCTTGAAACTGATTGTCTGTCCAAGTCTGTCACAGTCTCTTCATAATTCCAGTGTCTAGAACCAAGGGTGTGGGAGCGATTCGGAACCGCTCATATAAGGTCAGAAGGGAAAGCTGACCCCTGCAAACCACCCCTTACATAATGGCGACCCAGATGGGACACTGGTACAAGGGACTTGATAAGAGAGAGACTGGTTTCAGGAAACGAAGCAAAATGGAAGAGGGGATTTCCTCGTATGTGTTTAAGAGGGTAAATGTGGCTAAGGAGTGGGTACTCGATCTATTGTATGCTGAGCGTCCAGAAGATGCTGCAGCTCAATGGACCGAGAGCAAGGACCATAAAAAGTCAATAGAGAAGGCCATTTGGCTAATTTGCCTTCAGCAACAGATCCGGCTTCTAGATGAGGAGAATGAGAAATTAAAGGGAGTATTGAGACAGGCAGAAGAGAGGTCCAGCGCAAGGGCCACAGTCGGGGAAAGGCTGTGGACAGAGGTGGGACAGTTAAAGGAAAGTAGAGAGCTCACTAAAGAAAGGTACAAAACTCAATTGGACCTTTTACAGTGTCACATTATTGAAGCCAAGAATAGCGAACGAACATTGCAGGAAGAGAATTCCTGCCTCGCCAAGCAAGTTAAAGGGTACGGGGAGAATGTGAGAGACATTCAGGTAGCCTATAAGGTAGCTAGTACCACGGCCCCTGCCAGCAGCAGATCCAAAGCTTGAACCTTGCTCTATCCCGGGCTAAAGGCATGGTGTGCCTGTTAAACCCGGGTTTAGCCCAGGAACACCTGGTTGGGCAAGGAGAAACCCCTCAGTCACCGCCTGCAGCTCCCAGGAATTGCCCGGGGCAGCAGGGGTGTCAGCCAGAGTGCAGGGCAGGCAAGGATTGCGAACTACCAACACTGGCAGCCCCGAGTTTTAACTCGGCTTGGCAGCAGGGGGAAGAGGGTGAGCCAATACAAGAAGGGCCGGAACCAGGGCCAATGCACCCGGTCCAGCAGCAGAAGTTTGGCCCGCCTGATGCCAATGGGGCAGCAGGACCCCTAGAAAGCAACTTCATAGTCCCCCACGACACCCAAAAACTGAGGGCTATGATAGGCCACCTAAGTAAGCTCACCCAACAGGGGGATCCCTCGGTACACTTCCTGGAAGTGGAACACACAGGGGATATTAACGGGTGCGATGATTCAGAGCAGGCTAAGCTGTTGCTCTTCTCACTAGACACCAAGCTGTGCCATTGCCTCTCTGCAGACAGCAGAAAGGGGCGAAACACGTACGCTACGGTTAAGGAGGAGGTTCTAGAGACAATGGGTATGAACGACGGGAGTCCTTTCTCCCGAGTGGAGAAGATAGTGCAGCTCGATGGGGAGACTCCACAGGCTTTCACCGACAGGTTGTGGCCGGTCTACGAAAGGGCCTGTAGTGGGGTTCTTGACCGGGCCCACCAGAACCCTAACGAGCTGGCTCACTGGCTCTGCAGCCTGGTGGCAAACAGCTTACCTGGAGTAAAGGCAAAAGCCGAGGTCTGGTTCGATCCATGAGATCCCAGAACCACCGAGCAGACAGTGGTCAGGCAGTTGACCCTGGCTTACCGAAACAGTAGAGGGACAGAGGAGCCCTCCTCTAAAGGGAGAGTCCATGAGATTAAACCCAGCCAAGGCAAGAGAGTGTGGCATCAGGAAGGTGGGAACCCTCCCCACAAAGGGGGCGAGTGTTTTGGGTGTGGGAAAAGTGGGCACTGGAGGAAGGATTGTAGGAACCCCTGGAAAGAGACTAAGGGAAAGGCCACTCCAGCCCCAGCCTGTAAGGCCGGGGCAGGAACACCCGACACATATGAGACACTCGTAGCCGCCCTACAGACACTCATAAATGGACAGGGAGCAGTAGCTATCGCAACCGGTCCAGTAGCCGGTACGGTAAAACCCTCTGCTCCAACCCACCCAGATGCATGACTAGAGCCAGCGCAGCCTGTGTACCTGTGTTCCCCAGAGTACGATGCCTGGAAGAGACCGTGCGTTACGATGGAGGTGAAAAAAGTGAAAGGGACCTACCTGCTAAATACCGGTGCTTCCAGCACCCTTGTATATGCAGATAACCCAGCTACCTCACCTCTATCGAACGGGGTCAAGTACAGTCTCGTGGAGTTCACAGGCAATGAGCAAACTGGTTCATTTTCCATCCCGCTCACCATTCAGTTAGGGACACTCAAAACCAAATGGAAGTGTGTCCTGATGAAATGGGAGCAGAAGGGAAAAGGGATCCTGGGAGCTGATTTTATCATTGGCCACCAGATCCTAGTGGATCTCAGGAACCACTGTCTATGGGGAGCCATAGTGACTGACAGGGAAGGTGAGGTGGCGGTGATCCCAGAAAAAGGGGCCAAGGGAACATTGTGTACCGTGAAGCCAAAGGAGGGTTATGACTTGGAATTACTGGTCAGTAACACCCCAGTGGAGTACCAGGCATATGTACGGGCACATCTTGCAGCATTTGCCACCCACAAACATGACTGTTAGGGTAACGGGGGTGGAAGTTAGGGGACCCCATGACCCGACCATAAAAGCAATATAACTTCCCCAGGGAGGCAGAGGCAGACCTGACAACGGCGCTGGGATCACTGGTAGAGCAAGGGGTGTTAAGACCGATAGCAACCCATGTGAACTCTCCACTGTGGCCGGTTAAGAAACCGGACAACTCATGGAGGGCTACCGTGGACTATCGAGTACTAAATAAGAATATCCCTGCCTGTGCACCCACTGTAGCAGCCGTAGCGGATCTCATAGGGAGTATTCCAGCATCTGCGACCACTTTCACGTTGCTGGACATTTCAAATGGGTTCTGGTCCATTCCTTTAAAACGGGAGGACCAGTACAAGTTCGCCTTTACCTTTAAGGGCCAACAATACACATGGAACTGTCTTCCCCAAGGCTTCCACAACAGTCCCAGCATTTTTCACCAATGCATGCCGAACTGTTTAAAGGGCTTTAGCAGACCCCAGCAGTTGGTGCAGTATGTGGATGACCTGCTTCTGTTCACCGATCAGGGGGAGGAGCATGGCCCACTGCTGGCCGAGCTGCTGGAGCTGTTAAAAGAAGAAGGGTTTAAAGTAAACCCCAAGAAGGCACAGATCGGCCAGAAGGAAGTCAAATTCCTGGGGCTGACTGTGCGCGCTGGGGAAAGGGCCATAGACAAGGCTAGTAGGGAGGCAGTACAGGAGTTACCAGCCCCCAACACAGTGACAGGGGTAAGGTCCTTTCTAGGACTCACCGGGTACTGCAGAGACTTCATTGAGGATTATGCAGCCACCGCAGCCCCTCTGCTCAGGCTCCTACACAAGGGTGTAGAGTGGGACTGGGATGAGGGTTGCGAGGCAGCATTTAATCAGCTCAAGAAGGACTTGCAGACCGCACCAGCCTTAGGAGCGATAGATGTAGGAAAGGAGTTTTTCCTGGAGGTGGCAGCCAGCGGGGACAGTTTGAGCTCAGTGCTGCTTCAAGAGCGGCACGGCCAGTTGAGGCCGGTGGTTTACTCCTCCAGGATCCTCACAGATGTGGAGAAGGGGTACTCCAACTGTGAGAGACACCTCCTAGCCACACATTGGGCAGTGAAAAGATCCTTGCTCTTCACGGGAGGGTCTCCTCTAACACTCTTAACCCACCACACACCTACTCAGATGCTCCTAGATGGGAGGATTAAGGACGGGACGGTGAGCAGTGCCCACATTGCTCGCTGGATCCTGCTCCTCTCCCAGATGGACCTCAGAGTAGAAGGCCCCCGCGAGCCAATGCTCGCAGCCAACCTAATCTATCCAGGGAAAGCCCACAGGTGCTCCATAGAAGGGGTATGGGAGGTAAACATTGGCCTTCGGGCGGGGTTACACCCTACAGGCCGGGACATCTACGTGGACGGGTCCAGCACGGTATCTGCTGGCGAATGACTCACTGGGTGCGGAGTCTATGACCCGAGGGCAGGTATTGCCCTGGCAATCAAGCTCCCCAGCACCATGAGCGCCCAGCACGCTGAACTGTCCGCCGTAATGTACGTGGTGACCCATCCCGAGGAATTCCCTACCCCGTACACGATTTGCTCGGACAGTATGTTCACTTGCAATTCGTGTACGGAGTATCTGGCTATCTGGTCCCATCGCGGATACACGTCCGCTGACGGGAGACCCTTGGCAATCAAGCCCCTGCTGGAGAAAATCATGACAGCGGTGGGGAAGAGGGAAAGGTCTACATACATAAGGTGAAGGCCCATTCAAAAACCGAATCCCCTTCAGAGGAAAACCAACAGGCTGACAAACTGGCCAAAGAAGGTGCCCGCACGGGAAAGTTCTGGGACACCTATGACACCGGCCGCATAGCAGCGGTCAAGAATAAGAAAAGGGCAGCAGAGAGTACTGGGATAGCTTTGGCCCAGGACTTAAAAACAGTTCAGCTACAGGACCCAGTCCTGAAAGCTGTCCTGAACGCGCTAGCTAGAGGAGAGAGAGTAGAAGGTCCGTACGGCACAGCAGCCATTACCATTAAGGAAGGCATGCTGGTTAAAGAGGGACAATGGGTCGTGCCACAGCAGCACCAGAGGGAATTCCTAAAACTGGCCCATGAGGGTCCAGGAGCGGGACACCCCGGGCCTGAGACCACCTGGCAACGGGTGGAACAGGCAGGATGGTGGCCGGGACTCAGGGAGGACGTCCGCGAGTTCTGTGCGAACTGCCTGGTGTGTGCTGCGAACAACCCTGACCCCCAGAAAAGGAAGGTGTCCCTAGGACACGTCAGGAGGGTAGAGGGACCATGGCAGTCAATCCAAATTGACTACATCGGGCCCCTACCCACCGCCCAGGGAGGCTACAAATACTGCCTAGTCCTGGTGGACGTGTTTTCAAAATGGGCTGAAGCCTTCCCCTGTCGAATAGCCACCGCACTAGGGACAGTTAAGATTCTAGTGAGGGAAATGTTCTCCCGGTGGGGACTCCCACAGTATGTGGAGTCGGACCAGGGGAGCCATTTCACCGGGCAGGTAATGCAGGCAACCCTTAAGGTGCCCGGCATTGAGGGGAAATGGCATGTTGCCCACAATCCACAGTCATCGAGTATTGTGGAGCGTTTAAACCGCACCATTAAAGAAAGGCTGCGGAAGGAAACGGGAGACTCACCCCAAAAGTGGGTGGAGGTCTTACCGTTGGTCCTAATGGGGATCCGAGCTAGCCAGTCAAAGAGCACCGGGTATTCCCCATACGAGCTCATGACTGGCCGGATCATGCGGACCCCCACCCATGTCCTAGCCCCGGTGCTCACAGAAGGTCAGCTCAGAGAGGTGAACCGGGACCGGTTTGTCAGGAACTTGTTTGAACACCTCAAACAGATCCACTGGCAGGCTGCTAGTAACATGGGCAGACAGCATCAGGGGAACCGATTGCTGCTAGAACCCAGCAAACACCACGAATGGAAGATAGGGGACCAGGTCATGGTGAGGAACTATGCTCGGGTCGGGGTTTTTGAAGCATTATGTATGGGGCCATACAGCATTGTGGACAAGGCAAGCCCGATGGTCTATGCCATAAAGCTGCCCCGCTGTACTAAGTGGTTCCACATCAACCAGCGCAAGCTGTACAACCCAGGGTCAGCCTACCACACAGGGCAGCCGGGAGGTATGAACCGTCCTCAGGACATGGACTCTCCGTTG
This sequence comes from Pristiophorus japonicus, assembly GCF_044704955.1. Classification (NCBI taxonomy): domain Eukaryota; kingdom Metazoa; phylum Chordata; class Chondrichthyes; family Pristiophoridae; genus Pristiophorus; species Pristiophorus japonicus. The sequence goes on from NC_091997.1 coordinate 50,785,983, forward strand.
GCCGCCCTCGATGGTGGAGGGCCCACAGGGAATGTGGCGGGCTCAGAAACCGTGCCTATAGGGGCGGTGAATTGCACTACTGGAGGGGCTATCCCACCCATCGTTTGGGATTTGGACGCACCCCCAGTAACCCAAGCCCTGAGAAGGACCCTCCGTACACCACGGCCAAAGATACCGTGGTCACCGGCATCTGAGCCTCAGCGATTCTACCCTAGGAGAAGGGCAGCCCGACAGGAAAGGCCGAAGGTCAGAAGTACAGAGGCCGCTCAGAGTAGGGACCACCAGCCAGCCGCCTCCAGCGGTGAGGGTCTCACAGGAGCAGTAGCAACGAACTGTCCCAGAGATAAGGGTCTCCAGCTCACCGGCTGCGGGGAAACCCTAGCATCCAGGTGGCTATCAGGCCGCACAAGGCATGGGCCTGACAGGGACTAACCAGGCCACCCGGAGACGGGTGGCGGTTGTACATAGCTCTAATTTTAGTTTAAGGCAGCTGACTGCACCATTTTACATTTTAAGGTTTAGTTTAGAATTGAGGTTAATGTTGCAGTAATGTTTAGGTGATTATTTTGAGTTTGTCTTATGTGTCAGCCAGCCTGAGAGCAGTTCTCAAGGGCAGGATCTAGACATTACCGGGTGATGGACAAACCTAGGAGACCAATTGATGTTGTTTAGTTTTAATCTATGTTTTTTTTTCCTTCTGTAATGTGTTTTTACGTTGCCTATATATAATGTAACTGAAATGAAATGTAACTGTGCTGAAATGCAATTGTAGTGATTGAACCCCCTCCAAGCTGGGAGGCTATAAATGTAAAAAGTTTGTACCTGTAAAGGGAAAAGTGTGCATCTATGGTGATGTTGCATAAGTGTAATGCATTTTGGGTATTAGTTTAGCTAATTTACGGGGAAGGTTAACTCTTGGGAGTCAGGAACTTTGCTCACCTCGAAGAATGATACCATAAGTGATATGGTATCACAGGGGGGAATGTAGAATTTACCAATATCTCGCAAAGATTCCAGGTACCTTTCCCCTGCAGAGGAGAAGAATCCCTTTCTGGACTTTTAAAATGGAAGGAAAACTTTGGGACACAATTTTAAAGGGGCAGACGAGGCCTGCAGGGGATAAAAGGGGATACATTCATGGAGACCCCCCCCCCCCCGCCCAGTGTTTGGACTCATAGGAAAGGGAATTTAATTTGGAACTATCTACCAGAAAGTTTGAAATCCTACAGTGCACATGGAAGAAACTACGAACTTTAATCGAATTTGGGATTTTTAAAAGGTGTATGTTGGGTCTGCAAGAAAAGGGGTGGGGTCAATATCTAAAGGGCTAGTTTGGACATTGGAACTAATCAAATTGTCTGGGAACTGTATACCCTCGAAACTTGCCCCTTGAAAACATTAGCAAACAATCAACGATGGAAGAAACATTTATCACCGCACCCGGAGGACCCAAATGTCACATACATATTCCAACACCTTTTCAACAGGCATAGAAATATCTGGCTCAGGCCAGACTAGCACAATGGAGAGCTCACCAACTTCGAAAAGCCTATTAACGCCAGATTAAAACCACTTAATCAAGTTTCAGTTAGCTGGCCGCAAAATCGAAACAAAGAACTGAGCTAGATTTGATGGAAGATAAGGAAGCCTGTTTTAGTATAATTGAAGTCTGTTCTGGCAGTTAGGTGTGCTTCAAGAGACACTATTAAGTTTGCAATCTCGCTGCATAAGTTCTACACCAGCCTCGAAAAGTGGGATCCCGAAACATCGGTGAAAGGAATCTCTAAAACCCAGAAGGACAGCACCACGACAGCAAACAGGCTGTCAAAACCACTATTGGAAAGCTGCGGGCCATCGCGACCAACCCAACCGTCAACTGGAACCAATTCGACAAAACCGAAGAAAAACCGAAGATTTTTTCCACTCTACAAGCTGGTCCTACGCTACCAAGAGGTACAGACTACAGAACGTGGACAACTAAAGCGAACCCCGGGGACAACTAAGGCGAACCCTGAAGTTGGAACTGTCAAAAAGGGGATTGGTGAGCATAGCCCCTGAACCCCCCAGAACTATAACTTCGTTAGCTAGGGGAATTGGGAGGAGGGAGGCTGGGATAACTTGTGTAAATGTATCTGCATTCTCCTCTTTATCCCATTTCGAGTTTAAGCCGTATTCTTTTCCCCACAGGCTGTAATTTGACAATTTATTCAATGTGTTTTACCCCTCAGTGTGTATTGGTCCGTGTGTGTTATTAAAGGTGTGCCTTTTACTTCTTTTTAAACACAATAAAGCCATACCTGCTTCCTACCTTGAAACCGATTGTCTGTCCAAGTCTGTCACAGTCCCTTCATAATTCCAGTGTCTAGAACCAAGGGTGTGGGAGCGATTCGGAACCGCTCATATAAGGTCAGAAGGGAAAGCTGACCCCCTGCAAACCACCCCTTACATAGATATGGCACAGCAATCACCACTGAGTACACACCGTTTCACAACCGATAAAATAGGGACATGGCTGGTCCAGATTCTAACTTGTTGAGCAGTGACAGGGGTTCCTTCACTCTCAAAAGCATCCATTACTAACAGTAGATCTGCAGGTTGAGGCGTCTCCATCTCAGTTGTGGGTAAGGGCAGACGACTCAGTGCATCGGCACAATTCTCAGTGCCAGGTCTATGACGGATGTCGTAATCATAGGCAGACAATGTCAACGCCCACCTTTGAATGCGGGACGATGCATTGGTATTAATACCTTTGTTTTCCGCAAACAATGAAATGAGTGGCTTGTGATCCGTTTCTAGTTCAAAACGAAGACCAAACAGTACTGGTGTATTTTTTTTACCCCATACACACAGGCCAAAGCTTCTTTCTCTACCATACTGTAAGCTCTTTCCGCTTTAGACAGACTTCTCGAAGCATCCGCAGTAGGTTGTATCTTGTCTGATTCAGTTGCTTGTTGGAGTACGCAGCCAACCCCATATGATGAAGCATCATAGGCCAATACAAGACATTTACGCGGATCATAATGAACAGGCAAATTGTTTGAACATAGCAGATTCTTGGCTTTCTCAAAGGCTCTATCTTAAGACGCACCCCAGACCCAGTTGTCGCCTTTTCTTAGTAACACATGCAATGGCTTTAGTAAAGTGCTCAATCTGGGTAAGAAACTACCAAAGTAGTTGAGTAGCCCAAGGAACGAACACAGCTCTGTCACATTCTGAGGCCTGGGTGCATTTTTGATGGACTCGCTTTGCGAATCATTGGGCCTGATGCAATCAGCAGCAATCTTCCTCCCGAGGAATTCGACTTCAGATGCCATGAATACACACTTCGAGCGTTTCAGCATGAGTCCAACTTTGTCCAGATGCTGTAGGACTTCTTCAAGATTGTTCAGATGTTCAGCAGTGTCGCGACCTGTGGCCAGAATGTCATCTTGAAACATGACAGTTCTAGGAACGGACTTCAGTAAACTCTCCATATTCCTCTGAAATATTGCTGCAGTCGAACGAATCCCAAAAGGACACCTGTTGTAGATGAACAGTCCTATATGGGTGTCGATGCAGGTGAGTTTCTTCAAAGTGTCAACAAGCTCCTGGGTCATATAGGCCGACGTCAGATCCAGTTTCGTGAACGACTTTCCACCAGCTAGCATAGCGAACAGGTCATCAGCCCTCGGTAACGGATACTGATCCTGCTTCGAAAATCAGTTAATCATAACCTTGTAGCCTCCACAAATCCTGACAGTGCCATCACTCTTCAACACAGGAACAATAGGACTAGCCCACTCGTTAAACTCAACCGGTGATATGATCCCTTCACGCTGAAGTAGGTCAAGCTCAATTTCAACCTTCTCCCTCATCATGTACGGAACAGACCGAGCTTTGTGATAGACAGGCCTTGCATCAGAATCCAGGTGAATCTGCACCTTGGTTCCAGTAAAATTACCAATGCCCGGTTCAAACAAAGAAGGAAACTTCTTCAACACTTGAGCACATGCAGTGTCATCCACCGATGACAACGCTTTGATATCATTCCAATTCCACTTGATTTTCTCGAGCCAATTCCTGCCGGACAGCATTGGACCATTACCTGGGACAATCCATAATGGTAGCTAGTGGGCCACACTGTCATATGAATCCTCGATTGCTGCACTGCCGAGCACCGGTATGAGTTCCTTAGTGTAAGTCCGCAACCTGGCATTGACTGGACTCAGCTTCGGTTTCGCAGCCTTAGTGTCCCACAATCCCACAGCTTGTTGAATGTCCTTTGGCTCATTATCGACTGGCTCGCACCTGTGTCCAGCTCCACTGATACAGGCACGCCATTCAGCTTCACATTAACGACTATCGGCTGGCTCTTGCTCAGGAACGAATACAGTCCATTCACCTCCTCCTTGGGTTACATATCCGGGCCATCACTGAAATGGTCCTCATCAACCATGTGGTGAGCTGCACCACGCTTGCTCCGTTGTGGACACATCCTGTAAAGATGCGCCACTTTCGAACATCCATTGCATGAGTATTGTCTAAACCGACACTGATGAGGCCGATGATTGCCCCCACAATGCCAACAGGAATCTGGTTCGAACCAGTTGGCGGGCTCGGAGCAGCGGCAGGTTTTGCGTAAGCAGCTCTGCCCAAAAACGTACTTGCCGTGGAACTCCGACTCGTCGATGATATCTGCCTCAAATTATCATCCGTTGTCATGCATGCCTGGGCAGTCGCAACGGCCTTTTTCAAATCCAGCGTCTCTGCAGCCAACAGCTTCCTGAGGATCGCATCATGGCTGATGCCTATCACGAAGACATCACGCAGCATGTCTTCCAGCATGTTCCTGAACGGCTCAGCAAGACGTCGCAGGTCGGCGTCAAATCCCAACACGACCTGGCCCTCAGCACGAACATGCATGTAGAAACAGTAGCAAAATATGATGATCCCCTCTTGTGGTTCAGATGGTTACCACCAAAGTACAATTCCTCGTACACTTTTTCCGTCGGACCTATAGGCGGGAGAAGATTCTTCATGAGGCTGTAAATTTTCGGACCACAAACGGTGAGGAGAACTGCCCAGCACTTAACTGCATAGGCCTCTGTCTCCATGCCGTTGGTCACAATACACTGATCCATGCAGTCGACAAAATCTGCCCAATCCTCACCCTCCTCGAATCTCTCCAGGATTCCAACCGTGCCCATTGTGCATGCGAAGGTTCTTAAATTACCTCATCGCCAATTGTAATGACTCATGAGTCTGGTTACTGTAAACTCACTCAGGTGCAACCTGATCCATCTTTATTCCAACCCGACAGTGCCTGCGTGACAAAGACACACAACTTATATACAGGTGACCAAGCACACATACCACATACATACAGCCCGATGATCTCCGACCGCGATGCCCTCTAGTGTCTGGTGACCTCAAGCATTAATACATAACAATTGGATACCCTCCTGGAACACAGATCCTCGCAAGTCCATAGTGCCCGAGTCACTATGGGACACCCCATGGGATGCTACATAAGAACATAAGAACATAAGAATTAGGAACAGGAGTAGGCCATCTAGCCCCTCGAGCCTGCTCCGCCACTCAATAAGATCATGGCTGATCTGGCCGTGGACTCAGCTCCACTTACCCGCCCGCTCCCCGTAACCCTTAATTCCCTTATTGGTTAAAAATCTAACTATCTGTGACTTGAATACAACACTCGATGCAACAGATGAGACCAAAGAGGGTTTCGACTTCAACCTCGAAAAATCCCTGTCCAACATCCCCACGAATGCCAAACTGATCCTCCTCGGTGACTTCAACGCCAGGGTCGCCAAGGACACAGACCTCTCGGGAGGCGTGATTGGCAGAGAGGGGGTAGAACATGAACTTGTTATCACCAACTCCTAGTTCCACCAGAAGGACAAATACAAGGCATTGTGGCAACACCCTATCTCCAAACATTGGCACCTGCTCGACTATGTCATCGCCCGAGCCAGGGATCGCAAGGCTGTGCGCATCACTCGCGCCATGACAGGAGCTGACGACTGCTGGACGGACCACTGCCTAAGCCGATGTGTCATTGACATTAACATAGCCCCAAAGTGGAGGGGGGCAGCAGAAGCAGTGCCGCAAAAAAATTAATGCTGGGGCACTTGAAGACCCAGCTAAGAGAGCCCTATACAGTCAGTGCCTCACAGTTAATCTGGCATGCCTTGATGACCCCGAGACGCAGAATGCCACAGCGCTTGGTCTGCCTTCCAGGCCTCCATAACCAGTGTCTGCAAGGAGACGCTCGGTCACTCGACCAGGAAATACCAGGATTGGTTTGATGAGAATGATCAGGAGATTCAAGAGCTCATAGATCGCAAGCGCAGGGCATTTCTGAGCCTTAAACAACAACCCAACTCCGGAGTAGCAAAGCAGCATTACAGACGCCTCAAGGCTGAGGTCCAACAAAAGCACGGGACCCAAAGAACAGGTGGCAGATGGAGAAAGCACAGGAGATACAGCAGCTGGCCGACAGCCATGATGTGCAATCAAGGCCACAGATGGTCCAAACACACAAGGCCCCACCCCACTGCTGGCCAAGAACAGGGAAACACTCATCAAAAACCGAGGCAGTCAAGGCCCGCTGGAAGAAGCATTTTGAAGATCTCCTCAATCGAGACTCTGCCTTTTATTCGAGTGTTCTCGACTCCATCCCACAGCATGCTACCCGCCATCACCTCAGTGAGACCCCAACACTGCACGAGGTAGAAAAAGCCATAAGACAGCTTAAGAACAACAAGGCTATGGGAGCGGATGGAATCCCTGCTAAGACATTGAAGTATAGTGGAGAGGCACTATTGGCGCAAATACATGGCCTCATCTCTCTCATCTGGAGGGAGGAGAGCATGCCGGGAGATCTCAGAGATGCAGTGATCGTGACCATCTTTAAAGAAGGGGACATCCGACTGCAGCAACTACAGAGGAATCTCCCTGCTATCAGCCACTGGGAAAGTCATCGTTAGAGTCCTCCTCAACCGTCTTCTCCCTGTGGCTCAGGAGCTCCTCCCGGAGTCACAGTGCGGATTTCGACGCCTATGGGGCACAACAGACATGATTTTTGCAGCGCGACAGCTGCAGGAAAATGCAGGGAACAGCACCAGCCCTTATATATGGCCTTCGTCGACCTTGCAAAGGCCTTTGACACTGTCGAATGCGACGGTCTATGAAGCGTCCTCCTCCGTTTCGGATGCCCCCAAAAGTTCGTCACCATCCTCCGCAGGCCGTGATCCTTACCAACGGATCCATCACAGACCCAATCTACGTCCGGACCGGGGTCAAACAGAACATACATAAGAACATAAGAATTAGGAACAGGAGTAGGCCATCTAGCCCCTCGAGCCTGTTCCGCCATTCAACAAGATCATGGCTGATCTGGCCGTGGACTCAGCTCCACTTACCCGCCCGCTCCCCGTAACCCTTAATTCCCTTATTGGTTAAAAATCTATTTATCTGTGACTTGATTACATTCAATGAGCTAGCCTCAACTGCTTCCTTGGGCAGAGAATTCCACAGATTCACAACCCTCTGGGAGAAGAAATTCCTTCTCAACTCGGTTTTAAATTGGCTCCCCCGTATTTTGAGGCTGTGCCCCCTAGTTCTAGTCTCTCTGACCAGTGGAAACAACCTCTCTGCCTCTATCTTGTCTATCCCTTTCATTATTTTAAATGTTTCTATAAGATCACCCCTCATCCTTCTGAAATCCAACAAGTAAAGACCCAGTCTACTCAATCTATCATCATAAGGTAACCCCCTCATCTCCGGAATCAGCCGAGTGAATTGTTTCTGTACCCACCCCAAAGCTAGTATATCCTTCCTTAAGTAAGGTGACCAAAACTGCACGCAGTACTCCAGGTGCGGCCTCACCAATACCCTATACAGTTGCAGCAGGACCTCCCTGCTTTTGTACTCCATCCCTCTCGCAATGAAGGCCAACATTCCATTCGCCTTCCTGATTACCTGCTGCACCTGCAAACTAACTTTTTGGGATTCATGCACAAGGAACGCGGTGTCCACCGGTACGCTCGCGGCCTTCCGCGAGAGGTGGGCACCGGACGGACTGGAGTGCATCATCACGCCCGGCAACGAAATTTTAATTTGATTTTACGTTTTAAAGTTTAATTTGTTTTAATTGCTGGTGCTTTTAGTGTCCCCCTCCCCTTTTATAGGGGGCACTGGAGGAAAAAAAATTTTGATTCTAGTGCCCAAAAAAAAAAGAAAAACACAAAAAAAAACACAAAAAAGAAAAAAAAATGGGCCTTGTAAATATCTGGTGTGTCATCCAGGTCGGGTGGCACCGATTAATGTTTATGTTTTACAGGTAAACTCCAAAAGAGTTTCATGCACAAGGACCCCCAGGTCCCTCTGCACCGCAGAATGTTGTAATTTCTCCTCATTCAAATAATATTCCCTTTTACTGTTTTTTTTTCCAAGGTGGATGACCTCACACTTTCCGACATTGTATTCCATCTGCCAAACCTTAGCCCATTCGTTTAACCTATCTCAATCTCTTTGCAGCCTCTCTGTGTCCTCTACACAACCCGCTTTCCCACTAATCTTTGTGTCATCTGCAAATTTTGTTACACTACACTCTGTCCCCTCTTCCAGGTCATCTATGTATATTGTAAACAGTTGTGGTCCCAGCACCGATCCCTGTGGCACACCACTAACCACTAATTTCAAACCCGAAAAGGACCCATTTATCCCGACTCTCTGCTTTCTGTTAGCCAGCCAATTCTCTATCCATGCTAATACATTTCCTCTGACTCCGCGTAGCTTTATCTTCTGCAGTAACCTTTTGTGTGGCACCTTATCGAATGCCTTTTGGAAATCTAAATACACCACATCCATCGGTACACCTCTATCCACCATGCTCGTTATATCCTCAAAGAATTCCAGTAAATTAGTTAAACATGATTTCCCCTTCATGTTGCGCCTGCTTAATTGCACTATTCCTATCTAGCTGTCCCGCTATTTCTTCCTTAATGATAGCTTCAAGCATTTTCCCCACTACAGATGTTAAACTAACCGGCCTATCGTTACCTGCCTTTTGTCTGCCCCCTTTTTTAAACAGAGGCGTTACATTAGCTGCTTTCCAATTCGCTGGTACCTCCCCAGGGTCCAGAGAATTTTGGTAGACTATAACGAATGATTCTGCTATAACTTCCGCCATCTCTTTTAATACCCTGGGATGCATTTCATCAGGACCAGGGGACTTGTCTACCTTGACTCTCAATAGCCTGTCCAGCACTACCCCGCTAGTGATAGTGATTGTCTCAAGATCCTCCCTTCCCACATTCCTGTGACCAGCAATTTCTGGCATGGTTTTTGTGTCTTCCACTGTGAAGACCGAAGCAAAATAATTGTTTAAAGTCTCAGCCATTTCCACATTTCCCATTATTAAATCCCCCTTCTCATCTTCTAAGGGACCAACATTTACTTTAGTCACTCTTTTACGTTTTATATATCTGTAAAAGCTTTTACCAACTGTTTTTGTGTTTTGTGCAAGTTTACTTTCGTAATCTATCTTTCCTTTCTTTATTGCTTTCTTAGTCATTCTTTGCTGTCGTTTAAAATTTTCCCAATCTTCTAGTTTCCCACTAACCTTGGCCACCTTATATGCATTGGTTTTTAATTTGATACTCTCCTTTATTTCACGGCTGGTTATCCCTTCTCTTACCGCCCTTCTTTTTCACTGGAATATATTTTTGTTGAGCACTATGAAAGAGCTCCTTAAAAGTCCTCCACTGTTCCTCAATTGTGCTATCGTTTAGTCTGTGTTTCCAGTCTACTTTATCCAACTCTGCCCTCATCCCACTGTAGTCCCCTTTGTTTAAGCATAGTACGCTCGTTTGAGACACTGCTTCCTCACCCTCAATCTGTATTACAAATTCAACCATACTGTGATCACTCATTCCGAGAGGATCTTTTACTAGGAGATTGTTTATTTTTCCTGTCTCATTACACAGGACCAGATCTAAGATCGCTTGCTCCCTTATAGGTTCTGTAACATACTGTTCTAAGAAACAATCCCGTATGCATTCTATGAATTCCTCCTCAAGGCTACCCCGTGCGATTGATTTGACCAATTGATATGTAGATTAAAATCCTCCATGATTACTGCCGTTCCTTTTTCACATGCCTCCATTATTTACTTGATTATTGCCCGCCCCACCGTGAAGTTATTATTTGGGGGCCTATAAACTACGCCCACCAGTGACTTTTTCCCCTTACTATTTCTAATCTCCACCCACAATGATTCAACATTTGGTTCATTAGAGCCAATATCGTCTCTCACGACTACCCTGATATCTTCCTATATTAATAGAGCTACCCCACCTCCTTTCCCTTCTTGTCTATCTTTCAGAATTGTCAGATACCCCTTTATGGATGGTTCCCAGTCTTGGCCACCCTGCAACCACGTTTCTGTATTGGCCACCAAATCATACCCATTTGTAATGATTTGTGCCGTCAACTCATTTACTTTATTTCGAATGTTGCGTGCGTTTAGATAGAGTGTTTTAATACTAGTTTTTAAACCATAATTTTTAGTTTTGATCCCTCCTGCAGCCCCTTTATATTCATACATATTGTCCCTTCCTATCACCTTGTGGTTTACACTTACCCCAGTGCTACTCTGCTCTGTTGCCTCCTGCCTTTTGCATTCTTTCTTGGGGTCCTGTTCATCTGAGCTCTCACCCACTCTAACTAGCTCAGAGCCCTCTCCTGGGTTCCAAATACTCCTCGCATTAAGGCACCGAGCTTTCAGGCTTGCCTTTTTATTACACTTTGACCCTTTAGAATTTTGCTGTATAGTGGCCCTTTTTGTTTTTTGCCTTGGGTTTCTCTGCCCTCCACGTTTACTCATCTCCTTTTTGTCTTTTGCTTCTGTCTCCATTTTGTTTCCCTCTGTCTCCCTGCATTGGTTCCCATACCCCTGCCATATTAGTTTAACTCCTCCCCAACAGCACTAGCAAACACTCCCCCGAGGACATTGGTTCTGGTCCTGCCTAGGTGCAGACCGTTCGGTTTGTACTGGTCCCATCTCTTCCAGAACCGGTTCCAATGCCCCAGGAATTTGAATCCCTCCCTGCTGCATCACTGCTCAATCCACGTATTCATCTGAGCTATCCTGCGATTCCTACTCTGACTAGCACGTGGCACTGGTAGCAATCCCAAGATTACTACTTTTGAGGTCCTACGTTTTAATTTAGCTTCTAGCTCCTTAAATTCGTCTCGTATGACCTCATCCCTTTTTTTACCTATATCGTTGGTACCAATGTGCACCACGACAACTGGCTGTTCCCCCTCCCTTTTCAGAATGTCCTGCACCCGCTCCGAGACATCCTTGACCCTTGCACCAGGGAGGCAACATACCATCCTGGAGTCTCGGTTGCGGCCGCAGAAATGCCTATCTGTTCCCCTTACAATTGAATCCCCAATCACTATCGCTCTCCCACTCTTTTTCCTGCCCTCCTGTGCAGCACAGCCAGAAACGGTGCCATGAACTTGGCTGCTGCTGCCCTCCCCTGATGAGTCATCCCCCTCAATAGTACTCAAAACGGTGTATCTGTTTTGCAGGGGGATGACCGCAGGGGACCCCTGCACTACCTTCCTTGCACTGCTCTTCCTGCTGGTCTTCCATTCCCTGGCTGGCTGTGGACCCTTCACCTGCGGTAAGACCAACTCACTACACGTGCTACTCACGTCATTCTCAGCATCGTGGATGCTTCAGAGTAAATCCAGCTTCAGCTCCAACTCCGCAACGCGGACCGTCAAGAGCTGGAGGCGGATACACTTCCCGCACACGTAGTCATCAGGGACACCGAAAGTGTCCCTGAGTTCCCACATGGTACAGGAGGAGAATATCACGTGACCGAGCTCTCCTGCCATGACTTAACCCTTAGATACACTTAAATTGGTAACAACAATGCTAAAGTTTACTCACTGTTATAGAAGAGAAAAAAGAAAAGCTACTCACCAATCACCAGACAATCACTTACCCCCTTGGCTGTGACATCAACTTTCTGTTTCTTTCTACTCCTTTTTTGCCTTCCCCCTATAGCTGCACAAGCCTCTCGCTGAACTCGCACTGCTCCTGGTCTCACTGGCCTTTTGTAGGCCTCTCCGATCCGCGGAACTCCCGCCTCTCGCTGAACTTGCGCTGCTCCTGGTCTCACTGGCCTTTTGTAGGCCTCTCTGATCCGCGGACCAGGGCTCCATCATCGCCCCAACCCTCTTCTCAATCTTCCTCTCTGCCATGCTCCACCTCACAGTCGACAAGCTCCCCGCTGGAGTGGAACTAAACTACAGAACCAGTGGGAAGCGGTTCAAACTCCACCATCTCCAGGCCAGGTCCAAGATCACCCCAACCTCTGTCATCGAGGCTGCACTCCAGGATATAGTCGACGTATTTACTGAGGAGTACGAAAGCCTGGGCCTTATGCTAAACATCAGCAAGATAAAGGTCCTCCACCAGCCTGTCCTTACCGCACAGCACTGCCCCCACAGTCATCAAGAACCACGGCGCGGCCCTGGACAACGTGGACCACTTCCCATATCTCGGGAGCCTCCTATCAAGAGCAGGCATTGATGACATGATCCAACACCGCCTCAAGTGCGCCAGTGCAGCCTTCGGACACCTGAGGAAGAGCGTTTGAAGACCAGGTTCTCAAAATTGCCATCAAGCTCATGGTCTACAGGGCTGTAGTAATACCCACCCTCCTGTATGGCTCAGAGACATGGACCATATACAGTAGACACCTCAAGTCGCTGGAGAAATACCACCAACGATGTCTTCGCAAGATACTACAAATCGCCTGGAGGACAGATGCATCAACATCAGTGTCCTCATCCAGGTCAACGTCCCCAACAACGAAGCACTGACCACACTTGATCAGTTCTGCTGGGCAGGCCATGCCAGGCATGAGACTCCCAAAGCTGAGGAGTGGTGCAGAGGGGAGGGATTCAAATTCCTGGGACATTGGAACCAGTTCTGAGGGAGGTGGGACCAGTACAAACCGGACGGTCTGCACCTGGGCAGGACCGGAACCAATGTCCTAGGGGGAGTGTTTGCGAGTGCTGTTGGGGAGGAATTAAACTAATATGGTAGGGGGATGGGAACTGTTAGATTTCTTAATTTCCAATGAAATACGAACTCCGGTTGTAGTTTTAATGTAACTTTATTTTGGCAGCAGCAACAAGCTTCTGGCTTTAAGCCAGGCCTTTGTCCTTCTGAGACCACATGGTCAAAGTGGCTGTACTTATACCTGGTTCAATTTACAGAAAATAACTCGCCTTCTTTGACCTTATTGGCTCATTTGATAGTCTTTTAACCTTTAATTGGCTCGCTACCCAAAGGTCCTAAAATGTCAAGTTGATTGATGACTAAATGCAATGTGCTCAGTCGCACGTAGACCTGGGAGTCTGTGTTTTCTCAACCTGTCTAAATGCAGTCTGTTTAAATTCTCTATCAATCCCCCCTTTGATTCTTTCACAAACTGAATCATAAAACTTCAGGTATCACTGGTTAAACATTCTACAAAATAATTTCATACATGTTAATAGAGTTTCTTTCTAAAATTTGTTGATGTGTTTCGCCACATGTCCGGACTAGCAGCTTCCACACAAATTTACACCAACCCGAGTTCCATCGTGGCCACAATGGAAGTCTGGTTTTAGTAGGTTAATCAACCTTATTCCAATTTAATCCAAATCAATATCTGAATTTAACCAGTAAACAACCTTCCCTTAAGCATAACATACCCCTGTGCCATGTACAGACGGTCTGCTGGGACCTGCAAGGTGTCTCACCTGCGGGACAGCAGCTACAGCCGCCTGGTTGCAACAACATTTAATCAACAAAAACAAACAATATAAAAGTAAAATAATTACATCAAATAGAATAGTCTTCCACCAATGAAGTTCCCATTGAACCTAGCTATTCAGTGGCTCCGCTCCACAAAGTGAATGATGGGGGTTGCTTAAGTTTTTCTACCTCCTTTTGGATATGCTCCGCTAAGTGGGTAATTTCTTCGGAGCTATCTGGGATATACGTGCAACACTCAGTTCCGAGTAGGGTGCAAGTACCTCCCTTTTCAGCCAGGATGGAATCAAGGGCCAGTCTATTCTGTAGGGCTACTGTGCGGATTGCTACCATTTCTGCATTGATTTTAACTAGGGCCTCTGAGGAATCATTGGCTACCCGTTCCACAACGGATGCCATGTTAATGGATTCCCTTGCCAGTCTGGCGGTCCCATACCTGGGGATCAGAATGGCAAAGAACCTCTCTGTTTCTGTGATAGCTCTCTTAGGACGGTGTAAATGTTCCGACTGTGACTTTATATGATACATATAAGGCACAATGTAGGCTAAATAGCAGGATCCCGTCCAATTCTGGGGCAGCCAAGGGTAGGCCTTGTGGCCACACACTCAATAGGTACCATTATAGGCAATGAAGGTTAGCTGTTTCTTTGTCAGCAACACTCCGGGGCCTGTCCAGGCTTTTCCATCTGTTTTATTCAGAATCCCCGTTACGTTAAAAATTCCCACATCAGCCCAGTTTGGACGGTTCCGTGGCTTGATTATATTATAATTCCGGGAGCAGTTACTATACCCCATATTTTGGCCTCCTTTGATGTTTCTCATCAGACAGACTGATTCCCCCGGTCTTCCTATTCCCGTTGTATTAGTGATAACAAAAAATGGGGGCCGTTTGGAATTATTGTAGCATGCTTGGTATCCCCCTTCAAAGGTAGTCAGATTGTAACCTGCTGACTTCCATTTACGTGCCCAGTTTTCCGTATCCTGAAATGCATTGCCTGTTTTATTTTGATTAATTATCCACTCAGCCATTTCCGAGATATTCAAAGGAACTGGCCTCAAGGAAATCCCTCCCTTTGAGTGAATAGGAATATGCGCACACACCCAACAACTGGAAATGTTACCTTGTTTGGCATAAATGTATGATATATATAAAAAGGTATTTACATGTAATTCCCTTGGCACTCTACTATTTCCCTTTGGTGCAGAGGGTCGGCTAGTAAGAAGTAGGCCTATGCCTAGAATACCTACAGTCAGTAAAACAGTAAATTTATACATTTTGGCAAAAAGTAATTGTCCTTATTAGATTTCAGCTTCAGTTACGGGTGCTCGTTTAACGTGTGAAGCGTGGATCCAGGTTTTCTTTCCTTGGACTTTAACAGCTGCCTGAGTGGTCAATAACACTTGATAAGGTCCCTCCACTTGGCACCCAAAGGTTCTTTATGCAACTTTTTCACATACACCCAGACTCCCGGGATGATGTCGTGTCCTCCTTCGGGTGGATTACCCCAAGCTGCCGATACCTGTCGGGAAACAGAACTAATAGCATTGGTTAGGTTCTGACAGTATGATAACAAAGTGTTACTTATTAAGTGAACATCAGCTTTCCTTAAATCAATTGTTCCTGGCAGCGACATGGGTCTTCCTGTTATAATTTCAAATGGGCTTAGACATGTAGTTCTGTTCGGGGTTGCCCTAATGCTACATAGCACTATTGGTAGTGCCTGGGGCCATGGTGTTCCTGCTTGGTGATATTTGGCAAGCCATTGTTTCAGAGTTCGATTCATTCGTTCTACTTGTCCTGATGATTGTGGATGATAAGGACAGTGTAAATCCCACGTAATGTTCAGTAACCTACAGACTTCATGGCAGACAGCACCTGTGAAGTGTGTTCCCTGATCTGAGTCAATGCTACTCGGGACTCCCCATCGGGGAATGTAATCCTTACACAAGATCTTTGCAGTGTGATTGGCTGTGGCTCTTTTAGTTGGGACAGCTTCTACCCATCTAGAGAATCTGTTGACCATGACAAGAATGTTAGTGTATCCTTGGCATGAAGGAAGAGATATATAATCAACCTGCAGATGCTGGAATGGTCCGACAGGGGCAGGGGGCCTCAGTTGGGGCATTACCGTGATGGGTCCTGAATTATTTTTCTGGCAGACCACACAGCGGTCTGCTACCAGCTGGGCATGTTTTTTAAATCTCCGACCACACCAGCTTTTCTGGAACCGTCCCGTCATCTGTTGTGAGGCCAAGTGTCCCCACGGGTGGATCTGTTGGGCTAAAAAAGGCATAAGCGCTTGTGGCGCGACTGGCTTGTCGGTAACTCTTTGTCTCCAGACACCATCTTCACATAGTTTAATTCCGGCCTCAATCCATGTCCATTTTTCCTCTTGGGAGCACTCGCCTTGCATTGTTTGAAGGTCTCGTGTCAGAGTCCTGAGTGCTTTCAATCTGCACATCTGTGTTGGTTCGTCTGGGAGAACGCCCTGTGAGGCGGCATCTTTAGCTGCCTGGTCGGCTAGGGCATTTCCCTGGGCTTCTGTGGTATTTGCCTTGGTATGGGCCTTACACTTCAGGATGGACACTTCCTGAGGTAATTGTATGGCCTCCAGTAAGTCTCGGACTTCTTTACCATTTCGGATAGGTGTACCAGCAGCAGTGAGGAATCCCCTTTTCCGCCAAAACAGACCAAAGTCGTGAGCGACTCCAAAAGCATAACGCGAATCTGTGTCGACATTAGCTGTCTGTCCTTCTGCTATTCGACATGCTTCTGACAGGGCCCGTAAATCGGCCTGTTGTGCTGACGTTCCTGAGGGTAAACATCCTTTTGCCACTGCCTCATATAAGGTTGTAACTGCCCATCCTGCTTTTCTGGTACCATTGTCAACAAAGGAGGAACCATCTGTAAACAGGATGAGGTCTGGGTTGTGCAGAGACTCCTCTGCTGCTAAGGCTGCTTCTTCTGTTTCTTTTAAAATCTCCACGCAGTCATGCTCTTCACATTCTCCCCCCTCTTGCTCCCTCGATTCTGACATCGGGAGCATAGTTGTGGGATTAACCGCGCTGGCCCGGACGATATGGAGATTAGGAGCTTCCAAAACTGCTGTCCAGCGGGTCCATCTTGCTGCCGTCACCTGAGACATTCTATTCATAGACAGCAAAGCGTATACGGTGTGGGGACACTTGACAATCAGCTTTTGGTCGAGGACTAGACCCACAGTGATCATTATCACTTGACATGTAGCTTCCATGGCTCTGAGGCAACTTCCCCATCCGAGGGCTACCGCATCCAGTTTTGCCGAATAATAGCCAATAGGTCTTTGCCGATCCCCATGTTCTTGTGTCAGTATAGCTGTCATATATCCTTCTTTCTCATGGACAAACAGGGTAAATGGCTTACCACTGTCGGGGATTCCCAGAGCCGGTGCCGAACACAAAGCCTTTTTCAAACTCAGGAAGGCCTTTTGCTGTTCCTTAGTGAGGGTGATGACTTCTTTAGAGGCACGTTTCCCCTTTAAGATATCATTCAATGGCTGAGCAAGCTGTGTGAAGGAGTCAATTCAATTTCTGTTAAAGTTACACCATCCCAAAAAGGACCTTAGTTCCTGAATAGTGGTGGTTTTTTAGCAGCCCGAATGGCTGCAGTTCTATCCTGGGTAAGTTCTCTCTTTCCTTGTGAAATCTTTTGTCCCAGGTATACAACCTCTTCTTGGGATATTTGTGCTTTGTCGATGCTGGCTTTATGTCCTTTCAGCCAAAGGTGGTCCAGCAAAGCTCGTAAATCTTGTTCATGCTGGTCTTCCGTGTTTGACGCTAGCAGGATATTATCTACATATTGGATGACTGTGGATGACAGGGGAGGTAATTTTCGCAAATGGCTTTGTAAAGCCATGTGGAATACTGTAGGGCTGTTGTGGAAACCCTGCAGTAACCGGGTCCAAGTATACTGTTGTCCTTGGACCGTGAAAGCAAACCACTGTCGAACCTCCGGTGCCAGAGGCACCGACCAAAATCCGTTGGCCATATCTATAACCGAGAAATATTTATGTTCCGGTTTGAGGGCATTAAAAATGGTGGAGGGATCTGCGACCAAAGGAGCTTTTGATCAATACACTGGTTAGCTATCCTATAATCGACAGTCAAACGCCAAGTCTCATTAGATTTCTGTACCGGCTACCCGGGGCTATTGGAGGAGCTATGCGTTTAATAACAACCCCTTGTTTCTCCAATTGCTGAATAACCAGTAAGATTCCCACGATGGCAGTTGGACTGATGGGATACTGTTTAGTGCATGGAGGCTTGGTCCCAGTAAATGACGCAGGCTCCATCTGGAGTAGGCCACAATCGTTCCTATCTTTAGCCCATATCGTGTGTTCCTTCAATTCTTCTTTCTTCAAAGTTCTAATTGACCATGTCACCCGACCATTCTCGAAATGCAACGATGAATCTATTTGGATTAGAACGTCCATTCCCAAAAGGGGTTGATCTACTGGGCCTATCCAGACCGGCGTGGTTAGTTGATGTGGACCCAGCCCTATAAGTACCGGTGTTGTCCTTTTAATTTCCATTTCATGGCCCCCAACTCCATAGGCTGTACGTGCCCTACCATCCAACGACAAAAAGTCTCCATATTGTAGGGTTAAGCATGTTAATGCCGCCCCTGTGTCTAAAAGACAGTCCACATCCTTATCGCCCATCCTCACAGTTATATATAGCCCATCTCCCCTTTGTTGTATTAGTGCGAGGAGGGGTGCCAGGGTGGGCTCTAATCGTTTTTTGCTATCTCAAGTAACTCCTTCTGTTGTTGTATTGTCAGTCGCTTAAATGCTTCGATGAGGTCATTATCTTGTGACAAGCCTGGTTTGTTGGCTGAATTGTATCTCTGGCTGCGTCCTCTTCCCCAGCCACGACCTTGCTGTTTTGCCCTGCACGTCTTGGCCCAGTGACCTTCTTTCCCACAATAATGACATTTTCCGGGTAATCTTCCTAATAACTGTTTATTGGAATCCTGGGATTTCCATCCCATAGCCTGTACAGCTCGGACTTTAGCACCCATATCCCGATCTAATTGGTTACATCGATCCATCAATGCTGCAAAGGTAGTTCCTCTACCTTCCCAGTCCGGTAACACTACCTTAAGCATTTTGGACAGTTCTGGCTTTAGACCTGCCATGAAAGCTGCTTTCAGGTTTCACTTGTTCATCCATTTCGTCATCCATATTATTCATACCCGAATGCTCTAGCCACGTGCATCTAAACTGCTCGTCATACTCCAGGACCTCCTCTGTTCCTTTCTGTTGGCAGGCTGCAATTTTTCCCCAGTCTGTCTTAGCTGGACTGAAGGCTTGCAGCCAGTGTTTAATCGCCTCCCATCCTGCATCTAATTCTTGCTCATTCTGCTCCAAAGCTTTACCTTGTCGTGCAATTTTCTTCCCTGTGTTTTTGGCACCATTATGGTCAAAATTTGCACTCCGTCCCAGGGATGAAATTGATATATATTTCTTAAGCGGTCCAATTGGTCCCATGTTTTCACTCCCCCTTTCTTTGGATTGGGCAATTCCTTGGACCATTTATCAATTTTCTCTGGGTCTGCCGGATCATGAACTAAGTATTCTACATACACCCTTTTCCTCGTTTTTTTTTGTTCCGCCCTCATCCGCAGTCTCTTCCGATTTGACTACAACTCGTCTTTTTTTAAATGGGGCAAAGCGCACCCTTAATTCGTCATCCTCCAACCCTGTATCGTCAGAGGATTCAGAATCCGTATCTATTCCTCGGTCGTGTCTTCGGGTTTGCGCTTTTAATTTATCCAAACATGGGTACCCTGGGAATTGACCAATACATTTTCCTTTTCCTATTACTGTCTCTTGACCTAATGATTTTTTCCATTCTTTAATTTCACCTTTCAGATCTTTAACTTCCGCTTCCAGCTTTTCAAGTTCAAGTTTTTTCTGTCGGAGCTGTGCACAAACAGCTTGCAATTAGTCCTTTGTACTGGTCAGTTCTCGATCATTTGGGAACGCATTATAATTTCATTCCGCTTTCGGATCTGGCCCATAACAGCTAGGGACCATCTGGTTCGTTCTTTATTTTTCATACGTGTCATTTTTCCCCAGACCCTTTTAATCTCGTCCAAGGACCATTGTCCTTTGGAGGTACCGTATTTTTGTTCGATCTTAATACAGGTTTTAGATAAGTCGAATTGTTGCTCTATGTATTCTTTCAACTGTTGGAGGATTTCATCTATCGAAACCTCAGGTGGTGCCCCACCCGCCTTTAACAGTTGTAGGCAATTCTTTGCTCTTATCTCCTGCTGCCATAATACTGATTTCTTTACTGGGGTCTCGAGTCGTAGACTTTCCAGCCGATCAGTGGGTCGGTGATTAATTAACTAACACACCGCCTAAGTTAGACGTCTATGGGACCTCGAGCCGACTACCAACCAGAGGGTTCGCAAACCGGAGGCTTTCGGAATCGCGTAGAAGGAGAGGCGAATTTAGACTTTTGACCGAGGACTTTTATAAAGAGGAGTCCTTACCTCACTATGTAGTTCCGATGTCCAAAATTCAATTTCTTTCCTCAGCGATCGTGTTCGTGACGCCAAAATTGTTAGATCTCTTAATTTCCAATGAAATACGAACTCCGGTTGTAGTTTTAATGTAACTTTATTTTGGAAGCAGCAACAAGCTTCTGGCTTTAAGCCAGGCCTTTGTCCTTCTGAGACAACATGGTCAAAATGGCTGTACTTATACCTGGTTCAATTTACAGAAAATAACTCGCCTTCTTTGACCTTATTGGCTCATTTGATAGTCTTTTAACCTTTAATTGGCTCGCTACCCAAAGGTCCTAAAATGTCAAGTTGATTGATGACTAAATGCAATGTGCTCAGTCGCACGTAGACCTGGGAGTCTGTGTTTTCTCAACCTGTCTAAATGCAGCCTGTTTGAATTCTCTATCAGGAACCTATGCAGGGAGGCAGAGGGAAATAAAAGGGAGACAGAGGCAAAAGATAGAAAGGTGAATAGTAAAAGTGGAGGGCAGAGAAACCCAAGGCAAAACACAAAAAGGGCCACATTACAGCAAAATTCTAAAGGGGAAAAGTGTGTTAAAAAGACAAGCCTGAAGGCTCTGTGCCTCAATGTGAGGAGTATTCGAAATAAGGTGGACGAATTAACAGCGCAGATAGCAGTTAATGGATATGATGTAATTGGCATCACGAGAGATATGGCTCCAGGGTGACCAAGGCTGGGAACTTAACATCCAGAGGTATTCAACATTTAGGAAGGTTAGACAGAAAGGAACAGGAGGCGGGGTGGCGTTGCTGGTTAAAGAGGAAATTAATGCAATAGTAAGGAAGGACATTAGCTTGGATGATGTGGAATTGGTATGGGTGGAGCTACGGAATACCAAAGGGCAGAAAACGCTGGTGGGAGTTGTGTACAGACCACCAAACAGTAGTAGTGAGATTGGGGACAGCATCAAACAAGAAATTAGGGATGCATGCAATAAAGGTGCAGCAGTTATCATGGGCAACTTTAATCTACATATTGATTGGGCTAACCAAACTGGTAGCAGTACGGTGGAGGAGGATTTCCTGGAGTGTATTAGGGATAGTTTTCTTGACCAATATGTCGAGGAACCAATTAGAGAGCTGGCCATCCTAGACTGGGTGATGTGTAATGAGAAGGGACTAATTAGCAATCTTGTTGTCCGAGGCCCCTTGGGGAAGAGTGACCATAACATGGTAGAATTCTTTATTAAGATGGAGAGTGACACAGTTAATTCAGAAACTATGATCCTGAACTTAAGGAAAGGTAACTTCGATGGCATGAGGAGTGAATTGGCTAGAATAGACTGGCAAATGATACTTAAAGGGTTGACGGTGGATAGGCAATGGCAAACATTTAAAGATCACATGGATGAACTTCAGCAATTGTACATCCCTGTCTGGAGTAAAAATAAAACGGGGAAGGTGGCTCAACCTTGGCTAACAAGGGAAATTAAGGATAGTGTTAGATCCAAGGAGGAGGTATATAAATTGGCCAGAAAAAGCAGCAAACTTGAGGACTGGGAGAAATTTAGAATTCAGCAGAGGAGGACAAAGGGTTTAAATTAGGAGGGGGCAAATAGAGTATGAGAGGAAGCTTGCTGGGAACATAAAAACTGACTGCAAAAGCTTCTATAGATATGTGAAGAGAAAAAGATTAGTGAAGACAAACGTAGGTCCCTTGCAGTCGGACTCAGGTGAATTTATAATGGGGAACAAAGAAACCGCAGACGAATTGAACAAATACTTTGGTTCTGTCTTCACGAAGGAAGACACAAATAACCTTCCGGAAATACTAGGGAACCGAGGGTCTAGTGAGAAGGAGGAACTGAAGGATATCCTTATTAGGTGGGAAATTGTGTTGGGGAAATTTATGGGGTTGAAGGTTGATAAATCCGTGGGGCCTGATAGTCTGCATCCCAGAGTACTTAAGGAAGAGGCCCTAGAAATAGTGGATGCATTGGTGATCATTTTCCAACAGTCTATCAACTCTGGATCAGTTCCTATGGACTGGAGGTAGCTAATGTAACACCGCTTTTTAAAAAAGGAGGGGAGAGAAAATGGGTAATTATAGACCGGTTAGCCTGACATCAGTAGTGGGGAAAATGTTGGAATCAATTATTAAGGATGAAATAGCAGCGCATTTGGAAAGCAGTGACAGGATTGGTCCAGGTCAGCATGGATTTATGAAAGGGAAATCATGCTTGACAAATCTTCTGGAATTTTTTGAGGATGTAACTAGTAGAGTAGACAAGGGAGAACCAGTGGATGTGGTGTATTTGGACTTTCAAAAGGCCTTCGACAAGGTCCCACACAAGGGATTGGTGTGCAAAATCAAAGCACATGGTATTGGGGGTAACGTCCTGGCGTGGATAGAGAATTGATTGGCAGACAGGAAGCAGTGAGTCAGGATAAACGGGTCCTTTTCAGAATGGGAGGCAGTGACTAGTGGAGTGCCGCAGGGCTCAGTGCTGGGACCCCAGCTCTTTACAATATACATTAATGATTTGGATGAAGGAATTGAGTGTAATATCTCCAAGTTTGCAGATGACACTAAGCTGTGTGGTGGTGTGATCTGCGAGGAGGATGCTAAGAGGCTGCAGGATGATTTGGACAGTTTAGGTGAGTGGGCAAATGCATGGCAGATGCAGTTTCATGTGGATAAATGTGAGGTTATCCACTTTGGTGGCAAAAACACAAAGGCAGAATATTATCTGAATGGCGGCAGATTAGGAAAAGGGGAGGTGCAATGAGACCTGGGTGTCATGGTACATCAGTCATTGAAGGTAGGCATGCAGGTACAGCAGGCAGTAAAGAAGGCAAATGGCATGCTGGCCTTCATAGCAAGGGGATTTGAGTATAGGAGCAGGGAGGTCTGACTGCAATTGTAGCGGGCCTTGGTGAGGCCTCACCTGGAATATTGTGTTCAGTTTTGGTCTCCTAATCTGAGGAATGACGTTCTTGCTATTGAGGGAGTGCAGTGAAGGTTCACCAGACTGATTCCAGGGATGGCTGGACTGACATATGAAGAGAGACTGGATCAACTGGGCCTTTTTACACTGGAGTTTAGAAGGATGAGAGGAAATCTCATAGAAACGTATAAGATTCTGACGGGACGGGACAGGTTAGATGCGGGAAGAATGTTCCCGATGTTGGGGAAGTCCAGAACCAGGGGACATAGTCTTAGGATAAGGGGTAAGCCATTTAGGACTGAGATGAGGAGAAACTTCTTCACTCAGAGAGCTGTGGAATTCCCTGCCGCAGAGAGTTGTTGATGCCAGTTCATTGGATATATTCAAGAGGGAGTTAGATATGGCCCTTACGGCTTAAAGGATCAAGGGGTATTGAGAGAAAGCAGGAAAAGGGTAGTGAGGTGAATGATCAGCCATGATCTTATTGAATGGTGGTGCAGGCTCGAAGGCCGAATGGCCTATTCCTGCAGCTATTTTCTATGTAAAGCAAGCGCTCTATTCGGAACTCCTTCACAGCAAATGAGCCAATGGTGGGCAGCGGAAACATTACAAGGACACCCTCAAAGCCTCCCTGATAAAGTTCAACAATCTCCACTGACAGCTGGGAAACCCTGGCCAACGACCACCCTAAGTGGAGAAAGTGCATCTGGGAGGGTGCTGAGCACCTCGAGTCACATCGCCGAGAGCATACAGAAATCAAGCGTAAGCAGCAGAAAGAGTGTGCGGCAAACCAGTCCCACCCACCCCTACTCTCAACGACTATCTGTCCCACTTGTGACAGAGACTGTGGTTCTCGTGTTGGATTGTACAGCCACCTAAGAACTCATGTTGAGAGTGGAAGCAAGTCTTCCTCGATTTCGAGGGACTGCCTATGATGCTGATGTGTAGTAAGAGGATAGTGAAGATGGAGATGAAGGAAACAAGCTTGTAATAGAGGGTGAAGGCACATCAGAGATCCTGAATATGTATTTTCCCTCACTGTTCACAAACAAGGTAGATCTTGGCATTGTAAAACCTCCAGAGGTTGGTGTGGAACATTTAGTGGAGGTTCGTATTTGAAGAGAAATCATACAACAACAACTTGTGTTTATAGAGTGCCGTTAATGTTGTAAAACATCCCAAGACACTTCACAGGAGCGTGATCAAACAAAACGTGGCACCGAGCCACTTCAAACGTAACATGGGGACAAGCTGTGCTTTGCAGTGACTGAGGCGTATGAATCAGGTAGAGTGGACCTTTATCTCTGAGGCTTGCTGAAGGGTTATACTCAGTGTCTGGACACAGCAATCCAGCTCCAGGAATCCTGGAGTAACCCACACAAATATTTAGCTCGACAGATTGTTCTGAGTCACTCACGTATTATCGTGATTGATCAGCATGTAATTTATCTGGCAAATTACTTTTTCTTTGTAATATAGAGATGCTGAGTAAACCGAGTTCTGAGTGTAAGTGGGAAAAGGGACACAGCGCAATTAATTCTGTTAAATATTAGGACGGGTGACCATAAATTTGGTCAAAGAGGTAAGTTTTAATGAGCGTCTTAAAGGAGGAGAGGGAGGTAAAGAGGCAGAGAGACTTAGGGAAGGAATTCCACAGCTTATGGTTGAGGTAGTTGAAGGCACGGCCGCCAATGGTGGAGCGATTATAATTGGGGATGTGCAAGAGGCCAGAATTGGAGGAGTGGAGAGATCGTGGAGGTTTGTAGGGTTGGAGAAGGTGCAGAGATAGGGAGGGACGAGGCCATGGAGGGATTTGAAAATTAACACGAGAATTTTAAAATCAAGGTGTTGCCTGACCGGGAGCCAATGATGTTCAGCGAACACAGGGATGAGGAGTGAACGGGATTTGATGCGAGTTAGGATACGGGCAGTCGAGCTTTGGATGAGTTTATGTTTATGGAGAGTGGAAGATGGGAGGCCGGCGGGGAGAGTGTTGGAATAATCAAGTTTAGAGGTATCAAATGCATGGATGAGGATTTTAGTAGCAGATAAGCTGAGGCAGGAATAGAGATGGACGATGTTACGGAGGTGGAAGTAGGCAGTCCTGGTGATGGAGCAGATATGTGGTCAGAAGCTCACCTCAGGGTCAACTACGAACCCAAGGTTGTGAACAGTTTGGTTCAGCCTCAGACAGTGACCAGGGAGAGGGATGGAGTCAGTGGCCAGGTAACAGAGTTTCTGATGGGGTCCAAAGGCAATGAGCTGGATTTTCCCAGGCCCCACCTGCACTGTGCAGGGAGACCCGGGAGACGGCGGGAAATCTGGAAGTCGGGTTCCCCCGGCACACTGTGGAGTTTTAACTTCGCAGCATGCGTGTGACGTAAAGGGCCACTTCGCCGGATTGACAGGCTGCTTTCCAGTCCTGTGAGGAACTCAGCGAAGGAGGCCATAGCAACAGGTAAGTGCTAGGCTCAGGATAGTGGAGGATACAAGCCCAGGGAGGGTCCGATCCCTGGGGCATTGGATCTCTGGCCCCGGGGGAGACCAGGATGCTGGTGGGGGAGCTGGCAGGAGACTCTCCTGCTCCACAAGGATTGCTTCCCGAGGCTGAGGCAGCTTCATCGCTGCCACTGGGAATCCCGAGCCCCGGGATCCTCGGCCACCTGCATTGAAACCTGGTTAAAGTAGAGGCCTCAGGCCTCATTATCATATGTAAATTGCCAACCCGCCTCCTAGCAACCGTGAAAATGACCCGGTTGGGATCGGGTTGGGGTCGGGGGTCACATTTTTTCAACTTTCACTTTCCCCCCCTGCCACCCGCTCTTACCTCAGAAAATTCCGGCCAATGTCTTTCGTCTTCCTAATTTTTAGATGGAGGAAATTTCTGCCATCCAGGACTGGATGTCGGACAAGCAGTCTGACAAATCAGAGGCAGTAGAGGGGTCGAGAGTGGTGGTGGTGAGGTAGAGCTGGGTGTCATCAGCGTACAAGTGGAAACTGACGCTGTGATTTTTGGATTATGTCGCCAAGGGGAAACATGTAGATGAGAAATAGGAGGAGCCAAGGATAGATCCTGGGGGACACCAGAGGTAACGATGCGGGGGCAGGAAGAGAAGCCATTGCAGGTGATTCTCTGGCTACGGTTAGATAGATAAAAATGGAACCAGGCGAGTGCAGTCCCACCCAGCTGACGATGGAGGAGAGGCGTTGGAGGAGGATGGAGTGGTTAACCATGTCAAAGGTTGCAGACAGGTTAAGAAGGATGAGGAGGGATAGTTTACCTTTGTCACAGTCACCAAGGATGTCATTTGTGACTTTGATGAGAGCCGTTTCATACTGTGGTAGGAGCGGAAACAGGATTGGAGAGCTTCAAACATGGAGTCCCTCATCCCAAGATTCTTGTCAATCTTTTCTGAACCCCCTCTAAAGCCTTAACATCCTTCCTAAAGTGCGTTGTCTAGAATTGGAGACAATACTCCATTTGAAGCCTAACCAGTATTTTATAAAAGTTCATCATAACTTCCTTGCTTTTGTACTCTTTGCCTCTATTTATGAAGCCCAGGATCCCGTATGCTTTTTTAACCACTTTCTCAACCTGCCCTGCCACCTTCAACGATTTGTGCACATATACCCTCAGGTATATACCCCTCTTCCTGCACCCCCTTTAGAATTGCACCCTTCAGTTTATAATTGCCTTTCCTTAAATTTCCTGTGTTAAATTTAATCTGCCATGTGTCCGTCCATTCCATCAGCCTGTCTGTCCTCTTGAGGTCTATCACTATTCTCCTCACTGTTCACTACACTTCCAAGTTTTGTGTCATCTGAAAATTGTGAAATTGTGCCCTGTACACTCACATCCAAGTCATTAATATATATCAAGAAAAGCAGTGGTCTGTGTACCGACCCCTGGGGAACACCACTGTATACCTTCCTCCAGTCCGAAAAACAACTGTTCACCACTACTCTGTTTCCTGTCACTGAGCCAATTGTGTATCCATGCTGCCACTGTCCCTTTCATTCCATGTGTTTCAACTTTGCTGGCAAGCCTATTATGTGACACTTTGTCGAACGCCTTTTGGAAATCCATGTGCATCACTTCAACTGCATTGTCCTCATCATCCCTCTCTGCTACCCCATCAAAAAAACTCGATCAAATTGGTTAAACATGATTTGCCTTTAACAAATCCGTGCTGGCTCTCTTTAATTAATCCACACTTGTCCAAGCGACTGTTAATTTTGTCCCAGATTATCGTTCCTAAAAGCTTCCCCCCTAACTAGGTTAAACTGACCGGCCTGTAGTTGCTGGATTTATCTATTTGCAATTCTCCAGTCTTCTGGTACCGCTCCCTTATGTAAGGAGGATAGGAAGATTATGGGCAGTACCTCTGCAATTTCCACCCTTAACTCCCTCAGCCTTCTAGGATGCATCCCATCCAGTCCTGGTGACTATAAGTACAGCCAGCCTTTCTATTACCTCCTCTTTGTCAATTTTTTAATCCCAACCAGTATCTCAACTACCTCCTCTTTCACTATAACTTTGGCAACATCTTCTTCCTTGGTGAAGACAGATACAAAGTACTAATTTAGTACCTCAGCCATACCCTCTGCCTCCATGTGTCGCTCTCCTTTTTGGTCCCTAATCGGCCTCACCCCTCCTCTTACTTCGCATTTAATATTTATATCTGTCTTTCGGATTCGACATTAAACCTGCTCTCAGGTGGATGTAAAACATTCCATGGCACTATTCTGAAGAAAAAATGGGGAGTTATCCCCAGTGTTCTGGCCAATATTTATCCCTCAATCAGCATCACTAAAACAGATTATCTGGTCATTATCACATTGCTGTTTGTGAGAGCTTGCTGTGCGGAAATTGACTGCCACGTTTCCTACATCATCATCAATCATTATCATCATAGGCAGTCCCTCGGAATCGAGGAAGACTTGCTTCCACTCTAAAAATGAGTCCTTAGGTGGCTGAACAGTCCAATACGAGAACCACAGTCCCTATCACAGATGGGACAGACAGTCGTTGAGGGTAAGGGAGAGTGGGACAGATTTGCCGCACACTCTTTCCGCTGCCTGCGCTTGGTTTCTGCATGCTCTCGGTGATGAGACTCGAGGTGCTCAGCGCCCTCCACTTAGGGCGGTCTTTGGCCAGGGACTCCCAGGTGTCAGTGGGGATGTTGCACTTTATCAGGGAGGCTTTGAGGGTGTCCTTGTAATGTTTCCTCTGCCCACCTTTGGCTCGCTTGCCGTGAAGGAGTAGAGTGCTTGCTTTGGGAGCCTCATGTCTGGCATGCAAACTATGTGGCCTGCCCAGCGGAGCTGATCAAGTGTGGTCAGTGCTTCAATGCTGGGGATGTTGGCCTGGACGAGGACACTAACATTGGTGCATCTGTCCTCCCAGGGGATTTGTAGGATCTTGTGGAGACATCGTTGGTGGTATTTCTCCAGCGACTTGAGGTGTCTGATTGTACATGGTCCATGTCTCTGAGCCATACAGGAGGGCGGGTATTACTATAGCGCTGTAGACCATGAGCTTGGTGGTGGATTTGAGAGCCTGGTCTTCAAACACTCTTTTCCTCAAGCGGCCGAAGGCTGTGCTGGCGCACTGGAGACGGTGTTAAATCTCGTCATCAATGTCTGCTCTTGTTGATAAGAGGCTCCCGAGGTATGAGAAATGGTCCACATTGTCTAGGGCCGCGTGTGGATCTTGATGACTGCGGGGGGGGGGGGGGTGGGGGAGGGGGTGGGGGGAGTGCTGTGCGGCGAGGACAGGCTGGGGAGGGCCTTTGTCTTATAGATATTTAGTGTAAGGCTCATGTTTTCGTACGCCTCAGTAAATACGTTGACTATGACTTGGAGTTCCTCTGTATGTGCGCAGACGCAGGCGTCGTCCATGTATTGTAGCTCGACGACAGACGTTGGGGTGGTCTTGGACCTGGACTGGAGTCGACGAAGGTTGAACAGGTTCCCACTGGTTCTGTAGTTTAGTTCCACTCCAGTACATTACAATAGTGACTACACTTCAAAAGTGCTTAATTGGCTGTAAAGCACTTTGGGACATCTAGTGGTCATGAAAGGCACTATATAAATGCAAGTTTGTCTTTCTTTCTTTGTATATGCCTATAGAAGGCTTTTGGATTCCCTTTTATGTTCGCTGCTGGTCTATTCTCATAATCTCTCTTTGCCCCTTTTATTTCCTTTTTCACCTCCCCTCTGAACTTTCTATATTCAGCCTGGTTCTCAGATATATTCTCGACCTGACATCTGTCATACGCCCCCTTTTTCTGCTTCATCTTACTCTCTATCTCTTTCATCATCCAGGGAGCTCTGGCTATGGTTGCCTTACCTTTCCCCCTTGTGGGAATGTACCTCAACTGTACCCGAACAATCTCCTCTTTAAAGGCAGCCCATTGTTCGATTACAGTTTTGCCTGCCAATCTTTGATTCCAATTTACCCAGGTCAGATCCATTCTCAATCCACTGAAATTAGCCCCCCTCCAATTAAGAATTTTTACTTTAGATTGCTCCTTGTCCTTTTCCATAGCTAATCGCATCCTTATGATACTATGATCACTGTCGCTGATGATGTCGCCGAGGGGCGAGTGTAGATGACAAGTTGGTGGGGGCCAATGATAGATTCTTGGGGGACGCCAGAGGAAACGGTGCACGAACAGAGGGAGAAGCCATTGCAACATATTCTCTGGCTGCGATTAGATAGATAAGAATGGAACCAGACGAGTGCAGTCCCACCTTGCTGGATGATAGAGGAGAGGCATTGGAGGAGGATGGAGAGGTCAACCGTGTCAAAGGCTGCAGACAGGTCGAGAAGGATGACGTGGGAGAGATTTCCACAGTCACAATCACATTGGATGTCATTTGTGACGAGGGCCGTTTCAGTACTGTGGCAGGGGCGGAAACCTGATTGGAGGTGTTCAAACATGAAGTTGTGGGAAAGATAGGCACGGTTTTGGGAGGCGATAACATGTTCAAGGTCTTTGAAGAGGAAAGGGAGGTTGGAGATAGGCACCGTCCGCCCTGAGGTGCGTGGCTGTGCACTTGTTGCGATGTCCTGCGCAGGCCACTCACCAGTGCTGTCGCTGGAAGAGACACTGTGCGGCTACACAGCAAACTGAAAGGGCCCACGCAGGGAAAACAACATTAGAGGGAACATTGGAATAAGTGGCACAAACTTAAACATAGACAAATCACCAGGAGCTGGTGCTTTATATATATGGATCCTGAGGGACCCTGACATTGGCAACTTTGACAGAGTCTCTTGTCCCTATTGTCGGGAGCTGCACCTGAATTTCCAGCAAAGCTGTGCCTCGGGAACATGAATCTGTGGAATGACCCTCCCCCCATGTGTCGGTAATGGTAAATGTGAGAGAAGCAAACACAGGATTTTGGCTTTGATCCATTTATTTGAATTGAACCATTACATCCAGGTAGCTGAAGCACATTTGTTACTAGATTGCACAAACTTATTTTGAAACAGACATATGCACAGACGCCGCAAGCCTGAAGTGTCCCACAGCTGTCACCTATTTATCCCAAAAGGTATAGAGGAGACTGACCTGTCGGAGGTATCTTCTGATCTTTGCGCAGGGACCACTTTTAGGAAGAAATCACTGGATAGTCAAATTGTTCACAGCCAAAGGGTCACAGTCTCAGGATACAGGGGAGGATATTTAGGACCGAGATGAGGAGAAATGTTTTCACTCAGAGGGTGGTGAACCTGTGGAATTCTCTACCAGAGAAGGCTGTGGAGGCCAAGTCACTGAATATATTTAAGAGGGAGATAGATAGATTTCTAGAAACAAAAGACATCAAGAGGTATAGGGAAAAAGCGGGAATATGGTGTTGAGATAGACGATCAGCCAGGATCATATTGAATGGCAGTGCAGTCTTGAAGGGCCGAATAGCCTACTCCTGCTCCTATTTTCTATGTTTCTATGTTCCAATCTTCATGTGGAACCTTACTTTGAGATATTGCACTTAAATTATTGGCTCCTTTTACAATCTCATTGTGTCACTGTGTGGGCATCGGCCACTTTGCTGCTGTGCTGGATATTAAAGGGGTCGCAGTCCCGGCATGGACATCATCCATGGGTTTGGGCCCTCGATCCCCATGATCTTTCCCCATGGAAAGCCCGTGCCCACACTCTCCTTTCCATTCCCAGTCGGTGAGGCTCTGTGCCGGCAGCACTAGTTCATAAATGTAACCTCCGAGTACAGTACAAGCCATCCCCAACCACATCAACAATTTGTATTCATATAGCGCCTATAACAAAGCTAAATACCCCAAGCTGCTTCACTGACAGAAGAGAGAAGATCATCATCATCATAGGCAGTCCCTCCAATCGAGGATGACTTGCTTCCACGTCATAAAGTTCACATGTTTCAATGATGGACTTAAAATTCCAGGTCCGAACTAAATCTTGAAGGGTGGAAGATAGGACAATGGAAACTGGGCAAAGGAGGGAGAGATTAGGAGGGGCGAACGAGAGCTTGATGGGAGTTCAGAAGGTTTTTAAAACTGGAAAGAGGAGAAGTGGAGGGGTTTAGGGTGGGAGCTCCAGATAGTGGCTTCTGATTTTATCATCAATAGGGAGGAGGGTGAAGGGAGGGGGCATGTACTGAAGCCCAGGTTGGAGGACTGCAGGGTTTAGGAGAGGATATAGGGCTGGAGGAGATTGCAGGGTGGAGGGCCGAGTCAATGATGGGCCTTGGAAATAAGGAGCAGGATTTTAATTTGAATGGGTTGTGGGGATTGGGAGCCAGTGTCGGTGAGTGAGGGTGGGAGAGGAGGACTTGGTGCTGGACAGGGTCCAAATGGCTGTGTTTTGGATCAGTTGGAACTCAGGGAGGGTGGAGGCCAGCACGTAGAACATTCCAGAAATCAAGGCTTGAGGTGAGAAGAATAGGGTTAAGGGTTTCAGTGTTGGTGGGGACAGGGATGGGCAATGGAGATAGAAATAGTCAGTCTTGGCAATGGATAGGATATAACGTTTGAAACTCAGAATAAAGGCAGCATTTATTGACAGTTACCATATTGTACGGAGTACTGTGCTTTCCATTAATTTAATATTTACAATAATCTAACATTATACTCTAGGAATGACTGTTGGATGGTTAATGTATTTGCGTGACATTCCTCGCTTCAATGTTTCACTGCGAGTGTTAATGGCAGAAATTCTCTAAATCATAAAGGAACATCACGTGAATACATTGTCTGGCTGCTAATATCAGCATCAGTCCAACCTTCTTTACTGAACCCGATGGAGCTTACTGGCCATTACTGCAGTCTCCAGGCTTTGGAGGCTGTGCTAGCTCATTCAGTGCTGTGGTTTCCTCAGCGCTTCAAGATTGGGCTGTGAACTCCACGGGCCATATTCTCCTCATGCCCATAATTGGGAGAAGGGAGGGGGGAGCGCGATATTGGCAGAAGGCAGTAGTTGGTTGGTTGTACTGAGTATTGCTCACATGCAATCATGGGTTGAGAGAAATTAAAGAAAGGAAAACTTGCATTTATATCGCACCTTTCACGACCACCGGACGTCTCAAAGCGCTTTACAGCCAATGAAGTACTTTTGAAGTGTCGTAGCTGTTGTAATGTAGTAAACGCGGCAGCCAATTTGTGCAAGCAAGCTCCCACAACTGCAGTGTGATAATGACCAAATAATCTTTTTTAGTAATGTTGATTGAGGGTTAAATATTGGCCAGGACATTGAGGATCTCTGCTCTTCTTTAAACTATGGGATTTTTTACGTCCACCTGAGAGAGCAGATGCGGCCTCGGTTTATCGTCTCATCCGAAAGGCGGCACCTCCGACAGTGCAGTGCTCCCTCAGTGAAAGAACTACATGACGATATAATCCGCTGTATTTTCCTTTTGTAAAATGGGGACTGCTGGAAGTGTGAAACGTGATCCCACAGGTCAGGACAGAGCTTGTAACCTGGGTAAAGACAGTAGTCGGACTAATTCCATACAGGACTGGTGCAGGCGACATTAGAGCTTTCCCTGCTGGGAATTCAGAGCTAATGGAAAATGCTGCTCAGCTCCATGTCTCAATTCCCGCTATTGTCTCTGCTGCACGGCGTTCCACAATCTACCCTGTAATATAAACTGGCCCTCCCCCATTACATCGCTGTACCCAAACTCTGCTCCACCAATGACATTCCCCGAATATTCTTTCACCTTCTGCTCCTCCTCTCATAATTTGGGAAAAATATAATTTTGCTGCAATTGTTGGACACTGCGGCACTAAAGTGGACAGTGCGTTTCTTTCACACAATACGCCAACAATAAGGCAAGTGGAGGAGACACAAATGCAAGCACTCTTCAGATGTAACAAGGTTCCGATTGAGGCATGATCACCACAAACAGCCAATCAGCAATATCCAGTATTGGAGGATTACATTGCTTTCTGATAACACACTCTGCTCCATCCCTGACCAGTGCCCAGGGTCTTTGCTGCACTGCTGGGCCACATACGGGAGAATGCTCTGACTGTGTGGCCAGGAATGCCGATCAGACATTTGGGCATGTGTGGTGTACGATATTCCCACCCTTAATGTAAATGATCAAAGCATCAGGCGCAACATGGCTTCGGCTTTCCGATAGGCACCACCAGCAACATGACCCTATTCTACCCCTAAATGACCACATGTCTCTCCCTAAATAAACCCCAGTCTACCCTTAAATGATCCTATTCTACTCCAAAGTGATCCCATCCTACCCCTAAATTACCCCTATTCTACCCCTAAATGATCCTATTCTACTCCTAAACGATCCCATTCTACACCTAAATGATCCCGATTCTACCCCTAAATAACCCCTAGTCTAAGCTGACTTCCCTCCAGTAGCACAAAAGTGACACGGATTCCAAACTTTCGAACCTCTACCACTGGCAGTGAGGAGGGGAAGGGCTGGTCCTGTGGAGATTCGAATTCCCACCTGGAAGCTTTCGCTGAGCTGCACCATCCAGAGGTGCCTGGATCACAATATTCATCTCTGAGTGATTGCACATCACAGTCATTTACTAACACAAACTGAGCGTGCTCAAGTGTCCTCTGCTAGTGAGCCGATTGGTCAACGTTGTGTTATCCCTTTCTAATGACCTGGTCATTGGTAATCATTTGACCATTCCCTCCAGTTCCGTGTTCAGAAGTCTATCAGCGATCGGAAACTGTGACTGGGCACAGTAGGCTTCTGCTCCAGTTCCATAACCGAGTTCTATTTCCTACATTTTTGTGAATGTTACAGGTTTCATCCAGCTTTAATTTGTATTTTGAATTATTTCTCAGTAACAATTGGGCTCTTCAGGTCATTTTGCAACTTTGGGAGATTGCCACGGACGTGCCCTTTGGCAGGGTCACCGAGGAGATGTCGCCTCCAGAAACACCTGACTTACTTTTACTTTCCTGGTCCTGGTCTTTTGTCACCACGGCAATACATTGATGCCCAGCTGAATTCTACTCTGAGAATTATCACCGGTACACTTTTATCGACCCCAAAACCTTGGCTCCCCATGCTTGCAAACATCACACCACCACACCTACGCCGCCAATATGCAGTCTCCAGAGAATACAACCGTTACACCAGCAAAGACCTGCCGATCCAGGCAGACTTGAACAATGTACCACCAACCCGTCTCCAATCTGATAAAGGCCATTTTTGACTGACGACAAAGCCCTTCAGTGATCTCCCCTCCACCTTGATGGCCGATGGTGTATTGCTTGGAAGAACTGAGACATACAGAATGGATTCCTTATAGGGGAGCCCACAGTACAACCTGAAGGATCAAACCTTCCTCGCAAACAGTGGGCAACCATCAACTGCCTCAGAACCGGTCACGGTCGATGCTGCCACCTTCTTCATAGGTGGGAGATTAAAGCATGCCCATCATGCGACTGTGGAGCTCCTAATCAGATCCTGGAGCACATCATCGAGCACTGCCCTCAGAGGGAATTCGCAGGCAGCCTACAGGATATCCACACTGGTACAACTTTGGCCTGGATATCTGACCTAGATATTGACATTTGATTTGCTCTGCTAGTACCATCTGGAAGAAGAAGAAGATCACAACACAACGACTGTGCTCCTCGGCCCACTCTCTGCTCCCTACCCAAACAATGTGCTTCTTGGCTACATGCTCTGGTCCCTTCCTAACTGCTCCACTCTCAGCCTCACTGCTTCATTCCTGACCCCCAAAATCTGCCCGCCCCAGCCCCCCGGCCCCACTGCCCAGTACAGCCCCGCCCCAGCACCCCACCCCCGGCCCCAATCCCCCAGCCCAGACCCCTCGGCCCCACTCCCCCGCTCCCCGGCCCCACTGCCCAGCCCCGCCCCCGCTCACCAGCCCCCCAGCCTCTCGATCCCGCTCACCAGCCTCCCGGCCCCTCGACCCCACTCCCCGGCCCGGCTCCCCGGCCCCTTGGCCCCGCTCCCCCAGCCCAGACCCCCCGGCCCCGCTCCCACGCCCTTTGGATTTGCTCCCCTGCCCCACGCTTCGTTTCCCAGCCCCACTCCTCTGCTCCTGAGGCCCAAAGTTCCGCTCCCCAGCTCCTGTCCTCTGCTTCCCAATTTTCTCCCCGGTCCACAGCACTGCTCCCTCCCCCCCAGCCCCACTGGTCTGTACCCCCAGTTCCTTCTTCTACATAAGAACATAAGAACATAAGAATTAGGAACAGGAGTAGGCCATCTAGCCCCTCGAGCCTGCTCCGCCATTCAACAAGATCATGACTGATCTGGCCGTGGACTCAGCTCCACTTACCCGCCCGCTCCCCATAACCCTTAATTCCCCTATTGGTTAAAAATCTATCTATCTGTGATTTGAATACATTCAATGAGCTAGCCTCAACTGCTTCCTTGGGCAGAGAATTCCACAGATTCACAACCCTCTGGGAGAAGAAATTCCTTCTCAACTCGGTTTTAAATTGACTCCCCCGTATTTTGAGGCTGTGCCCGCTAGTTCTAGTCTCCCCGACCAGTGGAAACAACCTCTCTGCCTCCATCTTGTCTATCCCTTTCATTATTTTAAATGTTTCCATAAGATCACCCCTCATCCTTCTGAACTCCAACGAGTAAAGACCCAGTCTACTCAATCTATCATCATAAGGTAGGCCCCTCATCTCCGGAATCAGCCTAGTGAATCGTCTCTGTACCCCCTCCAAGGCTAGTATATCCTTCCTTAAGTAAGGTAACCAAAACTGCACGCAGTACTCCAGGTGCGGCCTCACTAATACCCTGTACAGTTGCAGCAGGACCTCCCTGCTTTTGTACTCCATTCCCCTCGCAATGAAGGCCAACATTCCATTCGCCTTCCTGATTACCTGCTGCACCTGCAAACTAACTTTTTGAGATTCACAAGGACCCCCAGGTCCCTCTGCACCGCAGAATGTTGTAATTTCTCCCCATTCAAATAACATTCCCTTTTACTGTGTTTTTTTCCAAGGTGGATGACCTCACATTTTCCAACATTGTATTCCATCTGCCAAACCTTAGCCCATTCGCTTAACCGATCTAAATCTCTTTGCAGCCTCTCTATGTCCTCTACACAACCCGCTTTTCCACTAATTTTTGTGTCATCTGCAAATTTTGTTACACTACACTCTGTCCCCTCTTCCAGGTCACCTATGTATATTGTAAACAGTTGTGGTCCCAGCACCGATCCCTGTGGCACACCACTAATCATCGAATTCCAACCCGAAAAGGACCCATTTATCCCGACTCTCTGCTTTCTATTAGCCAGCCAATTCTCTATCCATGCTAATACATTTCCTTTGACTCCGCGTACCTTTATCTTCTGCAGTAACCTTTTGTGTGGCACCTTATCGAATGCCTTTTGGAAATCTAAATACACCACATCCATCGGTACACCTCTATCCACCATACTCGTTATATCCTCAAATAATTCCACTCCTAACCCTCACTCCCCCTCTCTCTGGTATCATACAAGATGGTGAGCATCTCCAAAGGAGAATAAACTAAAAATAATTTCAGCTGCCTGAGCCGAATGCACAGCTCCAGGAACCCTCCAGGCTCTGAGGAAACACATCCCTCTGTCTGCATGATGAATATGCTTTCGCATTTGGAACTTGTTCTGTTTTGTTTGGCTATTTTTGGTGGAACTCAGTGAGGGGTACGTGTATGCAAGGAAAGAAAGAACAGTTTGCACCAATACACCTCTCCTAAACCAGAAACATCACAGAGTGCTTCACACACAATGCATTATTGTGAAGCCAAGGCTTACATATGAAGAATGACCAGTTGCGTGAGGGACTGAAAGGCAGCGGGCGTCAATCGATCCACCCCCCAGCAAGGGTCGATGATTTAATGATAAATAACGACAACATTAAGATTCATTTTAAAAACAGAGAATCTGATCCTTAGCACTTAGACAAAGCACTTAATGTGTTTGTACGACATTCCTGTGTCCACTATTTTAATGCAGGGTTAACAATGCTCAGAGAAACATCACTTGAATTGTTAGATGTTAATTTGCTGATATCGCTGACAGCTAATTCTTGGCAAGAGTGAAGCTATGTCATTTTCTCTAATACATCGCTACTTCAAATTACAATGAATATTGATGAATAAAAATCCTGAAATAGACGAGTTACCCTTAGTATGACATTATAAGGCCGGTTTTCTGACTGCAGACAGCTTGGCAGTGTGGTATCGCCCAGGGGACACGCATGTCGGGGTGCCCACGATTCCTTGCTTTCAATTTGGTGACATGCGTGACCGATGAGCGAGGCTCCCTGCCAGTACTGAACGTTCAGATAATCGCCCCTTGAATTGGAACGGTTTGGTTATCCTCAGTACCAAACTCAACTGTACTTAGGCAATTTTCAAATCAGCTTGATCATCGTTGGCAGCTTGGATTTGGGGGCTGTAGCAGGACACCATGGATATCTGCGTGCTCTCTTTCGTGGTGTGGCTCTCCATGGAAGGAGGACAGTATCTTGAATCAGCTGTGAGGTACCACTGAGTGCACCACCTCCGCCATTTCCGGACCAGCTCCAGCTGCACCTGAGGAACAAAATACAAAATATTCGTCAGCGGTGGCTCCAAGTCATTGTAAGAAATGGTATCTCTCTGTCATTTACTCGTTGTAAGCTTCTACAATGTCAATCGTTCCAGCAGTCAATTGTCTTATTTTTAATGTTCTAGTTGGGGGGAGGGAACATGTGTCTACAACAACAACTTGTATTTATATAGCGCCTTTAATGCAGTGAAACGTCCCAAGGCGCTTCACAGGAGTATTATGAGAAAAGAATTGACACCGAGCCGCATAAGTAGAAATTAGGGCAGGTTGGTTAAAGAGGTAGGTTTTAAGGAGCGTCTTGAAGGAGGAAAGAGAGGTAGAGAGGCGGAAAGGTTTAGGGAGGGAGTTCCAGAGCTTGGGGCCCAGGCAACAGAAGGCATGGCCACCGATGGTGGAGTGATTATAATTAGGGGTGCTCAGGAGGGCAGAATTAGAGGAGTGCAGACATCTCGGGGGGTTGTGGGGCTGGAGGAGATACAGAGATAGGGAGGGGTGAGGCCACGGAGGGATTTAAAAATAAGGATGAGAATTTTGAAATCAAGGCATTGCTTAACCAGGAGCCAGTGTAGTCAGCGAGCACAGGGGTGATGGGTGAGTGGGACGGTGCGAGTTAGGACACGGACAGCCGAGTTTTAGTGTCCTTGTTTGGGGAAAATGTGTCTGATTCAAGATGTCATAATGGGCCTGTGCCTGATCCTTAGTGAGGCGGAGGAGGGGTGATGGGGGGGGGGGGGAAAGGAGGGGTGATGGGGGGGAAAGGAGGGGTGATGGGGGGGGAAAGGAGGGTTGATGGGGGGTAGAGCGTGGGTGATGGGGGAGGGGAGAGTGGGTGATGGGGGAGGGGAGATTGGGTGATGGGCTCTATAGTCGAGCAGTAAAAGTTCTCACTCTTATCACTATATTAGCTTATTGCATCAATGATGTACTGCAAGAAGCAGAAAGAGCCCAATCCTTATAGCTCAATGTTGAAACACTCTGTGGGTAAGAATTCCTCTTTATGTTTCCGATTTATCTAGAAATACCAACCCAAGGTGACTGTCATGTCCATGTTTAGCACGTCACTGCACATAGCAACCGGGTTTGGAAGCAGGCAGAGGGAATGTGGATGGCAAGAAAAATGAGGAGCCCATCAGGGATAATGCCTGGTCAGTAACCTCGCCCTCACAGACAGCCATGTCCATGGGAATTCACGTACAAAGTATAGAAGCAGGGTGAATGGGAGAGGAAGATAAAACCTTTCGCTCCGAGCCTGCTGCTGATTCTGATCAATAGATACCGTTCTCCAACACTTACACACACACAGGTAACAGTTCTGTATAATGAGTTTGCAAATCCCAAGGTTTAATGTGCTTGGCTGATAATCATTTCCTGGGCTTAAAGTACACAAATTAATTGTTTTTTTTTCCTGGAGGAGTTTAGTGATGTAATGTAATTTATTATTAGTCCAATAGTGAATAGTTCGCTTTGGTGAAGTCGCAGATGAATCTTGCACACACACCGTATCGGTGTTGCTCCACAGCCCTCAGTGTATCTCACAGGAGCAGCACTGACGGCGATAATTCATGACACGCCTGCAACTATCAGCGTGGCCCCAGAAAGCCCAGAATCCCAGGGCTGACAACACTGACTGTAGATCAGAGCATCCTGTGAGACCTGTAGTCTGCCTCACAAAGCCCACGAAACTCAGCTGTACTAGTGTTTACAAGGGTAAATTCATGAATTGATTGTTCCCAGTGGGAAGTTGGGCTTGAAAGGAATGCAGGTTGAAGAATCTGTACTATGGGTAGTCGCCCGAACTCCAAGCCACACTTCCTAGGGACAACAGAATGGAGGAATTTCCCGGTTTATCCTTACTCACTGGTTGTGCAGTTAGAACTTTCAACGCCTGAAGGATTGGCAATGGCTCTTCCTAATGCTACTTCCCCATTGGTGGAAAATGCTAAATGAGAATTCCTCGATTTGTTAA
Source organism: Pristiophorus japonicus (assembly GCF_044704955.1). NCBI lineage: Eukaryota > Metazoa > Chordata > Chondrichthyes > Pristiophoridae > Pristiophorus > Pristiophorus japonicus. Next base: position 50,826,318 of record NC_091997.1, read on the forward strand.
TGTCTGCAAGTTAAGACATTGGAAAATAATTGGGAAAAGTGATTTCAATTTTATAGTTGATTATCCTGAGGCCATCGCCTGGGGCTTGTCTTCTCTCGGAGAACAAAGGCCAGGAAAGAGGAAGCAGAGACCTGGCTCTCCATCCCCTTTCCTTTGCCCCAGGATTTCCATGGAATTAAGGCTGGCCCCTCAGTTTCCTCTTGTTCCCCTGGATAGGTGCCTAGAAGCAGAGCTACAAAGAAGCTGCTGGTGGGTCTTGCACGTGGACCCCCCCATCAGGTCGGAGGGTTTGAGAGGGCCAGCAGCAAGGCCATGCAGGCCTGAAAAGCTGAGTGGCCTTCTTTTAGTTTCAATCTGTTGGCCTAGAGGCCTTCACCACGGCCAGCTGGCCCTGAGCCCATGGGCCAGTACTGCAGCGGCAGCTCTGAGATGCTTTACTGTCTGTCCCGATTGCTGGTCCAAGGTCCTGCCAGGGTAGGTGGGGTGGGTCAGCAGGAAAATCGCCCCCCATGCCCTGAGACTTTGTGGTACATTCCTAAGGCACCCATGAAGACAAATAGCTTTGAAACTCTTGCTGTAGAGGAACAGAGGGACTTCACATTTAAATGAGGCTAGCGCTGACGGCCAACAAACAAAACCTCAGCCAGTTTTGCAATAAAGACATTGGTCTTTAGCAGAGCTTGGTCTCCAGTCATCTTGGTTAATCCTTGCCATTGGATCAAGACCTAGCTCTGTCAAGCCCGTGAGGTAGCTGGTGTGCAACGGCCACCCCACGTTAAAACAATCCACGCACAGGCATCTTCCACCCTTCGACATGAAGTTCGGGACCTAGAATGTCAGTTCTCTCATTGAAACACCTGTGAACTCATCCCTTTTTGGTGTGGAAGCAGGTCATCCTCGATAGGAGGGACTGCCTAATACTACCACTAAAGACATGGGGGAACAGTGCAGACCCTTCCATATGCCCACATCCTGCTCTATTGACCATTCAACACTGTGCAATCTGCTGCAACCCAGAGGGCCCATGACATGGGAATGTAAAATCGGCACTTTGGCCAAGTCGAGTTGAGCAGGTTGGGTGTGTACTCTGACATTGGACAGAAGTCGGACCCAGCCCTTCACATCAACAGAGCTCGTATTGTCCCTGTAAAAAGCTCTGGTCCGGCTCGACCTGGAGCATGCTGTGCCGTTCTGATCACCTGGGCAGAGGCCGTCTAATCGAGCTGCCAGGTAGATTCCAAGTCACAAAGAAAGGTCAAAGAGAAGTGGGATTGCTCTCTGTGGAAAGAGAAGACTTTGAGGTGGTCTGACTGAAGATTTCAAGATTATGAAGGGAATTAGCAAAGTTAATCCAGATAGGTTGCCCCTGTGGAGAATAGTTCCAATCGTAGGAAGCAGGTTTCAGATCTATCGCAAAGGCACACGCTTGATTTACTAACTGGACTTCAGCTCTTCTTAAAAACTCAAATGCTGACTTTGCAGCTGCAGCCAACCAAAATGTCCTTGAGTCCTCTGATGACCAATGCGGGGACTGTGGGCCTAGGACTCCGCTCTGTGGTTCCTGCAGCACTGTATTGAATGTGTGACCCTGACGGGATTCCTTCAGTTGATGGACCTGCCAAAGATTGGCAGCCAGCCATCCTGGCAATTGGATAAGTTGGCGTGGGCCAATATTTACCAAATCAGCCAACGCGGCAGGAAAAATGAATTTTGCAACTCAAAATGAGAGTTTAAGAGCTGGAAAGTGGGTGCATTTGCGCCCCGTTAGCGGGAGGATCAAAAACTTTGCAACCGGGCACGGCACTGACATCGATTCCCTCCATATTAGGTGGGAGTTCAGCGGTGGCACTATGGTGTTGCACCCCGATCCCCTGCACCCGGAGATCGTGACGTCATCACTGTGCGCATCACCCCGCTAATGCCCTGGACCCAAAATTCACTTCTGCCCCCTGCAGCAGTGCCGGGCGAAAACATTGGCAGCTGCAGGAGGCGCGGATTGGGCAGCTGGCTACTACTGGGACGATGATTAAAGGCGAGATGGCCGAGGTATTAAAACAAAAAACTTACCTTTGTTGATGCAGTTTTGTTCGCAGGTTCTTGCCTGCGATTGTTCAGCCAGGCACTCTGCTTGAACGCGTACCTCGGTGGTCCAGGTAGGTCTATTTTTATTTGCAGAGCCTGCAGAGATGGCCCTTCCCTTGTACGCGGCAGCGCTGCACAGCCCAGTGTGCATCGACACTGAGGTTTCTGCCCGCATCCTTTGCCCTCCAAGAAAGAAGTGGAGCATTTGATTCACTCCACATCTTTCCTGGAGCGCTAAAGACAATTTTTTGAGAGCGGGAAACATTAAGATTCTGGCTTTCAAAAGTTACCACTGCCAAACGGGGCGAGAATGAATTTCACCCGCTAAGACTTGTAACTAACAAAATTCCCCTGATACTCTGCTGTAATATCATTGTCCGGACACTGAGGCACAGTCCATATCAATGCATTGTTGAAATCAATGTCCAATGTAGTGTGGTTGGTCTTACCTCTCCATTCAAGAAACAGTACAGGATCGCAACAAGGAAACCCTGGGAACAGAGGAAGTAAAACAAGGTTACACAAAGAGCACTCTGCACTGTCTGGTTATCTATATTCAGGCATTAAACTCAGCTTGAATGAAATACATTTTGAATGAAGTTGCTGGTGGATTGATAGGGAGTAAATTGCTCTGGGAGGTTTGTGAGCCAGCAGTCCATGAATTGGAAATTCACATGCTCAGACAACTCGACACTTTCCATCCATTGATTCTGAGCACAGTCCTAACTCTCTGATATGGTGCACGGGGTTGTGAATAATGACCTTGTAGTATTACAGTCCAGGCACTCGTGTATCTTGCATTTGTTAACACTAAAGATAAGTACAAGCCATGGCAGAAATGAAGGGCAAGTCCTCCCCCTCTCACTCCACTCCAAAGAACTTCCCGATATCCCTCCAATACCATATACTGTTTGTAATAATAGCCCATTAGTGTACAATTAGTGTGCACCAATTCCCCACTGGTGTACAATTAATGTGTGCACCAATCCCCCACTGGTGTACAATTAGTGTGTGCACCAATCCCCCACTGGTGTACAGTTAGTGTGTGCACCAATCCCCCACTGGTGTACAATTAGTGTGTGCACCAATCCCCCACTGGTGTACAGTTAGTGTGTGCACCAATTCCCCACTGGTGTACAGTTAGTGTGTGCACCAATTCCCCACTGGTGTACAGTTAGTGTGTGCACCAATCCCCCACTGGTGTACAATTAATGTGTGCACCAATCCCCCACTGGTATACAGTTAGTGTGTGCACCAATCCCCCACTGGTGTACAGTTATTGTGTGCACCAATCCCCCACTGGTGTACAGTTAGTGTGTGCACCAATCCCTCACTGGTGTACAATTACTGTGGGCACCAATCCCCCACTGGTGTACAATTAGTGTGTGTACCAATTCCTCACTGGTGTACAGTTAGTGTGTGCACCAATCCCCCACTGCAGCTGCCCCATTCAGTTAACAGAGCAGTTGGAGCCCGAGCTGCTTATTTAAAGAAGAACCCGCCCACTTCAGGCAAGTCTGCTGTCTGCTCAGAAGGGCAGATTAAAATCGCAGACAATGAGAGGGGAGTGGGACATGGGTGGATTATCCCGCTTGATATTAACAACTCTCTTGCCCAGTTTAGGCTGGGGGTGATGGGGTTGAAATCGGCCCTTGTATCTCAGTCCCAACTTCAGCAGATCCTTGTTCCGCACTAGTCTGCCATTTTTCCATTTTCCACAGCAACTATCCTGTCGCCTCTGAGTTTAGTGCAATGTGGATTCAAGCCTGGATAGAACTAGACTGAGACGACCAAAATCATTTCATCCATTGCTCTTAATATTCGTTGACATCAGCACAGATTCTGAAGGGCAGAACCTCCTCAAACAGTAAAGTTCTTTTACCCAATTGAATACAATTGGAGATTTTGAGACTGAGATCGCTAGATTTTTGTTAAGTAAAAGTATCAAGGGATATGGTGCCAAGACTGGTAAATGGGGTTGAGGTACAGAACAGCCGTGATCTAATTGAATAAGCTTGAGGGGCTGAATGGCCTCCTCCTGTTCCAATGTTCCATGGCAAGCCAGCTTTGGCCACAGTTATGTTTATTAGTCATTTCTGCCACTCGTCCCCTAGAGAATGTCAGGTTACCCACCTGGAAGGATCCCAGGGCAAGTTCAAACACCAGCCGGACGTAGACATTCACATGGTCAGGGACAAATACAAAGACAATGTAGTTGACCCCAAATAGTGGGATGAGGAGCAGAGTGGACTTGGCCAGCCTCCTTTTAATAAAAGAAATGAAACAATTAATTGGAAACAGTTTTGGATTTCACTTGCGGAAGAAATTATTTGACATAAATTAATAAAGAAGCTCTTCAACCCGCCTGTGTTGGTTACAACAACTTGGTTAAATGGGAAAAGAACCTCCAGCAATATTCCAGTCAGAGAGGAACTTCCCAAAACCTATGTAAGAATATACGGGATATCAAATGGAACTTTGAAGGCCCGGCCAAAACCCACCACTTTGAACCCCCCCCCTGATGTCACTAATAGAAGGGGCTGCCTGGGTCTTGAGGCGGCTCCACTTCTTTTACAAAGGGGAGCCTAGGAGCTGATCCGGAGCGGGCTGACCCTGGGAAAGTATCTGCTAGCTGGGTTTTCTACATACTTTGACAGTAGCGTGTTACCCTGGGTTTGGGGAGCTTCTGATTGGCTCCCAGATTGATGTCAAATAGCATTAATTTTAACGAATGGAAGATCATGTGAGGGGTGGGCGGGCGGGGGGGGGGGGTGGTGTGTCCAACTTTCTGGTAAGTGCTGCTCTGTGCTGGAAGGGCTTTACCCCTACGACTCTTGTGTCGGGTAATCGAAAGGTGTGTCAAACCATGGGCCCCCAATCTCTAAAGGATTGCAAGAGTGGATTTACTCGAAGCTGTTATGGAAACGATGACCAGCAGAATGTGAATGACCCAGAAGTAGCTGGGCCCCAGGTCTGGCAGGGTGTCCTGCCGTGTATGGGGTGGGTGTGAGGAGCGACAGACACTCTGTACTTACACATACTGTCTGTACGTGCTTCCTCTGGTGTCGGATGAATATACTTTCTGGATGAGGATCTGGATGATGGAGATGAACAGGATGAAGTTTACCTAAATAAAAAGGATATCATCACAACTCAATGGTGTTCACCATTTCTGGCTTAAGATAAAACATTTTTCATTCTGTTTAACTGCAAAGGCAAGTGTTTAAAGTCCTGCTAAGGGTTTGTTTCATTTTCCAACTTTAAAAACGCAAATGGAAATTGCACAAGATTTTTTTTTGAAGCAAGAAAGACAGACTTGGATTTATATAGCGCCTGTCACAATCACCGGATGTCTCAAAGCACTTTACAGCCAATAAAGTACCATAAAAGGGACCATGGCCACACTTAGGCTGAGCAAGGGGGCAGCTTGACGCCCTCTGTGTACAGCTACCTCCGGGATGAAAGCGTGCCGTGTGATATTAGTGTTCGCATAGATTATGATTTTCCTTCGTCCACTGTGCTTTCATTAAAAAGAATAGGAATTTCTTAAGAATTTCCTCTACTAGCTCACAGCGTCAATTTAGCCCAATTGCTGGGTTCCTGTCCCCGACACTGCAGGGGTTTCCAGCCTGGACCATATCATCATAGGCAGTCCCTCGAATCGAGGATGACTTGCTTCCACGTCAAAAAGTTCACAAGTGTTTCAATGATGGACCTAAAATTCCAGGTCCGAACTAAATCCTGAAGAGTGGAAGATGCCTGTGCGTGGATTTTTTTAACATGTGGTGGCCGTTGCACACCAGCCACCACACAGGCTTGACAGAGCTAGGTCTTGGTCCAGTGGTAAAGATTAACCAAGACGACTGGAGACCTGCTCGGCCGCACGGACCTAGTGCACGCACATATTGCAGTGTGGGCTAGCCCCTGCTGCTTCTGGGCCCTCGCCTCTTCTGGTTCCCAAACTCTCACCTCTCCTGGGCCCCATCAAGTCCCTCTACAATCTCTCGCCGCTTCTTCGCCCTGACCTCGCCGCTCCTGCTGTACCTGCTCACGCTCCAATCACCGACCTGGACCTTGATGATGTCACCCTTCACTCTCCCGCTCCAGCACGTGCTGCTCCCTGGACCATAACACCCGCTCTGGAAACACCCACCGTGATTCTGCTATTTCAGCTCTCGTGGAAAGTTTGACCACGCAAAATTGCATAGATTTACATAGAACTTACAGCACAGAAACAGGCTCAACTGGTCTATGGTGGTGTTTATGCTCCACAATAGCCTTCTATCCTTCTTCATCTCACCATATCAACATATCCTTCTATTCCTTTCTCCCTCATGTTCTTATCTAGCTTCCCTATAAATACATCGATACTATTTGCCTCAATTACTCCCTGTGGTAGCGAGTTCCATATTCTAACCACTCTCTGGGTAAAGGAGTTTCTCCTGTAACTATTATATATTTATGGTCCCTAATTTTGGTCTCCTCCACAAGTATAAACATCACTACGTTTACCCGATTGAACCTCAGCCTTCCCTTTTCTGGAGCAGTAAGTTCCAGTCGGTTCAATCTTTCCCGATAGGTATAACCTCTCAATTCTGCTATCATCCTTGTAAATATTTTTTGCACCTTCTTCACTGCATCTATATCCTTTTTGTAATATGGAGACCAGAACTGTACAATTATTACAATTATTACAATATAACCATGGCTGGTGCAATGCCATGGAGAAGGTGCTGGTTCACACACTGAACTACTGACCTCAGCTATACCTCTCGGTGGTAGCACTCTCTGGGGGAGAAATTGGCCTCCTTTGCGGTCCTGCTGGCGCCTCCAGGGGGGCAATAATGGGGTGCTAGCGGCTTTCCGACCGGGTTTCAGTGAAAGTACCGACGCCTGCGATCTTCCATGGCTGGTTAGTGCCGCCGGTAAACCTTAACGCCATGATCTCCTGCGCCCCGACGTCATCCGGTGCGCAGCGCCCCGTTACCGCCCCGGATCCTAAATTCCCTTCCACTCCCTGCAGCATCGCCGGGCATCAACACCGTTGTGAGCTTGGCCGGCCGCTTGTGGAACGGTACTTAAAGGCATCGGTGGCTAGGTAGGCCCAAATGTTATTCTGAGCCCTCTGTGCCGCATTTTGAATGTTTCCCATGGCGTGCTTGAGCAGCTTTGGGGCCGCTCTTCACAAATCGCAGGTGCCGTCGCCCACTATTCCCAGGCTTACTGTCACAGCACATCAGCAATGGCCCCCCCCCGGTTAAGGGAGGGAAGGAGACTGTGAATCCGGCAGCGCTGCACGTGACTTTATGCCATGTTCTGCTGCTACCGCCACTCTCGCTCCAGTTTAGCACTCCAAGGGAAGTGGTAGCGCTTGATTTAATGCTCTACTTCTCTCCTGGAGCGCTAAACTGGAAGTTCGAGCATGCTGGATTTGGGTCGTGCCCGCAAAATTTATCGCCTCAAACAGGGCGCTATGCAATTTCCAGCCCTCTGAGTCAGAAGGTTGTGGATTCGAGTCCCACTCCAGGGACTTGAGCACAAAATCCAGACTGACACTCCAGTGCAGTGCTGAGGGAGCGCCGCGCTGTCAGAGGTGCCATCTTTCTGATGTGACGGTAAACTTGTGACACTATGTCGCAGGGGAGTTCTCCAGGGTGTCCTGGCCAATATTTATCCCTCAATCAACACATAAAAAACAGATTATCTGGTCATTATCACATTGTTGTTTGTGATAGCTTGCTGTGTACAAATTGGCGGCCATATTTCTTACATTACTTAATTGGCTGCAAAGCGCTTTGGCATGTCCTGAGGTTATGAAAGGTGCTGTTGAACTGCAAGTCTTTCTTTCTTACCTCTCGGGCATGAGCTGAGCACACACCCTGGCCTTCCCTGGGGGTAGGAAATCACATAGCAATGATCCAGACCAAACCTGTGCGCCTCCTGGTGGCCAGTATCAGAGTGGCACTGGCAGGGGACAAGAGGGTTTCCTGCCCTCCCTTAAGCCAGGGACAGTGCGAGGCCCAGAGAGACCAGGGTGTAGAGAAAATACCATCAAAACTGGGCATCTCACCCTCAAACGTCTGTAGTGCAAGGCCAATTCACCACAGGTATGAAGGAAGAATACTCACCAAAATCGTTAGAGATATCGGAGCCTTAATAATCCAAAAGTATGGAGAGTCAATGGAATACCAGCACCTAAAGGAAATGATCAGTTAAAAGGCTGGATTTTTAAACTTTGTAAATACGAACGGAATCTTATCGAGCTCCCGGAATAGCTGAGTTAGCCGATCCCAGCAAGAGTGCTGATGTACAATAGAGAACTTCCAATTGACCACCTAATCCAAGGAGTAACAAAGGCCTAGAAATCCCGGTCCTCTGCTTCCCACGGGCATTTATAAGAACATAAGAAATAGGAGCAGGAGTAGGCCATAATGCCCCTCAAGCCTGCTCTGCCATGTAATACGATCAAGGCCGATCCGATCATGGACTCAGGTCCACTACCCTGCCCGCTCCCCATAACCTCTTATCGTTTAAGAATCTGACTCTCTCTGTCTTAAATTTATTCAATGTCCCAGCTTCCACAGCTCTCTGAGGCAGAGAATTCCACAGATTTACAACCCTCTGAGAGAAGAAATTCCTCCTCATCTCAGTTTTAAATGGGCGGCCCCTTATTCGAAGATTACGCCCCCTAGTTTTAGTCTCTCCCATCATTGGAAACATCAACAGAAAAAGGTAAAAAAGATGCGCACCTACCTGTTCCTGCTGCACCCACCAACGATCCCGGTCCTGAGGCCATTCCCTGGGCATCGCAGCGCGTGCACGTCGGGACATCTGTAAGCTGGAGCTGGAGTCACATGGCTCTGGGCAGCCAACCCAGGTACAGTATTTTCTCATTCATAATAATGGGAACTTCGTAAGTTGGAGTTCCTGATATTATGATTAAGACACACCCCCCCAAACACCCAAACACAAATAAAAAATAGAAAAAATACACCACATATTTAAAATTAATTTAAATTAAAGTTAATAAACGTCCTATAAAAAAATATATTGTCCTGATTTTTTAAAAAGTTTTTTAATTATGGTTTAAAATAAATTTACCTGAGTGAGCAGGGGTTTTAACATTAAATATGTTTAAAAAATTTTATTTTACTATGTTTTTGTATGTTTTAAAACTCTTACGCCTGTAAAGGTAGGCTATGTGCTTGCTTTTATCAGGTGCAAGAGTTTTCAGGTATTTGCTGGGAAAGATATGGGTAAATACCGCAATCTTGCCCATACAAATATCCTGGCTGCCGAGATGTGTTGGATCTGTTAAACCAGAGCTTGACAGATTGTAAAAGTCGGTTTTTAGTGCATGCGCATTGTGCGCCGAAAACCGGCTTTTCCGATGCCTTCCCGGGTCCGTACACACTCCCTATAGACTCTGCACGGACCCGGGGAGGCTGGGATTTCTCGGCCAATAGTTAACCAGGGTTCCTGATCCTGATCTCTATCCAGTCATTCCTGCAGGAAGGAGTGTGCGTGCGCGTGCGTGTGTGTGTGGGTATAAGTGTGTTGTCAGGATCAAGTTCAGTTTTTAAAACTTCAGTGATCATATATCTGGCTCCCGCTCATCACCCAGACTCACACATGAAGAATGGACCTTGGATGAGATACTGGAGAGCAGCCAGTGACTTTGGAACTGGAACCAGCGAGATTCAATTGGAAAAAAAACCAATCACATTGCTTTATTTTACAGACAAGACTGTTCTGCCTTACCCAATATTATCGTAGTGCAGCATAGCAAGGGTCCAACTGACCGTGATCAACAGTGGGGCACCTACAGAAACAGAAATGGGGTCATCATGAGTATAGATAGTATCGAGAAGAGGCTCTGAGGCTCCTCATGGTGGGCATCTGTTGCAGTTGGTCAGCAAGTCTATGATTGTTCAAAATGAATCCATTTCTTCATGATGAAAGGGATTAAGGAAATTGATCATAGGATTTAGGAAATTGATGGTGGGGTTATGGTAATTGATGGTGGGATTATGGTAATTGGTGGTGGGATTATGGTAATTGATGGTGGGATTATGGTAATTGGTGGTGGGATTATGGTAATTAATGGTGGGTTTATGATAATTGGTGGTGGGATTAACGATTTTTATGATGGAATTAAGGAAACTGGGAGTACCTTCAGCATAAGGACTACTGCAGTTCAAGAAGAAGGCTCACCACCACCTTATCAAGGGCAAATAGGGATGTTACTTGTGAAAGTTTGAGGGGAATTTTAACCTAACTCGCTGGGAGGGAAACCCATGGGATCGGGTAGAACGCTGGTTTTACATCCCACCCAATTGCTCTCCGTTAATTTCCACTACCCTTTCGGGTATTCCAGATCATAACTGTAATGAATCTAATGACTCAAAAGACTTGTTACTGTAAACTGCCTCAGGTGTAAACCTGATCCAACTTTATTCGCACCCAAAGTAACCCGCGTGACATGATACCCGCGCTTATATACCAGTGACCGCGTACGCGCGCGTACAGCCCGATGACCTCCAACAGTGGCGCCCCCTGGTGTCTGGTGACCCCAAGCATAAATACATAACAATATCCCCTTTCAAGATCTTAATATTAGTCTTTTTACAAATTAAGACAGTCTGGGACTTTCCACTCACGAGTTGATCGTCTCAGTTCAACTTCAGTTCTAGGCGAGCGTTCTGAGTCAGTTGTGACTGAAGGCTGAGTAACCGATCTGATGGGAGTGGTAATGACCACATCAGGGACTGGAGGTCCAGTTTCAATAATGACAGCAGAGTCCTCTGATGAATGAACATTGGTTGGTTGGTCACTGATTGCCTCTTCCTCAAGCGGTTCCAGTTCATCCGTGTGCCGCAGTTTTATCTGATCAACATGTTTCCTGCATGTTTGCCCATTCTTGAGCACGACAATAAACACTCTGTTACCCTCCTTGGCTGTAACAGTGCCGGCGATCCACTTTGGAACTTGACCATCGTTCAGTACATAAACCGGATCGTTGACAAAGATGTCACGTGACTCAGCAGCACGATCATGACACCATTGCTGACGATGATGTATGTTTTCAACACGATCATTCAAATTGGGTTGATCAAGAGCTTGGTCTTGAGGTTTCTCTTCATCAGTAGTTCAGCAGGGTAGACCCCAGTAAGCGTATGAGGTCTGGTCCTGTAACTGAGCAATATACAGAACAAACGAGTCTGCAGTGAACCCTGAGTTACACGTTTCATACTCTGCTTAATCGTTTGAACAGCACGCTGTGCTTGACCATTAGAAGCAGGTTTGAATGGTGCTGACCTCACATGTTTAATACCATTGAGTTTCATGAACTCTTGAAACTCCAGACTTGTGAAGCAAGACCCGTTGTCACTCACAACAATGTCAGGTAAACCATGAGTAGCAAAACATGACACGAAGGCAATCAATTGTCGTTGCAGACATACTGGATGACATAATAATACACTCTCTCCACTTTGAATATGCATCCACCACAACAAAAAACATCTTTCTCAGGAAAGGGCCCACAAAATCGATGTGGATCCTTGAACATGATTTAGATGGCCACGACCAAAGTCTCAGCAAAGATTCCACTGGTACTTTACTTAGCTACATGCAAGTATTACACTGAAGCACACATAATTCCAGATCAGAATCAATTCCAGACCACCATACATGAGCCCTAGCAATGGCTTTCATCACGACAAAACCAGGATGAGTGCTATGTAGTTCACGTACAAATTTTTCTCTACCTTTCTTAGGCATAACAACACGATTACCCCACAGTAAACAATCTGACTGAACGGACAGTTCATCTTTGTGACGGTTGTAAGGTTTGGTCTCATCACACATCTCCATAGGTATGGCAGACCAATCACCACTGAGGACACAATATTTCACAACCGATAAAATCGGGTCATGGCTGGTCCAGATCTTAACTTGTTGATCAGTGTTCCTTCACTCTCAAAAGCACCCATTACTAACAGTAGATCTGCGGGTTGAGGCGTCTCCACCTCAGGTGTGGGCAACGGCAGACAACTCAGTGCATCGGCACAATTCTCAGTGCCAGGTCTATGACGAATAACATAATCATAGGCAGACAATGTCAACGCCCACCTCTGGATACGGGACGATGCATTGGTATTAATCCCTTTGTTTTCCGAAAACAATGAAATGAGTAGCTTGTGATCCGTTTTGAGTTCAAAATGAAGACCAAACAGGTACTGATGCATCTTTTTGACCGCATACACACAGGCCAAAGCTTCTTTTTCTACCATGCTGTAAGTTCTTTCCGCCTTTGACAAACTTCTCGAAGCATATGCAACAGGTTGTGGTTTACCCGACTCATTTGCTTGTTGGAGTACACCGCCAACCCCATATGATGAAGCATCACAGGCTAATACAAGACGCTTACACAGATCATAATGAACAAGCAACTTGTTTGAACAGGGCAGATTCTTGTCTTTCTCAAAGGGTCTATCTTGAGACACACCCCAGACCCAGTTGTCGCCTTTTCTGAGTAGCACGTGCAGTGGCTCGAACAAAGTGCTCAATCTGGGTAAGAAATTACCAAAGTAGTTGAGTAGCCCAAGGAATGAATGTAGCTCCGTCACATTCTGAGGCCTGGGTGCATTTTTGATGGCCTCGGTTTTCGAATCAGTAGGCCTGATGCCATCAGCAGCAATCTTCCTCTCCAGGATTCAACTTCAGGTGCCGTGAAGACACACTTCGAACGTTTCAGCCTGAGTCCCACTTTGTTCAGATGTTCAGTAGTGTCGCAACCTGTGACCAGAATGTCATCTTGAAACATGACAGTCTAGGAACGGGCTTCAGTAGACTCTTCATGTTCCTATGAAATATGGCTGCAGCTGATTGAATTCCAAAAGGACACCTGTTGTAGACAAACAGTCCTTTATGGGTGTTGATGCAGGTGAGTTTCTTTGAAGTGTTGACAAGCTCCTGTGTCATATATGCCGACTTCAGATCCAGTTTAGTGAACGACTTTCCACCAGCTAGCATGGTGAACAGGTCATCAGCCTTCGGTAATGGGTACTGATCCTGTTTCGAAAATCGGTTAATCGTAACCTTGTAATCTCCACAAATCCTGACAGTGCCATCATTCTTCTACACAGGAACAATAGGACTGGCCCATTTGTTAAACTCAACCAGTGATATGACCCCTTGACGTTGGAGTCTGTCAAGCTCAATTTCAACCTTCTCCCTCATCATGTAGGGAACAGACCGAGCTTTATGATAGACAGGCCTTGCATCAGAATCCAGGTGAATCTGCACCTTGGTTGCAGTAAAATTACCAATGCCCGGTTCAAACAAAGAAGGAAACTTCTTCAACACTTGAGCATATGCAGTGTCATCCACCGATGGTTGGCATCACCTTGGTGCCAGTTAAAGTTTAAGTTGATTGAAGTTAAGTGTCATTATACCCTTTGATGTTAAGAAATCACCAGTGTGTAATGGTGCAGCTATCTGAGCCAATGTGCTGCAAGGTTTTGATAAATAAAAAACATTTAAACCGAACATTAGTCTGAAATAATCAGTAATTCTGTAAAAACCAACACTTCCCCCCACCCCCGCTTCTCCTCCCCACCTCTACCCTTCCCCTTCCTCTCCTGACTCCAAGCTGCCTAGCCGAGAAGCTCCTCAGGCGATGCTTCATTGGCGGGGTGGGGGGGGGGGGGGTAGGGGGGGTGGGGTATGATGGCCGAAGCGCTGCTTGGTCAGATACGGGAGAGGACGGTCCCGATTTGGGAGCGTGCTCTGAGCCAGAAGCAAGATGTTGCTGCTGGCTCTCGTGTGGTTGGCAATGGGGGTGCGGCACCTTGGGGTGCAGTGCTGCGCTCCGGGACCACTGGGAGCCCTCTGCCCCCAGTGTTCCTGGCTACCAGCTCCAGGGCCTCCTCCATCCCTTCCATGTTATATCTTATTTGTTGGACAAATACTCGGTGCCAATTATGTTCTTGGTGCTTAGTAGGCTTTTTGCTGCTGGTGAATCTCCCTCGTGCCTCCCATAACAGCCAAACAAGCACATACCACACACACACACGCTCTCAGTCCCTCTCTCTCTGTCTCCTCTTCTGCGCATGTCATGATGACCCTTGACCTCCTGAATGGCAGGAATTGAGCCATGCCGTAGGAAGGAAAAGAAGGAAAAGAAGGAAAGAAAAGGAAAAGGAAGGGAAGGGAAGGAAATACTTTCACGACCTCAGGATGACCCTCAGTGCTTTATAACCTATGGAATATATAGAGCTACATAGAATTATGTATCATCTCCTTTTGCTTTGTACAATCATCCCGTTTGTCATTAATCACTCCTACATTTCACCCTATCACAGACCTTCCCTTTTGTTCTTTGCTCCCCTCCCCAAATTCCCTGTTTCTGCACTTGCTTAAAATCTGTTACATCTTACTTCTAACTTTTTCCAGTTTGGATGAAGGGTCCTCAACCTGAAATGTTAGCTCTGCTTCTCTCTCCACAGATGCTGCCCGACCTGCTGAGTATTTCCAGCATTTTCTATTTTTATTTTAGAATTTAGAGCCTACAGCAGAGAAACAGTTCAGTCTGCCCGACTGATCTATGCCGGCGTTTGTGTTCCACATGTATCTTCTGTTACTCCTCTTCATCTCACCATACACTTGGAGTGTGGACACTGTTGTAATTTAGGAAACGCAGTAGCAAATTTGCGCACAGCAAGCTCCCACAGCAGTAATGTGATAATGATCAGGTAATCTGTGTTAGTGATATTGGTTGAGGTATAAATATTGACCAGGACACTGGGGATAACTCCCCTGCTCTTCTTCGAATAATGCCATGGGATCTTTTACGTACACCTGAGAGAGGGTAGATGAAGCCTTGATTTAACATCTCATCCAAAAAACGCACCTCCGACAGTGCGGCACTGTGTGTTCAAGTCTCTGGAGTGGGACATCAACCCACAACATTCTGACTCAGAGGCAAGAGAGCTACCCACAGAGCCATAACTGACAAAGAAATGCCACACCTCCCAGAATGAGCAGAGAGACCTGGGGGTTCACATACACACATTTTTGAATCTGGCAGGTCAAGTTGATAAAGCTGTTAAAAAAGCGCACAGGACCCTTGATTGAGACATAGAGTACAAAGGGAGTTAGGATAAACCTGTATAATTTGCTGATTAGGCCTCAGCTAAAATATTGTGTCCAATTCTGGGCACCACACTTGCAGAAGGATTTCAAGGTCTTGGAGAGAGTGCAGAGGAGACTTACCAGAATGGTACCAGGGATGAGGTATTTCAGTTATGTGGAGAGACTGGAGAAGCTGGGGTTGTTCTCCTTGGAGCAGGGAAGGTTAAGGGGATTTTAAGAGAGGTGTTCAAAATTATGAGGGATTTGGATAAAGTAGATAGAGAGAGAAACTGTTTCCACTGGCAGGAGGGTGGGCAACCAGAGGACACAGATTTAAGGTCATTGGCAAAGAACCAGAAGAGAGATGAGGAGAAATTATTTTACGGAGCAAGTTGTTACGATCGGCAACGCACTGCCTGAAAGGGTGGTGGAAGCAGATTTAATAGTAACTTTCAGAAGGGAATTCGATAAATACTTGAAAAGGAGAACTTTGCAGGGCTACTTCAAAGACCCGGCCTGGGGACAATGGGCCGACTGGCTTCTTTCTGTGCTGTACGATTCTATCAATGAAAATAAAATGTCTTACCCCAGGCAATCACGATGTACCACCAGAAGTACTTCCTCTCGGTGAAGAAGACCACGATGAGCATGTGGAGATACATGCCTTCCGCCAACAGCCAGAAGAAGTTTGCTGTGATACTGAACTGGAAGAAGACGATTGCAGCTTTGCAGGTTGGCTGGAATGGACAGAAAGTGACATTAGCCTCCGACTTGTCCCCTCATCCACCCACCCCCTCATCCACACACCCCTCACCACCTCACCCCCCCCACCCACCCCCTCATCCTCCCACCCACTGACCTACCCTCTCACTCCCCACCCACCTCTCACCCCCTCACTCCCCACCCAGCCACTCATCCACCCACCCACCCCCTCACTCCCCACTCACCCCTTCATCCACCCACCCCCTCACTCCCCACCCACCCCTCACCCCCCTCACCCACCCACCCCTCACCCCCTCACCCCACCCACCCCTCATCCACCCACCCCTCACCCCCTCACCCCCCCCACCCACCCCTCATCCACCCACCCCTCACCCCCTCACCCCCCCACCCACCCCTCATCCACTCACCCCTCACCCCCTCACCCCCCCCACCTACCCCTCATCCACCCACCTCTCACCCCTCCCACCCACCTCTCATCCACCAACTCCTCACCCCCCCCACCCACCCCTCATCCACCCACCCCTCACCCCCTCACTCCCCACCCACCCCCTCATCCACCCACCCCTCACCCCCTCACCCCCCCACCCCTCACCCCCCCCCACCCACCCCTCATCCACCCAACCCTCACTCCCTCACCCCCCCCCACCCACCCCTCATCCACCACCCACCCCTCACTCCCCATCCACCCACCCACACACCCACTGACCCACCCCTCACCCCCCCCACCCACCCCCTCACCCCATCGACACACCCCCTCATCCCTCACTCTATCCACCCATCCACCGATCCACCCATCCACTCACCCACCCACCCGCATATTGGTTACACTTTAACAGGGCGACCATACAAGCCCTTTAATGACCTGGCAAATGATGACTGTGCGACATTATATGGGCTCTCTCCTGGAACAAGCGACTCTGAGCCAAGTAAAGCAGCAGGCGATAATTACTCTTGGCCACCAGAGCCAGACCAGAGCTAGTGTGAACATCTGCCCATTGCTCCCAACATCACTGTTAATGGCAGCAAGGTAAAGTGACCAAGGAGATGTGGTCCCCTACAGAGGCTCTGCCTTCCCCATCTCTCTGGGACAGTGTTACCCCCATAACGCTGGGGGCGGGAACTGCAACCTGCTCTGCTATTGGGCAAAGTGGCTCAACCCCACACAGGCCGAATGCGCGATGTTTCACTTGCTGGCCTACGCGGACCTCTTCCCCCAACCACAAATGGTGCTTTAACACCCTGCTCGTGTGCTGCCTCCCTCCACACGCAACTCCCACAGCCGGCACCAGCACTGGAAGATCAACGTGGAATCTGCCAAGCTGACTACAATGGTACTGGGGATAACTGAAAAAGGGAATAAGAGGAGCAAAGAGGAGCATGAGAACAGATTAGTGGTCAACATAAACAGGAACCCAAAAAGTCTTATAGGGCAGTAAAAGGGTAGTCAAAGGAAGGGTGGGTCCGAACATCATGGACCACCCCAACCTGAGTGAGAACATCTCCGCAGGTCGGGGCTATACAGAGAGCTGGAGCGGCCACTGCAGCTTCCAGCGCGAGCAGCTCCAAGTGCGCGACAGCTTTGAGGTGGGCGACTGGGTGACGTCGTCAGGACCCAGGTCGCCGTTTGGAGTGTGGGCAGGAACATTGACTGGGCCCTGGTACAGCAGAGGATCGGGAAGGTCGTGGCGGACTTGCGATGAGTGATCGGGCTGGAGGAGCGATGAGTGGTCGTGGGTGAGATTTGGTAGGTGATCTTAATGGAGGTTCGGCGAATGTAGGGTACGGAGGTGCGGCGGGAGATTGTGGCGGAGGTGTGGCGAGTGTTTGTGGCGGAGGAGCGGCGAGAGAGGGTATGAGGCCGAGAAGAGCCGAGGGCATGGGGCAGCACGGGCCAGCCCACACTGCGATATGTGTGCGCACTAGGTCCGTGCAGCAGAGCGGGTCTCCAGTCGTCTTGGTTAGCCCTTGCCACTGGATAAAGGCCTAGCTCTGTCAAGCCCGTGTGTTGACTGATGTGCAACGGCCACCACACGTTAAAAAAATTCACGCACAGGCATCTTCCACCCCCTCAAATTGAAGTTCAGGACTGGAACATCGAGTCCATCATTGAAACATCTGTGAACTCATGTGGAAATAAGTCATGCTCGTTCAAGGGACTGCCTATAATGATGATGATGGGTCCGAAAAGGGACCAGAAAGGAGATCTTCTTGTGGAAGCTGAGCACTAAATGAGCACTTTGCATCTATCTTCAGTGGAGAAGAGGCTGCTACCAACGTAGCTGCCGAGGAGGAGTGTTAGAGAGAGAGAATTAGAGAAAGAGATTTTCCAATAGAGCAACGGTACCTGTAGCATAATGTTAGAACTAAATATGTAACTGTAGTATTAAATGTGTGTGTAAAATGTATGAAGATGGCTGCTCGTGGTTCAGCAAAGCCCCAAGGGATTTCAGCCAGCAGAAAGAGACTGCATTCCTGGTTACTGATAACTGCTGTTTCTCACACAGGAATACACATAAAAAAATGAGTTCTGCAGATGTCCCTAATCAACTGGCTTTCAGGCCTCAGACAAGACGTCCTGGTCCATGTTAGAACAACACAACTCTGTAACAGGATTAAGATAAGGAGACTGCCCAAAGACAGCACCCAAGAACAGTAAGATAAGGGGGGGCCCGGACCATGTCACAATACCATGAATAACTCTTAGCAACACATGAGGCAATCACGCAGCCACCTAATGTTTAGAGACCACTTTTATTGGTCTATTTGAATCTATATGTAATCTATAATCAATATGATTGGATAGTGTCCGGCCGAAATGGGCTGATGTAACTGTAGTAAACTGTTGAAAAACATATAAAAATCAATGAAACCCAGCGGAGAGAGGTACCTGGACCCACCAGCTGCTTCATCTCCCCGCCGGCGTAATAAACCGTTTTGATGTATGGATCGACCCTGAGTGACAAGTGATTCTTGGAAGGTTACATTCGCGCTATCAAGGAGGCAGTGGCGATGTTTGATAGGATAAAAATAGATAACAAGGAGGTAGTTAAAAGGTTGGCAGTTCTCAAAGTAGAAAAGTCACGTGGTCCGGGTGGGACGTATCTCAGGTTGCTGAGGGAAGTAAGGGTTTAAATTGCAGAGGCTCTGGCCTCAATCTTCCAATCCTGTTTCAGTATGAGAGTGGTGCCAGAGGACTGGAGAATTGCTAATGTGACACTCTTGTTCAAAAAAAGTGAGGGACAAATCCGTAAATTACAGGTCAGTCAGCCTAACCTCGGTGGTGGGGGAAAGTTTTAGAGATAATAATCCAGGACAAAATTAACTGGCACTTGGAAAAGTATGGGCTAATTAATGAAAGCCAGTACGGATTTGTTAAAGGCAAATTGCATTTGACTAACTTGATTGAATTCTTTAATGACATAACAGAGAGGGTGGATGAGGGTAGTGCTGGTGATGTTGTGTGTATGAACTTCCCCATTTGATAAAGTAAGTTGAAGCCCGTGAGATTAAAGGGGCAGTGGCTACGTGGATACAACATTGGCTAAGGGACGGAAAGCAGAGAGCTGTGGTGAACAGACTTAAGAGAAGTGTGCAGTGGTGTCCCCAGGGGTCGATATTTGTATTTGATGTATATTACTGACCTGGACTTGGGTATAAAGGGCATAATTTCAAAGTTTGCAGATGACATGAAACGCAGAAATGGAGTACACAGTGAGGAGGATAGTAAGAGACTCCAAGAGGACGTAGGCAGACTGGTGAAATGGGCAGGCACACGGCAGATGACATTTAATGCAGAGAAGTGTGAAATGATTTATTTTGCAGGAAGAATGAGGAGAGGCAATATAAACTAAAGGGTACAATCCTAAAGTGGGTGCAGGAGCAGAGAGACCTTGGGGTGTGTGTACACAAGTCTTTGAAGGTGATAGATCAAGTTGTGAAGGCTGTTAAAAAGGCATACGGGATCATTGGTTTTATAACCAATGGAGCTAGAACCTCCACTTTTTTTGTATGCTTAACGCCCACTTAAAGCCCATTTTACCGCTGAAATGACGTATAACGCCCATATGTCAACCAGTTTGTCACAAAATGGAAACTGACGGGCATTTTTAGGAAATTTATCGGCAAGTGTCACTTTCCCCATGTGTTTAACGCCAGGAAAAAATATTACCGCCCGGCCATGTTTTTTGGGCGGAATCATCAGAATGGGCGAAATCAACGCCCATAATATCGGCCAGCATTACTTTTCGCACGGAATTAACGCCGAGATTCAATAATACCGCTCGCCAACTTTTTTTTGTCGTAAAGAGCACATTTACCAAAAGTAACGTCCAGGAGATCGCTCACCATCACTTTCACCACCTCGCACACAAGATGGCTCGCCCAAAAAAACGCCCAGAAAGAGTGGAACTGTTTTGAACGAATGCCAGTGGTGTGGCTGCCATTTTTTAAATCGCAGGTAGGTCGCTTCATTCAAAAGGCTGCCTCAACTTCGGGGGAGTTTGCATTGACTCTGGAGTTCTTCTCAGGTGAAGTGAACATCTCAACAGACATATTTTCAGATTCTGGACTATTGGGGATTTACTCCAGGTGTATTTTAGTGAGGAAATTATTGCTTCTGATCAATTGCTATTATACTTTCAATGCAATGGGGCCACCAAACAATAACTGTGCTTAAGCAGTGCTTCAGATGTCATGACCACTCAGGAGGGGAGGTACAATACAACTCTGAGCAAGTAGCTAAATCCGTGGTCGTGTGTTCAATGCTGCACAACCTGGCTATCAGGAGGGGCCAAGAATTGCCAGAAGGCACTGATGCTCCACCTCAGGAGAGAGAGGAAGAGGACGACGAGAGGCTGGATGCTAACCTAGGGCCAGACAATCCGGCTGGCTATGCAACCATGCCCACGCCCCCTCCAGACCGCAGGAAAGGGCCCGTGGTGGCTACATAGCTGCAAGACTCTTACGTGAGGAGCTGCGATCTGAATGATTTGCCTGGAAGAACGTTGATGTGAGTGACAATGCTGACACACTGCTGTGTGTGTGCAGCTCAGACATCAATGGTGCCCATCACCTTGGTGCCAGTTAAAGTTTACGTTGATTGAAGTTAAGTTGTATTTAACCCTTTCGTGTTAAGGAATCACCAGTGTGTAACA
Source organism: Pristiophorus japonicus (assembly GCF_044704955.1). Lineage (NCBI taxonomy): Eukaryota > Metazoa > Chordata > Chondrichthyes > Pristiophoridae > Pristiophorus > Pristiophorus japonicus. The sequence continues at coordinate 50,847,413 of NC_091997.1, forward strand.
GTGCAGCTATCTGAAACAATGCGCAACAAGGTTATGTTCAATAAAAAAAATTTAGACCAACATTGATCTGAAATCATAAGTATCACAGGCAATAACACCAAAACCACGCCCACACCCCACTTGTTCCACCACTGACATCAATCAAATGTTCAACATCTCCAGCAACACAGAATACAAACGCAAAGCCCCCTCCCCCATACATTACAACAAATTGTATACACCCAGATGAAGATATAACACAGCCATCACCTGCGGACATGCACCTCACATTCCTTCCCCCCTCCCCTTCTTCTCCCCACCGCTATCCCTTCCCCTCCTCGCTCCATGGCGCCTCATTGGGGGGGATGAAGGCAGATGCGGTGGGTGCATGGGTATGGGAGCGGGGTCGTGCCAAAGGGGCAACATTCTCTGATGCAGAAGCAGGATCTTGCTCCTTGCTCTCATCTGTCATTCGCAATGGTGGTGGTGCGGAACCTAGGGGTGGAGTGCCGCCCTCGGGGACCACTGGGAGGCCTGTGCCAACAGTGTTCCTGGCTATCGCATCCAGGGTCCCCGCCATCCGCGGAATGAACTCGGTCATGGTGGCCAGCTGTCGGGATATGCCCCCCAATGCTTCGATGAGCTGGTCACCAATGTCTGCAGTCCTCCTGGACAACTGTACCATCTTTCCGCTCTCATGTGGAGCTCGTGGAACAGACCTGCCGCGTCCACGAGGCCTCCGCAGGGTCGCCGCCGTCCTGGGGACAAATGGGGTGCCGTGTGGCAAGGTGCTTGGAGCTGGTACCTCCAGAATGGAGATGGGAATAACCGGAAGAGCACTAGATGGCCTTGGGACGGAATGGCTTCTGGAGCGTGGCGATGCAGGTTCCTCAAAGTCCGCGCTCTCATCCGTGGAGAACAGACTCAGCGGATTGACGGGCGAGAACCGGAGCCCCTCAGCACCAGATGTAGGATCATCCGGAGAGTTGGGCCTCGCGCCCCCACCTTCTGGCCTCTGTGGACTTGCCTGGGGCCACGCTACTGGCTGAGCTGCAAAACACAAATGAGGTGATTAGAGGAGAAGTTGGTGCTAGGATCACAAGGTGAGTCCAGCGCTACACACAGCATATGCACGACAAAAGCTCCACCGCTCTCAAAATCATCGCAGACATCACATTTCATGAATATCAACACATTGTGCATCGCAATAATTTTCATTAGTCCATCATTATTTCTATGACAATTTTAGAAATCATCTATCATATATGATTGTTCGGAGATGAGTGGGTGTGGCATCTATTGACTTTACATCACGCAATGGTGTAAGCTTTACTCACGTGGCATCACTTCAGGGTCTGCAGATGCATCCGTGGCTGTCCCCACGAGCGCGAGCACCTGCTCCTCCGTCTCAGTGATGTCGCTGGGGACTGGTGGCCCCCCACCTGTTCGCCTCTGCACGGATCTCATAGCCGAAAGCTTCTTCTGTAAAAGGTGACAGGACAACATGGTATGCGATCATTGCGTGATATCATTGCTAGGTACTGTCACAGAGACTGATACAAAACATAACCGACAGATGTAACCATGATTATTATGAAAATTATCATTCTTTGCCTAAAGACGTGAACCACGAGTAAAACATTCCCGGTAAAGGTGAAAGACCTCACATCTGCTGATTGTCACTCATGACAAATCAAATTATATAAATACATAAGTACATGTAAATCAATGTAATACTTACTCTTGTGGATCCCACAAGGTTGTTCCATCGTTTGTGTCATTGGTTGCCCTCACGAACCTCGTTGGTCGCCGACGAGACCATCTCTGCTATCTCGGTCCATATCCTCTGGTAGGCCTTTGGGGTGGGCTTCCCGCGTCCTCCCTGTGTCAAATCACCCAGCGTAATTCAACCTCCTGCAGGAGGGACGTCCGAGAACCTCCTGGCTCTTTTGCGCCCTCCAATATGCTCCTCTCCCACCTCACTGCTCTCTCCAGTGTCAGTCTCCACATCGTGCTGTGATGCCTCCTCCTCTCCCTCCATTATAGGCCAAATTCGATCAAATATGTGGCTGGTAACAGCTAATTTTTGTTTGGCTACTTGCTGTAAAGCTCTAAAGTCTCCCTCCTTCCTCCCAAAGCAGCCACACCCAGACTTGCCTTCAGTCCCTCTGAGCTCCCTCTCTCTCTGTCTCCTCTTCTGCGCTTGTCATGGTGACCCTTGACCTCCTGAATCGCGGGAATCAAGCGTTGCCATGCCGTTGTTAAGGACGGCCACACTGTACGGCAGAAGGTTAAAAAAATTTAACGCTGCCGCCCATTTCATATTGCCTGCTGTAACGCCCATTTAAAAAAATAGAGACTAGGTGTTTTGAGAATGGGCGAGAAGCCGGCGATCTGAAAACCCTTTTTTACTGCCCACGCCGGAAACAACGCTCATTTTTGGGTGATAAGAACAAAAGTGTAAAATCTAGCCCATAGACCTTTTTATAAAACACTAGTTAGCTGAAGTATTGTGAGGATGTCAAAGCCTAAAAGAGTGTGCAAAAGAGATTTACTAGAATGGGTGAGGGACTTCAGTTTATGTGGAGACTTGACAGCGGTGTTCAAAATCTTGAAGGGTTTTAACAGAGTAAATATGGGAAACCTGCTTCGAGTGGCAGAAGGGTCAGTAACTAGAGGACACAGATTTAAGGCACTTGCCAAAAAAAACAGGTAACATGAGGAAAAAAACTGCATTTATGATCTGGAATGCACTGCCTGAAAGGGCGGTGGAAGCAGATTCAATAATCTTCTAAAGAGAATCGGATATAAACATGAAAAGCAAAACTTTTCAGGGCTATCGGGGAAAGATCAGGGGAGTGGGGTTAATGAGCAGATTTAATTCTCAGCTTGCTGGCCTATCCCTGGGCAGGGTCAGAAGTCAAGCCTTTAGCTTCCTGTCCGGCTAAGAGAGGCCAGCGTCTGGATAAATCCGGAATGAAATTCAGATGTACAACAAAAACAACAACTTGTATTTATATAGCACCTTTAACATAGTAAAACGTCCCAAGGTGCTTCACAGCAGTGTTTTAAGACAAAACAAATAAATTTGACACCGAGCCACATAAGAAGAAATTACGGCAGATGACCAAAAGCTTGGTCAAAGAGGTAGGTTTTAAGCAGCATCTTAAAGGAGGAAAGAGAGGTAGAGAGGCGGAGAGGTTTAAGGAGGGAGTTCCAGAGCTTGGGGCCCAGGCAGCTGAAGGCACGGCCACCAATAGTTGAGCAATTATAATCAGGGACGCTCAAGAGGGCAGAATTTGAAGAGCGGGGGGTTGTGGGGCTGGAGAAGATTAGAGAGACACGGAGGGATTTGTAAACAAGGATGAGAATTTTGAAATCGAGGCGTTGCTTAACCGGAAGCCAAAGTAGTTCAGCTAGCACAGGGGTGATGGGTGAGCGGGACTTGGTGCGAGTTAGGACACGGCAGCCAAGTTTTGGATCACTTCTAATTTACGCAGGGTAGAATGTGGGAGGCCAGCCAGGAGTGCGTTGGAGTAGTCAAGTCTGGAGGTAACAAAGGCACGGATGAGGATAAAGGGAAGGGACCGCCCCTTGCGAATTACTAGGGATTGAAGGAAGTGAATGGAAACAAAAATCAGGCGGTGTGTAAACCGAGCGACAGATCTGCTGTCACCCGCTCCCTGCCTGGTGGTAAAAGTGAATTTCACCCTCATGGGTGTTACAGAGCCATGAGTATTGGAGAACCGAAGCTAAATCTGACCCTGATTCTTTGTGGTTTTAATTTAGAGTAAATACTGAGAGTGAGGTCCCATGTGTGATTGTGGTCCAGGCACTAAGAGTGAGGTCACATGTGCGATTGCGGTCCAGGCACTGTGTACCGCTGGACAGGACTCGCTGTACAGGGGCTGTGCCGATACCTGGGGGTCACCGTGGGCTTCCACTTACCGTGGATAGGGTGCACTGGTCGGAATCATTGCCGAACAGCATCACGTCCTTAATAAACACAGCAATGGCTCTCAGAATGAAGGAGGCAAACAGGTTCATGTGGATGTAATTCCTGGTGCAGTGGAGCTTTCTGTGTCAAAGAAAATTAAAGCACAGAAGAATATTTAGAAATAAAAGCACTTTGGGTCTAATAAACTCAATCTCTTTTTCATAGATCAACCCCACTTCCCAGTATATCCCTTAACCCCTCCTCCCCATATCCCTCAACCACACCTCCTCCTCATCTCCCTCAACCCCACCTCCTCCCCATATCCCTCAACCACACCTCCTCCTCATATCCCTCAACCCCACCTCCTCCTCATATCCCTCAACCCCACCTCCTCACCTCCTCCCCATATCCCTCAACCCCACCTCCTCCTCATATCCCTCAACCCCACCTCCTCCTCATATCCCTCAACCTCACCACCCCACCTTCTCACCATATCCCTCAACCACACCTCCTCCTCATATCCCTCAACCCCACCTCCTCCTATCCCTCAATCTCACCACCCCACCTTCTCCCCATATCCCTCAACCCCATCACCCCACCTTCTCCCCATATCCCTCAACTCCATCACCCCACCTTCTCCCCATATCCCTCAACCCCATACCCCACCTTCTCCCCATATCCCTCAACCCCACCTCCTCCTCATATCCCTCAACCCCACCTCCCCCTCATATCCCTCAACCTCACCACCCCACCTCCTCCCCATATCCCTCAATCACACTTCCTCCCCATATCCCTCAACCCCACCTCCTCCCCATTTCCCTCAACCCCACCTCCCCAGCATTTCGCTCAACCCACCTGCCTGCCTCAATAAACATGAGAAATTATGGCCCCGATATTTACAGGCAGGTGGGATGCCAGATAGCACCTGGGGGAGAGAGGTCGCGGGGGGAGGGAAATCGAATTGTGGGGATGGGGCTCACTGCAGGTTTGCTAGAGGGGCTGGGGGAGCACTCCTGCTGCTTCAGGCCCACAGAGCACTTACCCGTTGAGCTGACAACATTTGCCTCCCTTTAGCTGCCGGGTTTCCCGAGCCGTGGGAAACCAGACACATCGCTGTTAAATTCTGAAGCATGCGGCCTTATTAACATATAAGCACCAACCCGCCTCCCCAGGGCAGGATACTCAGACACCCCAAACCCACCATGGTTAAACCAGAAGTTACAGCGTTCACGGCGGGTTGGGGTCGGATTACACATATTTGTGACCCCCTCCACTGACCCTCTCCCACCTGTCCTGAGGGCAGGGTGTTCAAAATAACACCAATATGTGAAAACACCAACATCTTTTTAGAGAATTGGAATGAATATTTTTGCTTGGACTGGAAGCTCACGGGACGTCACCTGATCCCAAGATCTTGGCAGCACGTTATCACTGGGGGAAACTTGTGGTCAACCACTGGAAGGACCTGGGAGGAGGTATGGAAGAACATTTCATGACTTGAAAAAATAATCAAACTAAGGACAGATTATCATTCTGTCTTAATATGGGGATTCATTTAAATCTCAATGACTAAAATGAATGAAAGTAACCTACAGGGCTACGGACCTAGAGCTAGGAAGCAAGATTAGACTGCATGGCTCTTTGTCGGACAGAGCGGACACGATGCTTCTTCCGTGATGTAAATTTCTATAATTCTATGAAAGCACGTAGGACTAGTTTTTATTCAAAAAACACTCCATTTTATGAAACAAATAACAATTTTGTCACTCATTTTCTTTCCCTTTTCTAAAAACAAAAGAGCCAATTTGAGTATCAGCATTCAGACCCTTGAGTGAAGTTTCTCTCCCTCTCATTCTCGTAATGCCAATTCTGGAGAACATTCTTGTATATCACAGATTGTCTCCATAGCAAGTAACAGACTATTGTTTCAGATTGGCATCAGAAGTGTTCGAGAGTTGCTTGACCCATGCTGGGAAATAATTTAAATGGTACCCCCACCCCCCATACCTTCCCCTTAAAGATAACAAAAATATAACAATATAACAATATAACAAAGGAGCACTCTCAAAAGTGAATGAATTTGCTGGAACCAAATCAACCAATCATAATATAGAGATGAATGACATGTATTGGTGACATCATGTGTTGAAGATATCAATGAGAGAAACAATACTCACACAGATAGATGAATGGATTTCCAGATGCCAACTCAGCCATTCTTAGTATGGAGATTTAGGACATATATGGGATATGAGGTTAAAATATGCAAGAAACACTGCATGCACACACTAATCTTAAGAAGGATTTAACAAAGAAAGTAATACTATTTAAAATGGCATAATATAAATTATATTGTACTATGTGGCTAGGAGACTGTACTGCTGGAAGGAATTTACATTGGATTACATGGGATATATGGCACAGAAACAGGCCATTCGGCCCAACCAGTCCATGCTGGCGTTTATGCTCCACTCGAGCCTCCTCCTGTCTTTCCTCATCTAACTCTATCAGCATAACCCTCTATTTCCTTCTCCCCCATATGCTTGTCCAGCCTCCCCTTAAATGCATCGATACTATTCGCTTCAACCGCTCCCTGTGGTAGTGAGTTCCACATTCTCACCACTCTCTGGGTAAAGAAGTTTCTTCTGAATTCCCTATTGGATTTCTTGGTGACTATCTTATATTGATGGCCTCTAGTTATGCTCTTCCCCACAAGTGGAAACATTCTCTCTGTATCCACTCTATCAAACCCTGTTCATAATTCTAAAGACCTCTATTAGGTCACCCCTCAGCCTTTTTTTTTCAAGAGAAAGGTGACCCAGCCTGTTCATCCTTTCCTGATATGTATACTCTCGTATTTCTGATATCATCCTTGTAAATCTTCTCTGCACCCTCTCCAGTGCCTCTATATCCTTTTTATAATATGGTGACCAGAACTATTCGCAGTACTCCAAGTGTGGTCTAACCAAGGTTCGATACAGGTTTAGCATAACTTCCCTACTTTTCAATTCTATATCTCTAGAAATAACCCTAATGCTTGGTTTGCTTTTTATGGCCTTGCTAACCTGTGTCACAACCTTTAGTGATTTGTGTATTTGTACTCCGAGATCCCTTTGTTCCTCTACCCCACCTAGACTCACCTCCAAGTAATAAGTAACCTCCCTAGTCTTCCTACCAAAATGTAATACCTCACAATTATCTGTGTTGAACTTAATTTGCCAATTACATGCCCATTCTGTAAGTTTATTAATGTCCTCCTGAAATTTGTTGCAGTCCTCCTTAGTATTGACAATTTGGTGTCATCTGCAAATATAGAAATTGTGTTTTTGATTCCAAAATCTAAATCGTTAATGTAAATTGTGAACAACAGTGGTCCCGGCACTGATCCTTGTGGAACACCACTACCCACCTTCTGCCACTGTGAATAGCTACCCTTTACTCTCACTCTCTGCTTTCTGTCTTGAAGCCATTCTGCTACTTGTCCACTGACTCCGCATTCTCTGACCTTGTTCATCAGTCTATTATGGGGTACCTTATCGAAGGTCTTTTGAAAATCTGGATAAATTACATCTATTGCATTACCATGGTCTACTCTCTCTGTTACCTCTTCAAAAAATTCAATGAGGTTGGCCAAGCAAGATTTTTTCCTTTGAAATCCATGCTGACTATTCATTATTATATATTTTATTTCTAGATCTTCTATTCTCTCCTTTAGTAGGGATTCCATTATTTTTCCTGCCATCAATGTTAAGCTGACTGGTCTATAATTCCCTGGACATGTTCTATCCCCTTTCTTAAACATAGGTATTACATTAGTGATCCGCCAGTCCTCTGGCACTACAGTGACTAGACTTCTAAAAGTACTTCATTGGCTGTAAAATGCTTCTGGGTGTGCTGAGGTTGTGAAAGGCACTATAGAAATGCAAGTTCTTTCTCTAACAGTTCACAAAGACTGAATTGTGCAATTGGTAGAGAAGGAAATTCAGGTCTTTGAGAGTTTGGAGGGCACATAGACCACCTGGTGCATACCATATTAATCATGTATGGTAAGATACTCAGTTTTTACCCATATACACTGATTGTGCACAAGTGCTTCATACTGCATGTAGTGAAAGTATAAGTAACAAACAGATTAGTATGCTCAGGCACTGATAGTGTCTTGTGTGCTTTCTTCGGTGTACAGAGAATACAGGAAGGCATCCGTGGAGGGACATTCATCACAGCACCAATCAACCAACCTTCTTCACCAACACACCCATTAATCTGCAGCTCAGGTACATACACCTCAGGCCAGTTGTTCCATCACATGTCCTTTTGTCCTTTAATAAATTCCTGGGGCCAGAACTTGGTGGCCTCACTGCTCACTGCCAAGTTTTTTGGGCGGTCTCTCCTTGGTGCCATTTTCATGGAGGCCTCCCACCAGTGGGAGGGGAGTACCGCCGGTAACCGCCCGCTGATGGCCACAAGTGCGCAAGGTGCGTATGTGACCTCCCGCCCGCCGAGCTGCCATTTTGGTCCAGGCGGGAGTTGGCAGCAGTAGGAGGAAGGACTGCATGAAGGCAGGTCTAACCCCGACGGTCAGTATGGAGGCCTGCAAAAAAAAGTTAGTGAACTTCTTTTAATTATTTTTTTGCAACGTTTTATGTGGATGGGGTCCCCTGAAGGTGTTCCATTGTTTTTTTTTGGTGAAAATATTTATTTTTATGTCTTCCTCCTCTCCCTGGGCCTGACTCAATCTTCGGTGACACTTTGGCGAGGATGGCATTTGCCGCCGAGATTGGGCGCTCTCGCCCGCTGCCGTCCAGATTCACAGCGTAAGTTGTTATTTTGCCGTCGGGCGGTACTGCCATATTCTATAGTGGAATCTTCCTGGCAAAGTACCGCCCAGTCTCTCGGCGGTCCTTTGGGTGGCAATTCGGCGGGCCTTGGCTTTGACCAAGTTCAGGCCCCAGATGACAATGAAAAAAAAATAATCAAAAGAAGTTCACAAACTTTTTTTTTGCAGGTTTCCTTCCTTACTGTTGGGGTCAGACCTGCCTCCACACAGTGGTCCTTTCCCCTGCTGCCGCTGACTCCCGCTCGCACCATTCCGGCAGCTCAGCGGGCGGTCACTTGCACGCCAGCGGCCGTTTCCCAGCGGACCTCCTGTCCCGCTGGCGGGAGGCCTCCACGAAAATGGCACCGAGGGGAGACCGCCCAAAAAACTCGGCGGCAGCCAGCGGCAGTGGCGGTAAGACCACCAAGTTCGTGCCCTTGGTCTTTGCAGTTCAACATTTTGGGCAATTTATACATAAGTTTTAACCAGTTTACTCTGAACCTGTCTGTACCTGTGTGATAGCAGCAATATGGGTGATCATACGTGACTGTGGGTGATCGGATGTTCCAGCCTCTTCTGTGAGGAGACCAATGTGTGCTGAGCAGGCGGACAATGCACAGTCCAGAGCTTAAGCTGCAATGCATTGTTCACAGAGTCTCATGCAGGTACATTATACAGGTATAACCGTGTTAGCTGTGGCTCAGTGGGAGCACTCCCACCTTTGAATCAGAAGGCGGTGAATTCAAGCCCCACTCCAAGAGACTGCTGTACATGATAGAGCAGTGCAGTACTGAGGGAACACTGTGCTGTTGGAGGTGCCGTCCTTTAGATTATCCAGTCATTGCTGTATGTGGGACCTTGCTGAGCACAATGTTTCCTATGTTGCAGTGATTTCACTTCAGAAAGTATTTAATTAGTTGTAAAATGCTTTGGGACATCCTGATATCATGAAATGTGAAAGTCTTTCTTTATCGGACATGTCTATTCGCAACACCAAAGTTTTGATTGGTCACCTTGGATGACACGACCTGATTTCTGATTGGTCCCCTTGGAGGACAAGACACACCGAGCAGTTTCTCCGGAATGTGTAAGATCCCACACACAGCAATGTGCACACGCAGGAGGTCATAAAAATGTTCATGCAGTTAATCACTTTGGCCTAGAAATGGCCTCTGGGATGGCGATAACGGAGCACTAACGACTTTCCGGCCGGGCACGGCGAGATGAACGACTCCCGCTAACTTTGGCGGGAGGCAGGACATTGCGCCATTGCCGTGCGTGTCGCCCCGGTAGCTCCCCGAACCGAACTTCGGTTCTGCCCCCTGCAGCATTGTCGGGAGAAAACACCAGCAGCTGCAGGAGGCGTTGATCGGGAGGCGGGGCGTTTCGGGGGTGAAAATTACAGGGGAGGTGGCCGAGGGAAGTAAAATAGTTTAAAAAATGGTGCTTTTCATTTTTTTTTAAAGATTCCTCTTTGGACGCGACCGATCAGCTGGCACTCTGCTGGAGGTTATGGGGCTGATCGCTGAATCCAGTGCAGAGCCTGCAGCGATAGCCCTTCCCTTTAACGGAGGGAAGGAGCCCTGGAACGTGACAGCATTACACACCTACCCATTGCTTCACGCTCCACTTCCTCCCTGGAACGCAACCACAGAATGTTTTTAAAGTTGAAAATCATTTGCGTCTGGTGCTGATTTTTTCAACTTTATAGAGTGAACACCCTAAGTGGGGTACTCCCGAATTTCCCCCCCTTTGTTCTTTATAATGTGTTTTGAAGTAACTTGGCAGCAGGAATTGTCAGTTGTAGGTTTGCAAAAAGATCGGCAATCATCAACCTTTGTTACCTGCACCTTGCTCCAGCCCTGATTTAGCCTGATTGAACCAACCTTCAATGCTCCCTTTGTGTTGTACTTCCAGCAGGACACTCGTTAAAGTCAGGTTAACGATACTCCTTGTAAAAGTACTCAGGTCACCATGCGTGACCTGCTCCTGTGATCCCTGTACATGGCGGTCTGTGGCTGCTCACATCCAGCACCACTGCTCACTTTGGTACGTTAAAAATTCTCATCCTTGTTTTCAAATCCCTCTGTGGCCTCACCCCGTCCCTATCTCTGTAACCTTCTCCAGCCCCACAACCCCCGAGATCTCTGTGCTCCTCCAATTCTGCCCGATTTTAATCACCCCACCATCGGTGACTGTCCCTTCAGCTGCCAAGGCTGTAAGCTCTGGAATTCCCTCCCTAAACCTCTCCGTCTCTCCAACTCTCTCTCCTCCTTCAAAACCTAACTCCCATCTGCCCTAAAATCTCCTTATGTGGCTCGGAGTCAAATTGTGTCTGATAACGCTCCTGTGAAGCACCTTGGGATATATCACTATGTGAAAGGTGCTATATAAATACAAGTTGTTGTTGTTGTATCAGTACATCAAACCGTTAGATTATTATAAAAACCCAACTGGTTTAATAATGTCCTATAGGGAAATAATCCAGCCATCCTTATGGTCTGACTTATGTGGTGAATTCTTAACTCTGTAACTTAACCACTCATAAGCCATTTGGCCCCTTGAGCTTGATCTGCCATTTACTTAGATCATGGCTGATCGGTATCTTAACTGCATCTATCTGCCTTGGTTCCGTAGCCCTTTTTAAATCTTTCAATCTGAACAGCTTTTTGGGGGAGAGAGTTCCAGATTGCCACTCAGTTGTTGGAATGGGCAATAAATGCTGGCCTTGCCAACAACATTAACATCCTGAGCAGTACTCAGGGAGTGCTGCGCTGTCAGATGAGACATTAAACTGAGGCCCTGTCTGCTCTCTCAGGTGGACATAAAAGATCCCACGGCACTATTTCGAAGAAGAGCAGGGGGAGTTCTCCCCGGTGTCCTGGGGGCCAATATTTATCCCTCAATCAACATAACGAAAACAGATGACCTGGTCATTATCACATTGCTGTTTGTGGGAGCTTGCTGTGCGCAAATTGGCTGCCGCGTTTCCCACATTACAACAGTGGCTACACTCCAAAAGTACTTCATTGGCTGTAAAGGGCTTTGAGACGTCCGGTGGTCGTGAAAGACGCTATATAAATGCAAGTCTTTTAAAATTAAAACGACAGGCAGACAGCTACGGGAGAGACCAGCGACATTGTCACTGGAACCCACCAGCTTTCAGCAATGACCAGGCTCACGTTTGTGATGTATCTGTCCTCAGTAAAGGTCTATCTGCCTGTTTTATCACATCAATGGAATACTGGATGCTGGAAATAAATTCCGCTCTCTTCCTCCTCTTGACATGACATATGTCATGTGCATTGGTGATTGTAAGTGTGGGTGGTGTAAACACTGAATATTAATATGAATTAATGCTTTCATTAATGTGTATTTTACAAATGTAATTTTAGCCTTTGTGCATTTCACACGGCAGAGAAATTATTTCCAATAGGTTCGCAATATGAATTCAGGAACTTGTCAACGAATGTAAAAATCGACACGAGTACATTTTAAATTCCATCTGTGCCTGCTGTTTCTATAGCAATAGCACTTTGTTGCCTTATCTATCTGAAACTTCATATTGTTGCTTATTTCTTCAGCTTTTTGTCACATTGAACTCCCCTTATGACAAGTGTTTCCCTACCCTGAGCTGCATCACCGCAGGATAGAATTTCCCCTTCAGTGTCAGGCTGTTAGAGTCGGGGTGGGGTGGGGTGGGGGGAGGGGGATGTTCATCGGGGAGATTTTCCCGGTCAGTGTCGTTCAGTGGAAAGCCCCAGTGAAAGTGGCACTAGGCCTATGTCAGGATTAATGGAGCGCTGTTACCGTCCCGTTACCGCCGATTTCAGCAGCTTAAACCTGACCCCCATGGGTCTATAACTGAGGTTTCACTGTGTGCATGTCAAGGTTGGTTTCATGATTCACTGCGGAATTAATTGACTATCTGAATTATTTACTTACTTGAATTGTTAATTAACACCTTAATTCTGACACTGTGCTATGTTGTGTTTCTTGCCTCAACTGTCCTGTTTACTAAAATCCGCGTGGAAATTAGGCCATCTAATTATCGGAGTGTGTACAAAACTCATGTTCATTTTAAATCGGTTGACACCACAATTAAAATAACAGACAAATAAATTTCATGTGGCTGTGTTGCGTTTGCACACTAATAGTCATAAAGTCTCATTTCAAGGCAATGGTAAATGTTGATCCCTTAGAGGAGCAGACCGAGGAATTAGTAATGGGGAACATGGAGATGGCAGAGACTCTGAACAAATATTTTGTATCAGTCTTTACGGTAGAGGACACTAACAATATTCCAACAATGGATAGCCAGGGGGCTATAGGGGGGGAGGAACACAATCACAATCACTTAGGAGGTGGTACTCAGTAAGCTAATGGGACTAAAGGCAGATAAATCCCCTGGAGCTGATGGCTTGCATCCTAGGGTCTTAAGAGAAGTAGCGGCAGGGATAGTGGATGCATTGGTTGTAATTTACCAAAATTCCCTTGATTCTGGGGAGGTCCCAGCTGATTGGAAAACTGCAAATGTAACGCCCCTATTTAAAAAAGGAGGCAGACAAAAAGCAGGAAACGATAGACCAGTTAGCCTAACATCTGTGGTTGGGAAATGCTGGAGTCCATTATTAAAGAAGCAGTAGCAGGACATTTGGAAAAGCAAAATTCGGTCAGGCAGAGTCAGCATGGATTTATGAAGGGGAAGTAATGTTTGACAAATTTGCTGGAGTTCTTTGAGGATGTAACGAACAGGGTGGATAAAGGGGAACCAGTGGATGTGGTGTATTTGGATTTCCAGAAGGCATTTGACAAGGTGCCACATAAAAGGTTACTGCACAAGACACGGGGTTGGGGTAATATATTAGCATGGATAGAGGATTGGCTAACTAACAGAAAACAGGGAGTCTGGATAAATGGTTCATTCTCTGGTTGGCAACCAGTGACTAGTGGGGTGCCACAGGGATCAGTGCTGGGTCCCCAACTGTTTCCAATCTATATTAACGACTTAGAAGAAGGGACTGAGTATAATGTAGCCAAGTTTGCTGACGATACAATTATGGGAAGAAAAGCAATGTGTGAAGAATCTGCAAAAGGACGTAGACAGGCTAAGTGAGTGGGCAAAAATTTGGCAGATGGAGTATAATGTTGGAAAGTGTGAGGTCATGCACTTTGGCAGAAAAAAAACAAAGAGCAAGTTATTATTTAATTGGAGAAAGATTGCAAAGTGCCGCAGTACAGCGGGACCTGGGGGTATTTGTGCATGAAACGCAAAAGGATAGTATGCAGGTACAGCAAGTGATCAGGAAGGCCAATGGTATCTTGGCCTTTATTGCAAAGGGGAGTTAATATAACAGCAGGGAAGTCTTACTACAGCTATATAAGGTATTGGTGAAGCCACACCTGGAACACTGCGTGCAGTTTTGGTTTCCATATTTATGAAATGATATACTTGCTTTGGAGGCAGTTCAGAGTCACTAGGTTGATTCTGGGGATGAGGGGGTTGACTTATGAGGAAAGGTTGAGTAGGTTGGACCTCTACTCATTGGAATTCAGAAGAGAGATGATCTTATCAAAACATATCAGATTATGAGGGGGCTTGACAAGGTGGATGCAGAGAAGATGCTTCCATTGATGGGGGAGACTAGAACTAGAGGGCACGATCTTAGAATAAAGGGCCGCCCATTTAAAACTGAGATGAGGAGAAATTTCTTCTCTCAGAAGGTTGTAAATCTGTGGAATTCACTGCCTCAGAGAACTGTGGAAGCTGGGTCATTGAATAAATGTAAGACAGAAATAGACAGTTTCTTAAACGATAAGAGGATAAGGGGTTATGGGGAGCGGGTGGGGAAGTGGAGCTGAGTCCATGATCAGATCAGCCATGATCTTATTAAATGGTGGAGCAGGCTCGAGAGGCCGTATGGCCTACTCCTGCTCCTATTTCTTATGTTCTTATTATGTACCCACAAGGTAAATGCAGGTGAGGGAGGCCATTCAATCCATCATTAACCCATCCACCTGGATTACAGGTCGCTGACACTCTCCCCATCACACCATCCAATGGTCCCTTGAATGATTTGAAGGTTTTCACCTTTACTATTCTAACCAGAGACAATCCAAGCATTGCTCACATTTTAAAGCCTCTGTTTCTACTGTGACCTGTGTTCCTTGTTCCAATAATCTGCACATAATGAAGAAGCACTAACCTTTACTATAACCGTTAATATTTTGGAATGGGCAGATGGAATTAACTGTCAGTAAATGTGAGGCGATACATTTATGTAAAACCAGTAAAAGTACTAATTATACTTCGAATGGGGGTTGTTCGGGTGAGGAGGGGCAGTGGGATTTGGGAGTTCAGGTTCACAAGGCATTAAAAGTAGCATCTCCAATGGTCCTCAGTTCCATTTCATCCATCGCCTCGTCCGCCGCTTTAATAAAGAACTCAGGTGTGGAGGATCGCAAGCTTCAACAACTCTTAGCTACCAACGGCTCTCCTGATCCTTCTTCCCTTCACTTTCCTCCACTGCCCCCTTTGTCGTGTTTTCACTCTCCCCTCTTACCTTCCCCTCTCTGATTCCGAATGATCATAGAAAGGGTGTAGCATAAATTCACTAGGATGCTGCCTGTTATAAGGTAATACGTGCACACAAACTCAAAAAGGGGGCTGTATTCATTGGAACAGAGGAGATTTGGGGTGATTTGATGGAGGTGTTTAAGTTTATGAAGAGATAAGATAGAATAGATAATTAACAGACTTGTTTCCAGTGATTGAGGGGTTTAGAACGAGGGGCATAGGAATCAGATTAAATGTAAGAGATTTAGGACAGAGAGGAGTGTAATGTATACACCTGAGAGCATGCTCACAGGTTGGTAGAGCTGTTGAGTTGTGATTGGCTTAGCCAGTCACATGATGCTCACAAGACTCAATAAAACCCCGGCCAGTTGGGTTCGGGGGATCCACGATGGGGCAGGTGGTTATGAGCCTGGTGGATGAACTGGTAATGTGGAGTGTGATTGTTAAACCTTTTGCAAATAAACCAACTAGTTCTTAATAGCAATGTGTTGCTGTGAATTCTTAAGCAAAGAACCCATGAAGCAAACACATTACAGGGTGGGTATTTTATACAAAGGGCTGAGAGGCTGTGGAATGCACTGCCAGAGTCAGTCGTTGAAGCAGAGACCATGGCAACAGTTAACAACAGGTTAGAGAGGAGGGTGAATGAAAAGGGGTTAAAGGGATAGGGGGACAGGGCGAGCACCTGGGATCAGGATACTGCTCGTGTGGGGGATAATCACGGACTGGGTGGACCAAACAGCCTGTCTCCGTGTTGTCATTTCGAAGTAGTTTCTGTAGATTCCCCTCTCACTCGCCCGCTTCAAGGTTAGAGAGCCCCAGTTCTTCCAGCCTTTCCTCAGAAGTTCATTCTTTTGATGCATGGAGTCAGACTTGTGGTTCCTCTCTGCTGCACTGCCATGCTTGTAATCTTTTCCAATGGTGGCCAAGGCTGACCATCGGCCTGATGGTTCGGTCTGAGCAGGACACAGTCCACGTTAGCATAAGATCGGTTGAATTAAAACTGAAACCATCGTTGTGTGACCGTGTGGCTGTGCAGCACTCTGCAGCTCCTGAGCAGCCATCTGACCGGCTTTTAACGAAGTAAAACCGGGCATGCGCGGCAACGTGAATGGGCCACACCGCCCCTTAAAGGGGACACGCACCCAAACAACAATTAAAGGGAACATTGACTGAAACTTGTGTTACTTCCGTGAAACACATTCCAACGTATGTGTCTTTCATGGTGGCCAGGGTAATTTTATTTTTAATCCTTCTCTTTTTGCAATGTAGCAGATAGCAGACTATTGAATGTAAATTGGCATACTGTACTGCCTGAGATTGATTGGAATGATTTGCGGGGGGGCGGGGGGGGGGTGGTTATGGGTGGAGGCGGTAATTTTAACCGAATCCATCCGTCGGGAAGCTGACAGGATGGGATCAGCCGCCCGCTTTACCTGCCACTCAGACTATGGCTCCAGCTACTGAGGGACTCAGGCACAGAATCACCCTTCAAGGAAGAGGGACAGACATGTTCTGGTCATTCAGCTGACAGCCTGCGTTGTCATGGGCCCCTTGGTGCTTGTGCTTTGCTTCCTGTGTGTGGCTAGTGTGGCCCTGGTTAGGCTGTTGTGCAACGGCCACCACACGTTAAAAAATTCCACGCACAGGCATCCTCCACCCTTCAAGATTTAGTTCGGGACCTGGAATATTAGGTGCTTCGTTGAAACATCTCTGAACTTTTTGACCTGGAGGCAAGTCATCCTCGATTCGAAGGACTGCCTATGATGATGAATGTGTGACTCCTAATTTATCACTTCTTCTAAACGGTTCCCTGTGGAAGGACTAAACAGGCTGGCAGACAGCCAAGGCCCTCCGCAGGGCTACTGCTGGCTCTAGACTTCGTTGGGCTGTGTACGTGAGCCGACCACAGCTGCTGGCAGCCACCTTCTGAACCCATCCTTTGAACATGATTCACAACATCAGGCCTGTAAGAAAGCTGCCTTTCCTCCCTCCATTTACCATCTCAGCCATGGCTCAGTGGTAGCACTCTCACCTGAGGATCAGATGGTTGTGGGTTCAAATCCCATGACGCTGATTTGAGCATAAAATCTAGGATGACATTCCAGTGCAGTACTGAGGGAGCGCTGCACTGTCGGAGGTCTCGTGTTTCAGATATGATGTTAAACCGGGGACTCATCTGCCCGCTCAGGTGGATGTAAAAGATCCCATGGCATTATTTTGAAGAAGAGCAGGGAGGATCTCCCTGGTGTCCTGGCTAATATTTATCTCTCAGTCACAGTGCTGTTTGTGGGAGCTTGCTGTGCACAAAATGGCTGCTGTGTTTTCTACATTCAAAATGTGACTATTCTTCAAAAGTGCTTAATTAGCTGTAAAGTGCTTTTGGATGTGCTGAGGTTGTGAAAGGCATTTTACAAATACAAGCTCTTTCTTCTTTCTGAAACCTCCTACTTTCAGGTGTTGAACTGCTTCCTGTTGCAGACGGCAGGGGATTGGGCTCTCTCTGTCAATGGACAGCCTGCTCTGTGGGAGAGAGAGCCCACATTGTAGCGCACAGTCCAAAAGCAACAAGCTGGTGAGTGAGCCAGCAGGCCCAGTTACATGGAATAACTCAGTGATTTCCTGAATAGCACTGACAGCAATTTCTGGGCTTATTTATTAAGGCACTACTGACGTGGTGCTGAAACTGAGTCCAGAAGTTCTTTTAAAGGGAATTAAATAGTTACCAGATTAAGAGGAATATTAAAGGGTACAGAGAGGGAGGAGCGAAAAATAGACTCGGTTTGATTTTGAAGGGTATGGCGAGTGAGCGGGTGGGATATTAAAGGGTATGGGGCGTGAGCAGGAGAGGGGATTAGACTGGATGTGATGGCTCATGTGGAGAAATAAACTGAGATGGTCTGTTTCTGTGCACTAACTTTTTATGATTCTATAAATACAGGTACGATGCATTTGTAACGTCAGTGGAATGATTTACCTGAAGAGACAGAGAATGGCCAGTGCAGCACTCAGGAACAGCAGAGACAGGCTATGTCCGACTGTGTAGCTTATCTTCACCGCCTGGAGAAAGAATCCCTGAATTTAAAAAAAACAGAGATCATGAAATTCGAGAATGATGTCAAATGTCAAACGATCTGGGAACACCACAACGGGGGAGGGGTGAGAGTCTGTTTTAGCGGTATGCTGACACAGTAAATATGCTGAAGAAATTTCTGCTGTTCAATATTTCTAACGAGATTGTGTGTGAGCTCTTTTGCAACTTTTTGATAATTTTTCTGACTAGAAGAGATTTTTCACCAACACCTTTCTAATTTCACTGTACGTGGGATGGATGACAAGTGGTCCATGTTATCAAACTCAAAAGCCTGAGGCCTAGAGCCTGTGCAATTCTTAGGCTTCACCATGACTGTTTCGAATGGCTGCAAAGGAGGAGGCTGCATTGTACGTAAATAAATCCTGGCACTCATGACCACTTTGCCAGTGAATCTGTGTGAGGCCCCTGCCTCTTATCTTGCTCCATCCTGTGACCCCTGCCTCTCCCGATACAACTGTCAACCAGCTGCTTTTCAGCAGCTCTGCAATCTCCTCCAGCCCTACAACACTCTGCGCTCCTCCAATTCTGGCCTCTTGAGCATCCCCTATTTTAATCGCCCCATCATTGGTGGCCGTGCCTTTAGCTGCCAAGGCCCTAAGCTCTGAAACTCCCTGCCTAAATCTTTCTGCCTCTCTTTCCTCCTTCAAGACGCTCATTAAAACCTACTTCTTTGACCAAGCTTTTGGTTATTTGCCCTAATATCTCCTTATGTGGCTCGGTGTCACATTTTGTCTGATAACATCCTGTGAAGCGCCTTGGGATGTTGTACTACGTGAAAGGTGCTATATAAGTACAAGTTGTTGTTGTTGGCACCTGATAGTGTGGCTCTGGTGCTCCCAATTGCCTCGGAACACCGGAACATTCTGGAAATGAGTGGGTGCGATGGGGTTGTGGGCAGGGTCTGCACGGTGCGGGTGAAGCTGTGCGCACAGCGTGTCACGTGGTGTTTGTCAGCATCATTCTACGGAACCAGCTACCACTCACTGACACATCGACCGGCAAATACATCAGCAATCACACAGCAATTACCATCATACCCCATAAGTGCATATTACATTGGATTACACGGGATATACAGCACAGAAACAGGTCATTCGGCCCAACCAGTCCATGCCGGTGTTTATGCTCCACTCGAGCCTCCTCCCGTCTTCCCTCATTTAAATCTATCAGCATAACCCTCTATTCCCTTCTCCCTCATATACGTGTCTTGCCTCCCCTTAAATGCATCGATACTATTCGCCTCAACCCCTCCGTGTGGCAGCGAGTTCCACAATCTCACCACTCTCTGGGTAAAGACGTTTCTTCGGAATTCCCTATTGGATTTCTTGGTGACTGTCTTATATTGATGGCCTCTAGTTATGCTCTTCCCAACAAGCGGAAACATTCTCTCTGTATCCACTCTATCAAAATCTTTCATCATTTTAAAGACCTCTATTAGGTCACCCCTCAGCCTTCTTTTTTCAAAAGAAAAGAGACCCAGCCTGTTCATCCTTTCCTGATATGTATACCCTCGCATTTCTGGTATCATCCTTGTAAATCTTAACAAGAACATAAGAAATAGGCCCCTCGAGCCTGCTCCACCATTTACTAAGATCATGGCTGATCTAATTTTGGCCCAGCTCCACTTCCCTACCCGCTCCCTATAACCCTTTACTCCCTTATTGATCAAAAATTTATCTATCTCCACCTTAAATATAGTCAATGACCCAGCCTCCATAGCCAGAGAATTCCACAGATTTACAACCCTCAGAGAGAACAAATTCCTCCTTATCTCAGTTTTAAATGGGCGGCCCCTTATTCTGAAACTATGCGCCCTAGTTCTAGATTCCCCCACGAGTGGAAACATCCCCTCTGCATCCATTCTGTCGAGCCCCCTCAATATCTTATATGTTTCAATAAGATCACCTCTCATTTTTCTAAACTCCAAGGAATATAGGCCCAACCTGATCAAACTTTCTTCATAAGTCAAATCCTTCATTTCCGGAATCAACCTAGTAAACCTTCTCTGAACAGCCTCCAATGCAAGTATATCCCTCCTTAAATACGAAGACCAAAACTGTACACAGTACTCCAGGTGTGGCCTCACCAATACCCTGTACAGTTGTAGCAGGACATCTCTGCTTTTATACTCCATCCCCCTTGCAATAAAGGCCAACATTCCATTTGCCTTCCTGATTACTTGCTGTACCTGCATACTAACTTTTTGCGTTTCATGCACAAAGACCCCCAGGTCCCTCTGTACTGCAGCATTTTGTAATTTTTCTCCGTTTAAATTACAATTTGCTTTTCTATTTTTCCTGCCAAATGTGGATAACCTCACATTTTGCTACATTATACTCCATCTGCCAAATGTTTGCCCACTCACTTCGTCTGTCTATATCCCTTTGCAGATTCTTTGTGTCATAGAAACATAGAAAATAGTTTCAGGAGTAGGCCATTCGGCCCTTCAAGCCTGCACCACCATTCAATAAGATCATGGCTGATCATTCACCTCAGGACCCCTTTCCTGCTTTCTCTCCATACCCCTTGATCCCTTTAGCTGTAAGGGCCATATCTAACTCCCCCTTGAATATATCCAATGAACTGGCATCAGCAACTCTCTGCGGTAGGGAATTCTACAGGTTAACAACTCTGAGTGAAGAAGTTTCTCCTCATCTCAGTCCTAATGGCTTACCCCTTATCCTTAGACTATGTCCCCTGGTTCTGGACTTCCCCAACATTGGGAACATTCTTCCTGCATCTAACCTGTCCAGTCCCGTCAGAATTTTATATGTTTCTATGAGATCCGCTCTCATCCTTCTAAATTCCAGTGAATACAGGCCCTCCTCATATGTCAGTCCTGCCATCCCAGGAATCAGTCTGGTGAACCTTCGCTGCACTCCCTCAATAGCAAGAACGTCCTTCCTCAGATTAGGAGACCAAGACTGAACACAATATTCCAGGTGAGGCCTCACCAAGGCCCTGTACAACTGCAGTAAGACCTCCCTGCTCCTATATTCAAATCCCCTTGCTATGAAGGCCAACATACCATTTGCATTCTTCACCGCCTGCTGAACCTGCATGCCAACTTTCAATGACTGATGTACCATGACACCCAGGTCTCGCTGCACCTCCCCTTTTCCTAATCTGCCACCATTCAGATAATATTCTGCCTTCGTGTTTTTGCCTCACATTTATCCTCATTATACTGCATTTGCCACGCGTTTGCCCACTCACCTAACCTGTCCAAGTCACCCTGCAGCCTTTTAGCGTCCTCCTCAGAGCTCACACTGCCACTCAGCTTAGTGTCATCTGCAAACTTGGAGATATTACTCTCAATTCCCTCATCCAAATCATTAATGTATACTGTAAAGAGTTGGGGTCCCAGCAGTTAACCCATGCGGTACCACACGAGTCACTGCCTGCCATTCTGAAAAGGACCCGTTTATCCCGACTCTCTGCTTCCTGTCTGCCAACCAGTTCTCTATCCACGTCAGTACATTACCCCCAATACCATGCGCTTTAATTTTGCACACCAACCTCTTGTGTGGGACAATGTCAAAAGCCTTTTGAAAGTCCAAATACACCACATCCACTGGTTCTCCCTTGTCCACTCTACCAGTTATATCCTCAAAAAATTCTAGAAGATTTTCAAGCAGGATTTCCTTTTTATAAATCCATGCTGACTTGGGCCGATCCCATCACTGCTTTCCAAATGCGCTGTTATTTCATCTTTAATAATTACCCATTTCTCTCTCCTTCCTTTCTTAAAAAGTGGTGTTACATTAGCTACCCTCCAGTCCACAGGAACCGATCCAGTGTCGATAGACTGTTGGAAAATGATCACCAATGCATCCACTATTTCTAGGGCCACTTCCTTAAGTACTCTGGGATGCAGACTATCAGGCCCCGTGGATTTATCGGCCTTCAATCCCATCAATTTCCCTAACACAATTTCCTGCCTAATAAGGATTTCCTTCAGTTCCTCCTTCTCATTAGACCCTCGGTCCCCTAGAATTTCCAGAAGGTTATTTGTGTCTTCCTTCGTGAAGACAGAACCAAAGTACTTATTTAACTGGTCCGCCATTTCTTTGTTCCCCATTATAAATTCACCTGAATCTGACTGCAAGGGACCTACGTTTGTCTTCACTAACCTTTTTCTCTTCACATATTTATAGAAGCTTTTGCAGTTAGTTTTTATGTTCCCAGCAAGCTTCCTCTCAGACTCTATTTCCCCCCTCCTAATTAAACCCTTTGTCCTCCTCTGCTGTATTTCAAAATTCTCCCAGTCCTCAGGTTTGCTGCTTTTTCTGGCCAATTTATATGCCTCTTCCTTGGATTTAATTCTATCCTTAATTTCCTTTGTTAGCCATGGTTGAGCCACCTTCCCCATTTTATTTTTAGTCCAGACAGGGATGTACAATTGTTGAAGTTCATCCATGTGATCTTTAAATGATTGCCATTGCCTATCCACCGACAACCCTTTAAGTATCACTCGCCAGTCTATTCTAGTCAATTCACGTCTCATATCATCGAAGTTATCTTTCCTTAAGTTCAGGACCCAAGTCTCTGAATTAACTGTGTCACTTTCCATCTTAATAAAGAATTCAACCATGTTATTTTCACTCTTCCCTAAGGGGCCTCGCACAACAAGATTGCTAATTAGTCCTTTCTCATTACACATCATCCAGTCTCGGATGGCCAGCCCTCTCGTTGGTTCCTTGACATATTGGTCTCGAAAACCATCCCTAATACACTCCAAGAAATCCTCCTCCATCGCATTGCTACCAGTTTGGTTAGCCCAATCAATATGTAGATTAAAGTCGCCCATAATAACTGCTGTACCTTTATTGCATACATCCCTAATTTCTTGTTTGATGCTGTCCCCAACCTCACTACTACTGTTTGGTGGTCTGTACACAACTCCCACAAGCGTTTTCTGCCCTTTGGTATTCCGTAGCTCCACCCATACCGATTCCACATCATCCAAGCTAATGTCCTTCCTTACTATTGCATTAATTTCCTCTTTAACCAGCAACGCCACCCCACCTCCTTTTCCTTTCTGTCTATCCTTCCTAAATGTTGAATACCCCTGGATGTTGAGTTCCCAGCCTTGGTCACCCTGGAGCCATGTCTCCGTGATGCCAATTACATTATATCCGTTAACTGCTATCTGCACAGTTAATTCGCTCACCTTATTCTGAATACTCCTTGCATTGAGGCACAAAGCCTTTAGGCTTGTCTTTTTAACACACTTTGCCCCTTTAGAATTTTGCTGTAATTTGGCCCTTTTTGCTTTTTGCCTTGGGTTTCTCTGCCCTCCACTTTTACTTTTCTTCTTTCTATCTTTTGCTTCTGTCCCCATTCTACTTCCCTCTGTCTCCCTGCATAAGTTCCCATCCCCCTGCCATATTAGTTTAACTCCTCCCCAACAGCACTAGAAAACACTCCCCCTAGGACATTGGTTCCGGTGCTGCCCAGGTGCAAACCATCCAGTTTGTACTGGTTCCACCTCCCCCAGAACTGGTTCCAATGTCCCAGAAATTTGAATCCCTCCCTTCGGAACCACTCCTCAAGCCACGTATTCATCTGAGCTATCCTGCGATTCCTACTCTGACTAGCATGAGGCACAGGTAGCAATCCTGAGATTGCTACTTTTGAGGTCCTACTTTTTAATTGAGCTCCTAGCTCCCTAAATTCATCTTGTAGGACCTCTTCCCGTTTTTTACCTATATCATTGATACCTATATGCACCACGACAACTGGCTGTTCACCCTCCCTCTTCAAAATATCCTGCACCCGCTCCGAGACATCCTTGACCCTTGCACCAGGGAGGCAACGTACCATCCTGGAGTCTCGGTTGCAGCCGCAGAAACGTCTATCTATTCCCCTTACAATAGAATCCCCTACCACTATAGCTCTCCCACTCTTTTTCCTGCCCTCCTGTGCAGCAGAGCCACCCACGGTGCCATGAACTTGGCTGCTGCTGCTCTCCCCTGATGAGTCATCCCCCTCAACAGTACCCAAAGTGGTGTATCTGTTTTGCAGGGGGATGGCCGCAGGGGACCCCTGCACTATCTTCCTTCCATTGCTTTTCCTGTTGGTCATCCATCCCCTATCTGGCTGTGTACCCTTTACCTGCGGTGTGGCCAACTCGCTAAATGTGCTATTCACATCATTCTCAGCATCGTGGATGCTCCAGAGTAAATCCACCCGCAGCTCCAGTGCAGCAACGCCATCTGTCAGGTGCTGCAGGCGGATGCACTTCCCGCACACATAGTCGTCAGGGGCACCGGAAGCGTCCCTGACTTCCCACATAGCATAGGAGGAGCATAACACATGTCCGAGCTCTCCTGCCATGACTTAACCCTTAGATTAACTTAATTTGACAACAACAATGCTAAAAGTTTACTTACTGATAGAGAAAAGAAAAAGAAAAAACTATTCACTAATCACCAGCCAATCACTTACCCTCTTGACTGTGACGTCACCCTTCGATTTCTTTCTACTTCTTTTTTGCTTCCCTGCTGCAGCTGCACCAGCTGGGCCTCTTGTAGGCCTCACCACCTGCCGCTCCGCCTCCCGACTCCCCGCTGGTCCTCCTCACAATTTGCTTTCCCACCCATCTTTGTATCATCAGCAAACTTGGCTATGTTACACTCGGTCTCTTCATCCAAATCATTGATATAGATTGTAAATAGTTGAGGCCCCAGCACCGATCCCTGCAGCACCCCACTAGTTACCATTTGCCAACCGGAAAATGACCCATTTATCCTGACTCTGTTTTCTGTTAGTTAGCCAATCCTCTATCCATGCTAATATATTACCCCCAACCCTACCATGTGTGGTACTGCAGTGGTTCTCAAACTTTGTTTGGTTGAAAGTCCCTTTTCAGTCAATTAGTGATCATAGCTCCCCCATCTAACTTATACTATATAATACTCATCACATCCCACGCACCCCCTGTAACTCAACACATATTTTCTATATAATCAAGCGTTATACTATTCAACATATAGATTTATTATTCTTTTTGTTTTACTTATATCCTGCATCATTCCCTGTATTCTGACCTCTGCATATAAATTTCCCTCTACACTGTCCCATCAAACATTCCCAGGGCAGGTACAGCACGGGTTAGATACAGAGTAAAGCTCCCTCTACACTGTCCCATCAAACACTCCCTGGGCAGGTACAGCACGGGTTAGATACAGAGTAAAGCTCCCTTTACATTGTCCCATCAAATGCTCCCAGGGCAGGTACAGCACAGGTTAGATACAGAGTAAAGCTCCCTCTACACTGTCCCATCAAACACTCCCAGGGCAGGTACAGCACGGGTTAGATACAGAGTAAAGCTCCCTCTACACTGTCCTATCCAGCACTCCCAGGGCAGGTACAAGACGAGTTAGATAGAGAGGGGCAGTACTGAGGGAGCGCTGCATTGTTGGGGGTCTGTACTTCTCTGCACCCTCTCTAGTGCCTCTATATCCTTTTTATAATATGGTGATCAGAACTGTTCGCAGTACTCTAAGTGTGGTCTAACCAAGGTTCGATTCAGGTTTAGCATAACTTCCCGACTTTTTAATTCTATCTCTCTAGAAATAAACCCGAGTGCTTGGTTTGCTTTTTATGGCCTTGTTAACCTGTGTCACAACTTTTAGTGTTGTGTGTACTTGTACTCCGAGATCCCTTTGTTCTTCTACCCCACTTAGACTCGTACCCTCCCAGTAATAGGTGACCTCCCTAATCTTCCTACCAAAATGTAATACCTCCCATTTATTTGTGTTGGACTCCATTTACCAATTATATGTCCATTCTACAAGTTTATTAATGTCCTCCTATAAGTTGTTGCAGTCCGCCTCAGTATATTTTTCTTTAAAATGGGACAAGAAATGAATGTAATTTTAAGACTGGAAAAGTAAGTAAAGAGGCTTCCGTGACACCGTGAACTGGAAACTCCGAGATTCATAGAATCCTAGGGCCTGAGTTTGGAGACAGCTAAGTTCTGCCCAAGTACCATCCAAAGTTCTGCTAAGATTTTACATAAGAACATAAAAAATAGGAGCACGAGTAGGCCATAGGGCCCCTCGAGCCTGTTCCACCATTTAATACGATCATGGCTGATCTGATCATGGACTCAGGTCCACTTCCCTGCCCACTCCCCATAACCCCTTAATCGCTTATCGGTTAAGGAGCTGTCTATTTCTGTCTCAAATCCATTCAATGTCCCAGCTTCCACAGCTCTCTGAGGCAGCGAATTCCACAGATTTATAACCCTCTGAGAGAAGAAATTTTTCCTCATCTCAGTTTTAAATGGGTGGACCCTTATTCTAAGATCGTGCCCTCTAGTTCTAGTCTCCCCCATCAGTGGAAACATCCTCTCTGCATCCACCTTGTCAAGCCCTCTCATAATCGTATCCGTTTCGATAAGATCACCTCTCATTCTTCTGAATTCCAACATAACTCACATATTAAGGAAGGAGGCGGTGTCCTGGAAGGTTATTTTTCTGGAAGCCCTAGTAGGATGGTGCTGTGTGTAGAGAGCCCTAGTACGATGGTGCTGTATGTAGAGAGCCCTAGTACAATGGTGCTGTGAGTAGGGAGCCCTAGTACGATGGTGCTGTGAGTAGGGAGCCCTAGTACAATGGTGCTGTGAGTAGGGAGCCTGAGTACAATTGTGCTGTGAGTAGAGAGCCCTAGTACAATGGTGCTGTGAGTAGGGAGCCTGAGTACAATGGTGCTGTGAGTAGAGAGCCCTAGTACAATGGTGCTGTGAGTAGGGAGCCTGAGTACAATGGTGCTGTGAGTAGAGAGCCCTAGTACAATGGTACTGTCAGTAGAGAGCCCTAGTACAATGGTGCTGTGAGTAGAGAGCCCTAGTACGATGGTGCTGTGAGTAGAGAGCCCTACTACAATGGTGCTGTGAGTAGGGAGCCCTAGTACGATGGTGCTGTGAGTAGAGAGCCCTCGTACGATGGTGCTGTGAGTAGAGAGCCCTAGTACAATGGTGCTGTGAGTAGAGAGCCCAAGTACGATGGTGCTGTGAGTAGGGAGCCCTAGTATGATGGTGCTGTGAGTAGAGAGCCCTAGTAGGATGGTGCTGTGAGTAGGGAGCCCTAGTACGATGGTGCTGTGAGTAGAGAGCCCTAGTACAATGGTACTGTCAGTAGAGAGCCCTAGTACAATGGTGCTGTGAGTAGAGAGCCCTAGTACGATGGTGCTGTGAGTAGAGAGCCCTACTACAATGGTGCTGTGAGCAGGGAGCCTGAGTACAATGGTGCTGTGAGGAGAGAGCCCTAGTACAATGGTGCTGTGAGTAGGGAGCTCTAGTACAATGGTGCTGTGAGTAGAGAGCCCAAGTACGATGGTGCTGTGAGTAGGGAGCCCTAGTATGATGGTGCTGTGAGTAGAGAGCCCTAGTAGGATGGTGCTGTGAGTAGGGAGCCCTAGTACGATGGTGCTGTGAGTAGAGAGCCCTAGTACAATGGTGCTGTGAGTAGGGAGCCCTAGTACAATGGTGCTGTGAGTAGAGAGCCCTCGTACGATGGTGCTGTGAGTAGAGAGCCCTCGTACAATGGTGCTGTCAGTAGAGAGCCCTAGTACGATGGTGCTGTGAGCAGGGAGCCTGAGTACAATGGTGCTGTGAGGAGAGAGCCCTAGTACAATGGTGCTGTGAGTAGGGAGCTCTAGTACAATGGTGCTGTGAGGAGAGAGCCCTAGTACGATGGTGCTGTGAGTCGGGAGCCCTAGTACAATGGTGCTGTGAGTAGAGAGCCCGAGTAGGATGGTGCTGTGAGTAGGGAGCCCGAGTACGATGGTGCTATCAGTTGAGAGCCCTAGTACAATGGTGCTGTGAGTATCGAGCCTTAGTACCATGGTGCTGTGAGTAGGGAGCCCTAGTACGATGGTGCTGTGAGTAGGGAGCCCTAGTACGATGGTGCTGTGAGTAGCGAGCCCTAGTACAATGGTGCTGTGAGTAGGGAGCCCTAGTACGATGGTGCTGTCAGTAGAGAGCCCTATTACAATGGTGCTGTCAGTAGAGAGCCCTAGTACAATGGTGCTGTCAGTAGAGAGCCCTAGTACAATGGTGCTGTGAGTAGGGAGCCCAAGTACGATGGTGCTGTGAGTAGGGAGCCCGAGTACAATGGTGCTGTGAGTAGGGAGCCCTAGTACAATGGTGCTGTGAGTAGGGAGCCCTAGTACGATGGTGCTGTGAGTAGAGAGCCCTAGTACAATGGTGCTGTGAGTAGGGAGCCCTAGTACAATGGTGCTGTGAGTAGGGAGCCCTAGTACGATGGTGCTGTGAGTAGGGAGCCCTAGTACGATGGTGCTGTGAGTAGGGAGCCCTAGTACGATGGTGCTGTGAGTAGGGAGCCCTAGTACGATGGTGCTGTGAGTAGAGAGCCCTACTACAATGGTGCTGTGAGTAGGGAGCCCAAGTACGATGGTGCTGTGAGTAGGGAGCCCTAGTACAATGGTGCTGTGAGTAGGGAGCCCTAGTACGATGGTGCTGTGAGTAGGGAGCCCTAGTACGATGGTGCTGTGAGGAGAGAGCCCTAGTACGATGGTGCTGTGAGTAGGGAGCCCTACTACAATGGTGCTGTGAGTAGGGAGCCCTAGTACGATGGTGCTGTGAGTAGGGAGCCCTAGTACGATGGTGCTGTGAGTAGGGAGCCCTAGTACAATGGTGCTGTGAGTAGGGAGCCCTAGTACAATGGTGCTGTGAGTAGGGAGCCCTAGTACGATGGTGCTGTGAGTAGGGAGCCCTAGTACGATGGTGCTGTGAGTAGGGAGCCCTAGTACGATGGTGCTGTGAGTAGGGGGCCCTAGTACGATGGTGCTGTGAGTAGGGAGCCCTAGTACGATGGTGCTGTGAGTAGGGAGCCCTACTACAATGGTGCTGTGAGTAGGGAGCCCTAGTACGATGGTGCTGTGAGTAGGGAGCCCTAGTACGATGGTGCTGTGAGTAGGGAGCCCTAGTACGATGGTGCTGTGAGTAGGGAGCCCTAGTGCAATGGTGCTGTCAGTAGAGAGCCCTAGTACGATGGTGCTGTGAGTAGTGAGCCCTAGTACGATGGTGCTGTCAGTAATCATGTGGAAGAAAGGAATAAATACAATACTTAAAAGCAGATGCTAAGGGAAACACTGACCTCAACATCGGTCTCCATATTACTGTTGTTGATTCCACATGCGTTCCGGTAAGAGTGCAACATCTCAGTCCAACCTTCGTCGGTGCATTGCCGGCTCACATTCCCTGTGGTAGGAGTAACACCATTAGAACTGTGGGTAATAACGTCTGACTGTTCTCCGCCACAGTGAACAGGAACCCGTATGTTGGGGGTAAGACATTAGTAGGTGCATAGCTTTAAGAAGAGAATGATGGGAAAAGATGTCAAGAAAGCTAAATTTAAGACACAAGACAGATTAAAAGAATGCCTGAGGCAAGGGATGGACCTACAGGCAAATAAGAACGTAAGAAATAGGAGCAGGAGTAGGCCATACGGCTCCTCGAGCCTGCTCCACTATTTAATGCGATCATGGCTGATCCGATCATGGACGCAGGCCCACTTCCCCGCCCGCTCCCCATAACCCCTTATTCCCTTATCGGTAAAGAAACTGTCTATTTCTGAATTAAATGTATTCAATGTCCCAGCTTCCACAACTCTCTGAGGCAGCGAATTCCACAGATTTACAACCCTCAGAGAAGAAATTTCTCCTCATCTTTGTTTTAAATGGGCGGCCCCTTATTCTAAGATTATGCCCCCTAGTTCTGGTCTTCCCCATCAGTGGAAACATCTTCTCTGCATCCACCTTGTCAAGCCCCCTCATAATCTTATACGTTTCGATAAGATCACCTCTCATTTTTCTGAATTCCAATGAGTAGAGGCCCAAGCTATTCAACCTTTCCTCATGTCAACCCCCTCACCTCCAGAATCAACCTAGTGAACCTCCTCTGAACTGCCTCTAAAGCAAGTATATTCTTTCGTAAATATGGAAACCAAAACTGCACGCAGTATTCCAGGTGTGGCTTCACTAATACCCTGTATAGCTGTAGATTCCATTGGTCTTCCTGATCACTTGCTGTACCTGCATACTATCCTTTTGTGTTTCATGCACAAGTACCCCCAGGTCCCGCTGTTCTGCAGCACTTTACAATTTTTCTCCATTTAAATAATAACTTGCTCTTTGATTTTTTTCTGCCAAAGTGCATAACCTCACCAACATTATACTCCATCTGCCAAACTTTTGCCCACTCACTTAGCCTGTCTATGTCCTTTTACAGGTTTTGTGTGTCCTCCTCACACATTGTTTTTCCTCCCATCTTTGTATCGCCAGCAAACTTGGCTATGTTACACTCTTCTTCAAAGTCGTTAATATAGATTGTAAATAGTTGGGGTCCCAGCACTGATCACTGCCAACCCGAGAATGAACCATTTATCCCGACTCTCTGTTCTCTGTTAGTTAGACAATCCTCTATCCATGTTAATATATTACCCCCAACCCCGTGAACTTTTATCTTGTGCAGTAACCTTTTATGTGGCACCTTGTCAAATGCCTTCTGGAGGTCCAAATACACCACATCCACTGGTTCCCCTTTATCCACCCTGTCGTTACATCCTCAAAGAATTCCAGAAAATTAGCTGCTAAACGCAATACAATTAAATAAACGAGGCAGTTAGGAAAAGCTTGACAGCAGGGACATGCACAGGCAGGGAGATCAGATAACACAACTCCTGATCAGAATGGGAGGGATACTTTCATTGTGCAGGGAAATCAACCAATATACTCCTGATTATAGAGCACACGGACCATCAAAACCATCGTGAGATTAACTTAGTCATGATTTGTCTGCACACAAACACAATGTAAGCCCTATATAACTGGGAACAGAATTGTATTTGATTGAGAAGGTGGGGAGAGACATTCAGACCTCTCCCGGGCATATGCTTGAGAAATAAAGACCTGATGTGAATTAAGACCGACCCGACTCGACTATTAGAAGAAGCAGAGGTGGTCACGGTTGAAAAGCAACTGAGACAGCGCGGGCACATTTCACCCGGACAAGGTCCAGTCTCTGAAGTGGTAGACGGTGTAGTCGACAGGATTTCCAAGCTGACGACCTGAGCGGATAGATCATTGGGGGTAAGTAGTCATTTTTGAATACTTATTTGAGCTTAAATGAGTGCTTGTTAGGTTCGGACACACTACGGAAATATAGGACAAGAGTGGTCGGGAAAGGCAGTCACTCAGGCAGTAAGTGGATGCAAAAAGGCACCGGGCACGGTTGAGTTAAACCGGCAAAATGGCCGAAAAGGGTAAAGGTAAGGGGTCGAAAGTCTATCCAAGACCTTAAGAAAAGAGTATGAGAAGACCCAGACTAAAATGGAGAAGTTAGGGTGGGATCTGGACTGGATACCATCCCAACATAGAGCATTTTGGGATCAGCTAAAGAAAGGTAGTATCAAGGGTGATGCCGTAAAAATAATCTCGTGCCAGTGTTGTGAATATACCGCCAAGGGGAGCAGCCACTGAACAAATCACTAAGCCCAGTTAGAAACACAGTTACAGTAGAAAGACCAGCAGTTACAGGAGGTTAAGGTGCAGAAAGACCAATAGTTATATTTTAAGCGAATCCTTCCTAATAGCTGCAACAGCAGTTTTAGAAATTTGAAAGCTGCCATTAAGGTGGTGCAGGGAAAGGTGAAACAAGGTGGGCAGAAGGACCCTGCGGAATCCAAAAGTAAGTTCAAAGCATTTGTGTTTACTGTTGTAAGACGATTGTTTAAAAGACAGAAAAAGTAGAGAAGCATTTCTAGGATTCTAATGTGAACTCAACACTTAAGCTTCTAACTTTAGTGCCGAGAAGAATAAAACATAGAATTTGCTACTATGGATGTTTGAATAGTCATAGTATGTATTGTGTGTGGTGTTTCAGTGTGAATGGTAAAATTAAAAACATGTGGCTGGTTATTTGTCTTGGTGCATCTGTAGCTTTTTCCAACTGGCACTGGTTAGGTTACAATATTGATTTGAATTAATTTGGAGTTATTGAGGTTAATTAACCTTTAAAACCAGATTTTTTATTATGGCCATGGTGAAATTCTGGTTGGGTTAAATTGTATGAAAAGTCTCTAGTTCTGGACATGAGGCAAATACATATATTGGTATTTTAAAAATAAAATTTCGGACCAATTTCGAGAATGTGTGACCCGGGGAGAAAAAGGGAAGGTGTGCTATTATGCATAGAGTACAGAATGATTGCAATGAATGCTTTTAGTATGCGTGGTGTTGCTTTACAGATTGTTGCTGCCATTTTTATGTGTTTGTTGAACTTTTAAAATGTGAGCAAAAAGGAAGGTAATTCTCTGCACAAGACTTCAGAAAGCAACACCTTTTTGCAGAGTTGAATGTAAATAGTTTGAGCATTTTAAACATTTTAAGAAAGTTTTGAGTTTTTGAATTTGAGTAGCTGTTTCCCTCAGGAACAGAAAAGGGATCAGATTTGAAGAATTAACCCATTGGGCGGGCAGGAAAGCCACAATGGAGTTTCTGTTTTTTTCTTCTAAGCAGGAGTGCTGATGGTGCAAGATTACCAAGAGAGGTTGTTTAATATGGAAGTGACCTCAAGGAAATCGGTGCGGTCTTGGCCTGCAAGACCATCAGCAGGCCGGGGCCATTAGAGGGAGCAGCGTGCGGCGGCATACCACTGCAGGGAGCAGCACGTAGTGCTGCAGGAGGGTGACGGCTGACTGCAGTGGGGTCAGGTACAGCAGGAGTGGCGAGGTCAGGGCGAAGGAGCGGCGAGAGAATGTAGAGGGGTGTGATTGGGCCCAGGAGAGGCGAGAGTTTGGGGCCCAAAAGAGCCGAGGGCCCAGGGGCAGCACGGGCCAGCCCACACTGCGATATGTGTGCGTACTAGGTCTGTGCAGCAGAGCAGGTCTCCAGTCGTCTTGGGTAATCCTTGCCACTGGACCAAGACCTAGCTCTGTCAAGCCTGTGTGGTGACTGGTGTGCAACGGCCACCCCATATTAAAAAAAATCCACGCACAGGCATCTTCCACCCTTCAGGATGTAGTTCGGGATCTGGAATATCAGGTCCTTCATTGAAACACCTGTGAACTCATTCCTTTTCAGCGTGGAAGCAAGTCATCCTCGTTTCGAGGGACTGCCTATGATGATGATGATGACTTCAAGGTGTTACCAAACTTGAACTTTTGCTGGAACAAAGGAGAAAAGCTCCAGGAATGTTCAAGAGTTTGAACTTCTCAACTGCAATGATGGATCTCAAATGTCACAGCATGATGACAAAATTGAACTTAAGACATTTAAAAAAAAGTGCTTGGAATGAATGATTTGGAGTCATGTGTCATTGTTCACGACACTTGACAGGGATGATAAAGAACTTCCATCCAAACGCAGTGCAGATAGATAGCTTTTCTTTTGTTAAATCACAAAGGCTGGACATAGCTTATTGTGAAATTAAAACTGACAGCTAAATTGATATGAGTTGCTGCTCAAGCACTCGGGAATGGAAATTTATCATAAATTTAAGGGGATAATTCAATCTTATTTTTTCAATCTATGTGGTTCCATTTAAACTGTGTTTAAAAGGATGTTTTTTGGGGGGGGTGGGGGGAGTCTGTTGTGTTCTTACAGACTGGACTGCTCTCTGGAAGGACAATATTTTAAGAAGGTTCGTTAAGAGCTTATACGGTAATGCAAGCACATTGCAACAGGGCTCATAATATCATCTTCATCATCATCATAGGCAGTCTCTCAGAATCGAGGAAGTCTTGCTTCCACTCTTAAAATGAATCCTTAGGTGGCTGAACAGTCCAATACAGGAACCACAGTCTGTCACAGGTGGGACAGATAGTCTTTGAGGGAAATTTCAAGATGGGTGGGTGGGACAGGTTTGCCGCACGCTCTTTCCGCGGCCTGCGCTTGATTTCTGCATGCTCTCGGTGCCCTCCTGGATGCACTTCCTCCACTTAGGGCGGTCTTTGGCCAGAAACATGGAAGGGTAATGAATGGGAAATTTCCTAAAACATTTCTCATAGGTGATTGTGGGTGAATTTCAGTTAAAGTTGAGACCTCCAGGAGAATGGAGTGAATGTCATGTCATACTGTGGTCACTGCCTACTTCAGATGCTGCTTATATGGGCCACATGAAAATGCTACGATTTCTCTGGTCTCTTCAGCAGCTTTCTGTCTAGGCCACAGATTTTTGGTTTCATTAGACTAGGCTGTCTCTGTCTATCCACTATTATACAATGTCACTGATACTCCTCTTTGTGTCGAGAACTCTGTGCAGTAATGCATTTTGGAAACTGTTTAAAAAAAAAAGGTTCAATAGCCACTTAAAGGTCATCAGTGGGAGGAAGAACCCGGTTTATTTCTCGGGTTGAATTTGACTTATCCGGATCAGGGACCTAAATGCAGGGATGTGGGCGAACAATGGTCCCTCAAACACTCTTTCTAATTCATCCCCTTCAGGAACTCGAGCAGGAATTATGTGGGAATGAATCCCTGAGTTACATAAAGCACATGGGCAGGCTTCATGAAAGGGTTTTTAAATGTGGTTATCAATTTAAATTATACTGACAGTCGGGACAGTGTAAGTGAGAGTCATTGATAGAAAGGTGTTTCTCGGAGATGTTTGTGCCTGTGCCTGTACTGAACAATGAGGAAAGTATATATTACAGCCTGGCCAGGAGCCTAAACGTTGGGACCAAGCAGGGAGAGATGAGAAGACGACCTCCTGTCATTTGATCAGATAACTGAAAAGCCGAGGAATGGCTGGTATCTGGTGTCAAGTGCGGCATGATTTTGGGATACCGGGTAAGTGTCACCCGATATCAGCAAGTGTGGTTGAGGTGGCACGCGGGCCTGAGTTACTGGCCGGAGACCCTATCCCTACCCCCCCCCCCCGGCCCCCCCCCCGTCCCAGGGCCCCTCCCCCCCCGGGCCCGCGCCCACAGGGAGCGCCCGGCACCCAAAGTGGCGGCAGGTCAGGTCGCCTGGACATTGTTATTGTTGCCGGGCCCTGAATACATCACTTGCCCCTAGGCCCAGGAGCGGCGAGATCGGGGCGAAAGAGCAGCGAGAGACTGTGGAAGGATGTGATCGGGACCCAGGAGAGGCGTGAGTTCGGGACCGGGGGCTCAGGGTCAGCACGGCCAGCCTACACTGTGATATATATGCGCACTAGGTCCATGCAGCAGTCATCTTGGTTAACCTTTGCCACTAGCTCTATCAAGCCCGTGTGGTGGCTGGTGTGCAACGGCCACCACACATTAAAAAAATCCACGCACAGGCATCTTCCACCCTTCAGGATGTAGCTCAGGACCTGGAATTTTAGGTCCTTCATTGCAACACTTATGAACTCATCCTTTTTCGGCGTGGAAGCAAGTCATCCTCGTTTCGAGGGACCACCTATGATGATGATGAAGTGTGCCGACGTGAGATGTTGCGCATGCAGAAATGCATGGTGAAGGTTCACTGAAGAACGGGTCTCAGGAATGCTCAACTATTCGACTACAGCACAACAGGAAATGGGTTAATGTGGCTCGGTGGAGTGATACACCCTTTTTTCAAGGCACTGATATAAATACTCTCGAGCGAAACTGATCTTTCAATGAAAGTATAGAGTTAAAGGTACTGATGGCCATCAGAGGGACTGAAATTAAAGGTGGAAGGAAGTGCAGGCCCAGACCGTCAATCAGGGCATTGAAGAGGATCATGAGGCCTCTGATAAAGCTGCACGAAATGACATATGGAAATTGGGTGGTGGAACAGACCAGGGAAAACGTAGCCCAGATACAGAAGGAACCCTTGTGGATCAGTGATGAGCAACTGGCCAATTTGTCTCGTCGGGGAAAGGTAATCCCAGGGTGCCAACTCAGGGGAATAGTCCGGGTATACCCTACATTAACTGAATGTAAAATGAGCGGCGGGTAAGTGTTAGGGTTGATATTGGCTATACCAGTAATTGTACCAGAATCGCTACCTTGGAAAATATGAGGTTCAAAATATAGGGATTATTCGGGATGAGACTCATATAATGTACCACAGTGGAATATGCAGACAGTCTGATAGGGATGATTTGCCCCCATAAAATAAGTTTCGAGCCAAGGGCAGCATGCGGATTTAATGTAACGGAGAGAGAAATAAATTGTACCATGGAAGCAATTGGGGCCCACCTCTCGCACATTCGGGCCGCACGTGGACAAGGGAGAATACTGTGTGACCACAAAGCAGGAAACCTTTGAGTACGCAGATTGGATGTGTAAGGTCCCTAGCCCAACGTTCTGTTTTACCCCAGAAATACCAGTGAGGATTGGACAAGAGCTGATCGATATCCACAAGCGGCAATCCATATCGATCCACGCATCAGAAGAAGTCGAAGGAGAACTCTCTCAATACATTAGCAGTTTCGGGTAGAGAATACTCCCTCGACCAGAAGAATTGGTTGAATTGTGAAGGAAAGTCATGGACGCTCAGAAGGTGTTTTACAACAACGGAACGAGGACATCGGTGCATCAAGACCACAACGTGGTGGGCTGACTTATGGGACTGGGGCCTGAACGTGCAGATTCATCCGTGGATAAGAATAATATCTCACGTGTTAGTGGTAATTCAGGTGTTGGTTGTGGTGTATCTCCTTTTATATAAAATGTATATTTCAGAAACAGCAAAAGGCTTGACAACTGGAAAAGGCAATTGCCCTGGGAACCAAGACAATAACCCAAGGGAAGGAGACAGGAGCCCTAGAGAAAATCTCATTGGTATAGAGACAGTGTGTTCGCCACATGTAAATAGTTGGGAGAGGATAGAGTTAACAGTAATCAGCCCGTAAGAGTAATGGAGTTAGATGTATGGCACTGGATAGGCCCGACTGATCACCGTGGTCCGAAAGGAAAATACAAGGGAATTTTGGCATCATGTGTAAAACACGGATTTGCCATGCCTAAAAAAGGGGGCTTGTTGGGGTAAGAAATTAATGGGTGCATAGCTTTAAGAAGAGAATGATGGGAAAAGATGTCAAGTAAGCTAAATGTAAGACACAAAGGCAGATTAAAAGAATGCCTTAGGCAAAAGCGACAGGTCCACAGGTACAGCCAGAGAAAGTCCTGTGGAGAGATCTTCACTGATTGTGTAGAGAAACTCGCTGCTAAACGCATTGCAATTAAATAAACAAGGCAGCTAGGAAAAAGATTGTGGAGTGATCTTCACTGATTGTATAGAGATCATCATCATAGGCTGTCCCTCGGAATCGAGGAAGACTTGCTTTCACTCTTAGCATGAGTTCTTAGGTGGCTGAACAGTCCAATATGAAAACCACAGTCTCTGTCAAAGGTGGGATAGACAGTGGTTGAAGGAAAGGGTGGGTGGGACAGGTTTGCCACACGCTCTTTCCGCTGCCTGTGCTTGTTTTCTGCATGCTCTCGGCGACGAGATTCGAGGAGCTCAACGCCCTCCTGGATACTGAAGTTGCATGATCGGCCATGATCATATTAAATGGTGGTGCAGGTTCGAAAGGCCGAATGGCCTGCTCCTGCACCTATTTTCTATGTTTCTATGCACTTCCTCCACTTAGGGCGGTCTTTGGCCAGGGACTCCCAGGTGTCAGTGGGGATGCTGCACTTTATCAGGGAGGTTTTGAGGGTGGTCTTTGTAATGTTTCCACTGCCCACCTTTGGCTCGTTTGCTGTGGACGAGTTCCGAGTAGAGCGCTTGCTTTGGGAGTCTCGTGTCTGGCATGCGGACAATGTGGCCTGCCCAGCTGATCAAGTGTGGTCAGTGCTTCAATGCTGGGGATGTTGGCCTGGACTAGGACGCTAATGTTGGTGCGTCTGTCCTCCCAGGGGATTTGTAGGATCTTGCAGAGACATCGTTGGTTGTAGAGAAACTAGCTGCTAAATGCAATACAATTAAATAAACGAGGCAGTTAGGAAAAGCTTGGCAGCAGGGACATGCACAGACAGGGAGATTAGATAACACAGCTCGTGATCAGAATGGGAGGAAGACTTTCATTGTGCAGGGAAACCAGCTAATAGACCCCTGGTTACAGGGCCCATGGACCATCAAAACCATTGTGAGATTAACTTAAAGACATTGGCCCAGAAATTACGGCCGGAGGCTTCCCGCAGGCAATTGCCTCTGACCTGAAACATTTCTACGAAAGTACCTGATGGTCCTGGAGGAGCATGAGATTCCGTTGGGAGGCCGTCCCTTCCCGTGCTGCGAAGCGCGCTCCCGTCCTCCAGGTTCCCACGGCGAAGGTGCAGTCACGTGTGACTGCTCAGCCAATCAGGTGCAGTATTCCACAGCCTTCCCATTAATAGCAACGGGAACTCCGTATCTCCCAGTTCTCATTGCTACTAATGGGAAAAAAAAACACACTAAACACATGTAATAAAAATAAAAACACACCTCACATCATTAAAATTAATTGAAATTAAAGTTAATAAATATCTGAGAAATTTTTTTTCCCAAGTTTTTGGAAAGTTTTTTTAATTATGGTTAAAAATAAATGTAACGTAGTGGGCAGAGTTTAAAAAAATAATAAGTGCTTTTTTAATTTAATTTAATTTTCTTTTTATATGTTTTTAAACTCTTACACCTGTAAAAGTAGGCTATGCTTTTATCAGGCACAAGAGTTTTGAGGACATTTGTCGGGCAAGATATGGGTAAATCCCGTAATATTGCCCATGCAACTGTCCTCGCTCCCGATATGTGTGAGATCTGTCGAGCTCCAGCTTGACAGATCGGAAAAGCCGGTTTTCAGTGCATGCACATTGTGTGCTGAAAACCGGCTTTTTCAATGCCTTCCCGGGTCCGTAGAAACTCCGTATGGACCCGGGGAGGCTGGAATTTCAGGGCCATGATGTGTATGTACACGAAACCTCCCGGAACAAATACAATGTAAGCCCTATATAACTGGGAGCAGAATTGTACTTGATTGAGAAGCTGGGAAGAGACATCTAGACCCATCCCGGACAAGGGGTCTGGTCTCTGAAGTGTTACCTCAACACCATATCATTCAGAGCAAGAGAGATGAACCAACCAGCTAACGTGAGCTACCCTGGACTGAGGACTAAATATAACGGCATTTTGCTATTTCCAGTTGCACAGTTGACCTGGCAGCCAACCCCACACCCTAATAAGTTATAAATCCAATGGCCTCCATTGGGGAAGGATGGGGAAGGTGTGAAACATTGGCTGAGAGCCAGTCATCTTCAAGAGATGCAGTAAATCAGCATAATCCTTGGATCAGGACGATCTAGAAGCCGAGAGCAGTTATTCGGAAGGGCTCCTACATTATCAAGATGCAGAATGGAGCGAGTGAGCCCACTCCAAGTGGAGTCTGAAGCATTCAGAGTGGAAGCGGGAACATGGTCGAGGAACACTTGTGAGCGTTTTCAGCTGAAGCCTGGAGTAACAAGGGGGAATCCTCGAACACGTGTTCGCAATGGGCTGAAAAGGTTCTCCGTCTCACTGAGCCAACAGTCAAGTCAGTCACAAAGATAAAAAGCAAAATCCCGTAGATGCTGTAAATGTGAAACAGAGCAGAGAATGCTGGAGACACTGAGTGGGTCAGGCAGCCTCTGTGAGGGAGGGAGGCAGGGTTACCGCTGCAGGTCCATGACCCTTCATCAGAATGATGATCACCCGACCTTCCTCGCTCCACACATGCTGAGTGTTTGCAGCATTCTCTGTTTTTATTTGCTCTCCTGTGTTACCTTCTGGAGAAGCCGAGGTCAAGGGCCACGGCCCAGGCTGCAAGGATGACCAGAGAACACAAGGGGATCATCGTGCGGATAAGGCTGGCCCCAAACCTGAGCATTAAAAGCCTGAGGGAGATGAGGAGTTTTGAAGTTCAGGGAAAGAATGAGTTAAATCAGAAGCCTGGACAAGGCCCTTGATTCCAGCACAGTGAGGTACAGGGAGGAGGAAGAGCATTTAATAACATTAACCTGGCTGTGTTAGTGATAGATTAAATTCATCGATTAGTCATGTTAATAACTGGAATGTTACTCCCTTGGTGATCTTAAGGTCACAGAAACTTTCGCGGGGAGTAAGCTCTCATTTAGATTATTATCTGAATTGTGACAGATTAGGAAAAGGGGAGGTGCAACGAGACCTGGGTGTCATGGTACATCAGTCATTGAAGGTTGGCATGCAGGTACAGCAGGCGGTTAAGAAAGCAAATGGCATGTTGGCCTTCATAGCGAGGGGATTTGAGTGCAGGGGCAGGGAGGTGTTACTACAGTTGTACAGGGCCTTGGTGAGGCCACACCTGGAGTATTGTGTATAGTTTTGGTCTCCTAACTTGAGGAAGGACATTCTTGCTATTGAGGGAGTGCAGCGAAGGTTCACCAGACTGATTCCCGGGATGGCGGGACTGACATATCAAGAAAGACTGGATCAACTGGGCATGTATTCACTGGAGTTCAGAAGAATGAGAGGGGATCTCATAGAAACGTTTAAAATTCTGATGGGTTTAGACAGGTTAGATGCAGGAAGAATGTTCCCAATGTTGGGGAAGTCCAGAACCAGGGGTCACAGTCTAAGGATAAGGAGTAAGCCATTTAGGACCGAGATGAGGAGAAACTTCTTCACCCAGAGAGTGGTGAACCTGTGGAATTCTCTACCATAGAAAGTTGTTGAGGCCAATTCACTAAATATATTCAAAAAGGAGTTAGATGTAGTCCTTACTACTAGGGGGATCAAGGGGTATGGTGAGAAAGCAGGAATGGGGTACTGAAGTTGCATGTTCAGCCATGAACTCATTCAATGGCGGTGCAGGCTAGAAGGGCCGAATGGCCTACTCCTGCATCAATTTTCTATGTTTCTATTTATGCATCAGGTTCAATCACCTTTGACCTTTGTGAGATTAGCCATGACTCAGTGGGTAGCTTCGAGTCAGAAAATTAAAGGTTCAAATCCCACTCCAGAGACTTGATCAGAAAATCTAGGCTGACACTGCAGGGCAGAATTTAATCCTTGGCAAACATTTATTCCTCTATAGATACTAACATTGTAAAACAACAGATAATCTGGTCATCATCACACTGCTGTTTGCGGGAGCTTGCTGTGTGCAAATAGGCTGTCGTGTTTCCCCACATTACAACAATGACTACACTCCAAAAGTACTGTATTGGCTGTAAAGCGCTTTTGGATGTAGGCGCTATATAAATGCAAGTCTGTCCTTCTTTCTGTACTGTGACTTCACAAACTTCAAAAACCCTGACCACGAATCGGACCCTGACCGTAAACCGGACCCTGACTGTAAACCCCTGGCCATAAACCCTGACCCTGGCCATTAAACCGCTGGCCATAAAGCCCTGACCCTGACCATAAACCCCTGGCCATAAACCCTGGCCATAAACCCTGACCCTGGCCATTAAACCCCTGGCCATAAACCCTTGACCATAAACCCTGCCCCCTGGCCATAAACCACTGGCCATAAACCCCTGGCCATAAACCCTGACCCCTGACCATAAACCCATGGCCATAAAACCCTGACCATAAACACTGACCCCTGACCATAAACCACTGGCCATAAACCCCTGACCATAAACCCCTGACAATAAACCGTGACCCCTGACCATAAACACTTGACCATAAACCCCTGACCACAAAACCTCTGACCATAAACCCTGATCCCTGGCCATAAACCCTTGGCCATAAACCCCTGACCATAAACCCCTGGCCATAAAACCCTGACCATAAACCCTGACCCCTGGCCATAAACCCGTGGCCATAAACCCCTGACCATAAACCCTGACCCCTGAACATAAACCCCTGAACATAAATCCTGACCACTGGCCATAAACCCCTGGCCATAAACCCCTGGCCATAAGCCCTGACCACTGGCCATAAACCCCTGACCATAAACACTGACCCCTGACTATAAAACCCTGACCATAAACCCCTGACCATAAACCCCAGACTATAAACCCTGACCCCTGACCATAAACCCCTGACCATAAACCCCTGACCCCTGGCCATAAACCCCTGACCATAAACCCCTGACCATAAACCCTGACCCCTGGCCATAAACCCCTGACCATAAACTCCTGACCCCTGGCCATAAACCTCTGACTATAAACCCTGACCCCTGGCCATAGACCCCTGACCATAAACCCTGACCCCTGGCCATAAACCACTGACCATAAAACCCCTGACCATAAACCCCTGAGCATAAACCCTGACCCCTGGCCATAAACCACTGACCATAAACCCTGACGCCTGGCCATAAACCCCTGACCATAAACCCTGACACCTGGCCATAAACCCCTGACCATAAACCCTGACCCCTGGCCATAAACCTCTGGCCATAAACACCTGCCCATAAACCCCTGACCATAAACCTTGACCCTTGGCCATAAACCACTGACCATAAACCCCTGACCATAAACACCTGACTATAAACCCTGACCCCTGGCCATAGACCCCTGACCATAATCCCTGACCCCTGGCCATAAACCACTGACCATAAAACCCCTGACCATAAACCCCTGACAATAAACCGTGACCCCTGACCATAAACACTTGACCATAAACCCCTGACCACAAAACCTCTGACCATAAACCCTGATCCCTGGCCATAAACCCTTGGCCATAAACCCCTGACCATAAACCCCTGGCCATAAAACCCTGACCATAAACCCTGACCCCTGGCCATAAACCCCTGGCCATAAACCCCTGGCCATAAACCCCTGACCATAAACCCTGACCCCTGAACATAAACCCCTGAACATAAATCCTGACCCCTGGCCATAAACCCCTGGCTATAAATCCCTGACCATAAACCCTGACCACTGGCCATAAACCCCTGACCATAAACACTGACCCCTGACTATAAAACCCTGACCATAAACCCCTGACCATAAACCCCAGACTATAAACCCTGACCCCTGACCATAAACCCCTGACCATAAACCCCTGACCATAAACCCCTGACCCCTGGCCATAAACCCCTGACCATAAACCCTGACCCCTGGCCATAAACCCCTGACCATAAACCCCTGACCCCTGGCCATAAACCTCTGACTATAAACCCTGACCCCTGGCCATAGATTCCTGACCATAAACCCTGACCCCTGGCCATAAACCACTGACCATAAAACCCCTGACCATAAACCCCTGACCATAAACCCTGACCCCTGGCCATAAACCACTGACCATAAACCCTGACGCCTGGCCATAAACCCCTGACCATAAACCCTGACACCTGGCCATAAACCCCTGACCATAAACCCTGACCCCTGGCCATAAACCCCTGGCCATAAACCCCTGGCCATAAACCCCTGACCATAAACCCCTGACCATAAACTCTGACCTCTGGCCATAAACCTCTGGCCATAAACACCTGCCCATAAACCCCTGACCATAAACCTTGACCCCTGGCCATAAACCACTGACCATAAACCCCTGACCATAAACACCTGACTATAAACCCTGACCCCTGGCCATAGACCCCTGACCATAATCCCTGACCCCTGGCCATAAACCACTGACCATAAAACCCCTGACCATAAACCCCTGGCCATAAACCACTGACCATAAACCCTGACGCATGGCCAT
The DNA here is from genome assembly GCF_044704955.1 of Pristiophorus japonicus. NCBI lineage: Eukaryota > Metazoa > Chordata > Chondrichthyes > Pristiophoridae > Pristiophorus > Pristiophorus japonicus. The sequence goes on from NC_091997.1 coordinate 50,891,391, forward strand.
AAACCCCTGACCATATACCCTGACACATGGCCATAAACCCCTGACCATAAACCGTGACCCCTGGCCATAAAGCTCTGACCATAAACCCCTGACCCCTGACCATAAACCCCTGACCATAAACCCTGACCCCTGGCCATAAACCCTGACCATAAACACCTGACCCCTGGCCATAAACCCCTGACCATAAAGCCCTGACCCCTGACCATAAACCTCTGGCCATCAAGCCCTGACCCCTGCCCATATACCCCTGACCATAAACCCCTGACCCCTGGCCATAAACCCCTGACCATAAACCCCTGACTATAAACCCTGGCCATAGACCCCTGACCATAAACCCCTGACCATAAACTCTGACCTCTGGCCATAAACCTCTGGCCATAAACCTCTGGCCATAAACACCTGCCCATAAACCCCTGACCATAAACCCCTGACCCCTGGCCATAAACCCCTGACCATAAACCCCTGACTATAAACCCTGACCCCTGGCCATAGATCCCTGACCATAAACCCTGACCCCTGGCCATAAACCCCTGACCATAAACCCCTGACCATAAACCCTGACCCCTGGCCATAAACCACTGACCATAAACCCTGACGCCTGGCCATAAACCCCTGACCATAAACCCTGACACCTGGCCATAAACCCCTGACCATAAACCCTGACCCCTGGCCATAAACCCCTGGCCATAAACCCCTGGCTATAAACCCCTGGCCATAAACCCCTGGCCATAAACTCTTGGCCATAAACTCCTGGCCATAAACTCCTGGCCATAAACCACTGACAATAAACCCCTGACCATAAACTCCTGGCCATAGAACCCTGACCATAAACTCCTGACCATAAACCCCTGACCATAAACCCTGACACCTAGCCATAAACCCCTGACCATAAACCCTGACCCCTGGCCATAAACCCCTGACCATAAACTCCTGACCATAAACTCCTGACCATAAACTCCTGGCCATAGAACCCTGACCATAAACCTCTGACCATAAACCCTGACCCCTGGCCATAAACCCCTGACCATAAACCCCTGAACCCTGACCATAAACCCCTGGCCATAAACCCCTGGCCATAAACCCCTGACCCCTGACCATAAACCCCTGACCATAAACCCCTGACCCCTGGCCATAAACCTCTAGCCATAAACCCCTGGCCATAATCCCTGACCCCTGGCCATATACCCTGACCCCTGTCCATAAACCCCTGGCCATAAACCCCTGACCATAAACCCCTGACCCCTGACCATAAACCCCTGACCATAAACCATGACCCATGGTCATAAACCCCTGGCCATAAACCCCTGACCATAAACCCCTGACCATAATCCCCTGACCCCTGGCCATAAATTCCTGACCATAAACCCTGACCCATGGCCATAAACCCCTGGCCATAAACCCTGACCCCTGGCCATAAACCCCTGACCCTGACCCCTGACCATAAACCCCTGACCCCTGGCCATTGACCCCTGGCCATAGACCCCTGGCCATAAACCCCTGGCCATAAACCCCTGGCCATAAACCCTGACCCCTGGCTATAAACCCCTGGCCATAAACCCCTGGCCATAAACCTTGACCCCTGGCCATAAACCCCTGACCATAACCCCCTGGCCATAAACCCTGACCCCTGGCCATAAACCCCTGGCCATAAACCCCTGGCCATAAACCTTGACCCCTGGCCATAAACCCCTGACCATAACCCTCTGGCCATAACCCCCTGGCCATAAACCCATGACTATAAACCCTGACCTCAGGCCATAAACCCCTGGCCATAAACCTTGACCCCTGGCCATAAACCCCTGACCATAACCCCCTGGCCATAACACCCTGGCCATAACCCCCTGGCCATAAACCCCTGACCATAACTCCCTGGCCATAACCCCCTGGCCATAAACCCATGACTATAAACCCTGACCTCAGGCCATAAACCCCTGACCATAAACCAGACCCTGGCCATAAACCAGTCGCAACCTCTGTGAAGGATGACAATGGACAATGCAATTTAGTTCAATTATTCGAGTTCCGATGTTTCATTGTGCCCTTAAAAAGCTTTATGTCTTATTAAATGTGTGGAGATCAGCAGTGAAGTATTGAAAGCAATCAAATGGAGGAGTGGGTCATGCAGTGGGATCGAATGCCATGCTTTCACTCCTGCAACCAGTGACCTAATACAGCTCAGACCGACACAATATCTATCTGCTACCTCTGTGGGCTGTAACGGTGGCAGGTAAAATAATCTGGGCATCCTCGACTCAGGCCCCAGGAGGTCAGGGCCCATGGTACAACATGTCCCACAATGTACAAACTAACACCAAGACCACAATCTGATGGCGAGGCTTGCAATGGTGAACAGAAACATTCTCTGGAAATTGGAAAGGTTTAGGTGAGCATACACTGTTGATGGAATGTAGAGGGAGTAAATCTCCGTTTCTAGCCTCCAATTGTTTGATTCTGACAGTGGCCGACCCAAGGGGAAAAAATCTTCCAATCCCAGCATGTCAACTTGGTAACCACTGTCATTCCCTAAAAATTGAGCTTTCCCTGGGGGTTAATTTTCCTTGGAATTTTGAGAAGTTGTTTGCAATGGACCCCTCGGTAAGGGCAGTTAAGCACACAGGACAACACTGATATCACTCTGTAAACCTTGTATAATCTTTAATATGAAAGTTCAATAATGGACCATCAGCCATCAGCAATAATCTTTAATCTTTTGTTTACAATCCATGAGATAAGGGGCTGACTTATGAGGAAAGATTGGGTAGGTTGGGCCTCTACTCATTGGAATTCAGAAGAATGAGAGGTGATCTTATCGAAACATATAAGATTATGAGGGGGCTTGACAGGGTGGATGCAGCGAGGATGTGTCCACTGATGGGGGAGACTAGAACTAGGGGGCATGATCTTAGAATAAGGGGCCGCCCATTTAAAACTGAGATGAGGAGAAATTTCTTCTCTCAGAGTGTTGTAAATCTGTGGAATTCACTGTCTGAGAGCTGTGGAAGCTGGGACATTGAATAAAGTTAAGACAGAGATAGACAGTTTCTTAAACGATAAGGGGATAAGGGGTTATGGGGAGCGGGCAGGGAAGTGGAGCTGAGTCCATGATCAGATCAGCCATGATTGTTTTAAATGGCGGAGCAGACTCGAGGGACTGTATGGCCTACTCCTGTTCCTATTTCTTATGTTCTAATGTTCTTATGAGCCTGTATTACTAATCACAGGAGAATATTTATTATTCTGCGTGTAATGAAAGTGTAAACCTGCTTAGAAACTGTTTTCAGGAGTGCTGAGCAAGAGTTTGCAGAATGAGGTCAGTTCACCTGATTCACAACCTGTGGGACTTTCCAACCGAGGGATAAAGGGAACATTCTCTGATTGCTTGGATGTGACAAGTGGTGTTCAGACTTTGCACCATATTTATTAATGACTTGGACGGAGGAAGAGAGAGTTGCATCTCCAAAGTTGCTGATGCCACTAAGGTAGGAGGGACAGCAAGTAGTGTAGATGGGAGCAGCAGGTTACAAAATGACAGAGACAGACTGAGTGAATGGGCAAAACTGCTGGAAATGGATTTGAAATTGGCCAAATGTGAGGGCATCCACTTTGGATCCAAGAATGACAAACTGGAATATTTTCTAAATGGTGAGAAACTCGAAATGTGGATGAGCAAAGCAACTTGAGAGTCCAAGTACAGAAACCGTTGAAAGCTAGTAGATGGGTACAAAAAACAATAAAAAAGGCTAATGAGATAGAATCATACAGAGAAGGAGGCCATTCGGCCCATCGTGCCTGTGCCGGCTTTTCTGATGCCTTCCCGGGTCCGTAGAAACTTCGTACGGACCCGGGACATCAGAATTTGAGGGCCATTGTTGAATCTGCCTGCACCACCTTTTCAGGCAGTGCATTCCAGATCGTAACAACTCGCTGCATAAAGAACATTCTCTCCATCTCCCACAGAAGCAAAATCCTGCAGATGTTGGGAATCTGAAATAAAAACAGAAAATGCTGGAAATACTCAGCAGGTCAGGCAGCATCTATGGGGAGAGAAACATAGAAACATAGAAAAATAGGTGCAGGAGTAGGCCGTTCGAGCCTGCACCACCATTCAATAAGATCATGGCTGATCATTCCTTCAGTACCCCTTTCGTGCTTTCTCTCCATACCCCTTGATCCCCTTAACCGTAAGAGCCATATCTAACTTCCTCTTGAATATATCCAATGAACTGGCATCAACAACTCTCTGTGGCAGGGAATTTCACAGGTTAACAACTCTGAGTGAAGAAGTTTCTCCTCATCTCAGTCCTAAATGGCCTACCCCTTATCCTAAGACTATGTCGCCTGGTTCTGGACTTCCCCAACATCGGGAACATTCTTCCCGCATCTAACCTGTCCAGTCCCGTCAGAATCTTATGTGTTTCTATGAGATCCCCTCTCATCCTTCTAAACTCCAGTGAATAAAGGCCCAGTTGATCCAGTCTCTCCTCATATGATGGTCCAGCCATCCCGGGAATCAGTCCAGTGAACCTTCGCTGCACTCCCTCAATAGCAGGAACGTCCTTCCTCAGACTAGGAGACCAAAACAGAGTTAATGTTTCAGGTCAATGACCTCTTATTAGAACTGGAAAAAGTTAGAGATGTAACAGATTTTAAGCAAGTGCAGAGGCAGGGAAAGGGGGGTGGGGTGGGGGAGGGGAGGGGAAGGCCTGTGATAGGGTGGAAGGCAGGAGAGATTAGAGAGACAAAAGGGGTGATGGTGCAAGGTGAACGCAGATGATTATAGGACAAGTAAAGAAACAAAGGATGAGTTTTGAAGAGGTGTAAATAGGAATGGCAGAATCAGCAACAGCTGCTGCCCGAAAAAATTGTCCCCTCTGGTGAGGAAATCAAAAACAAGGGGACGTAATTTTAAAATTAGAGCGAGACCATTCAGAGTGAAATCAGGAAGCACTTCTTCACACAGAGTACAGGAAACCTGGAACTCTCTCCCCAAAAGGCTGTGGATTCTGGGACAATTGGAGATTTCAAAACTGAGATAGATTTATTTTTGTTAGTTAAGGGTATGAGGAATATGGAGCAAAGACAGGTAAATGGAGTTGAGATACAGGTTAGTAATGATCTCATTGAATGGAGGAGCAGGCTCGAAGGGCTTAATGGCTCTTCCTGTTCTTAATATTCCATTAACTTGTCACACAAGGCTCTGCTCCGGGAGTAACACATTGTAAAAATTACCTCATAATGCTCAATGAAAATTCCCCCCCAAAACATGTTGGAAAGGAGGAAATTGTACAACATTATTGACCTGACACTTGGCAGCGTTTCGCTGCAGTTTATTGCCAGCTACAGACATGCAGACTCCACCCACAGCTAGTGCAGGTATGCTGTGTGTACGTTGATCTTATTGCCTGAACGTTTTCCACAGGGTCATTGAGGGCGTTAAATTAATGAATTTATTTCCATCCTTTCTTTTCTTTTCTTTTTTTCTTTTCATTTCTTCCTTTCCAAACTTCTGAGCCCACCAAGTTCAACCTGGAACAAACCAGCGAGCCAGAAATAGAAACGCAAATGGGCCTGGCACATATGCAGTTTGTGACTTAGATTGTCGGAGTTCAGGGGACCACGTGTGACCCAAGGGCCACAGTTTGGGCATCCCTGCTCGATATGTAAATGCATGGGCGGCTCTCTGGCTGAGTTAAGTATTGACGGTGGTAACTTGGCTGGTACCTCGGTAACCCTTTCTACAGGCAGGTTTCTGAAGGGCACTTCTCTAACTGCGCGGCAAAAACATTTACATTCTGTAGGTAACAGTTCCATAAATTGCTTGGGCATAAAATCGATTGGGTATTACGTGTGTACTGGTTGCTATCTGTGACCGACCAATGCTTTTAACAACAATCTGTATTTATATAGCACCTTTAACATGGTAAAACATCCCAAGGCGCTTCACAGGAGCATTATCAGACAAAAATTTGACACTGAGAAGGAAATATTATGGCAAGTGAGCAAAAACTTGGTGAAAAAGGTAGGGTTTAAGGAGCATCTTAAAGGAGAAAAGAGAGGTAGAGAGGCGGAAAGGTTTAGGGAGGGAATTCCAGGGCATAGGGCCCAGGCGGCTGAAGGCATGGCCACCAATGGTGGAGCGATTTATAATCAGGGATTCTCAAGAGGGCAGAATTTGAGGAGCACAGACATCTCAGGGGTTTGTGAGGCTGAGGGAGATTACAGAGATAGGGAGGGGCGAGACCATGGTGGGATTTGAAAACGAGGATGAGAATTTTGAAATCGAGGTGTTGCTTAACCGGGAATCAATGGAGGTCAGCGAGCACAGTGGTAATGGGTGAGTGGGACTTGGTGCGAGTTAGAACATGGGCAGACGAGATTTGGATGATCTCAAGTTTACGTATGGTAGAATGTGGGAGCCAAGCCAGGAGTGGGTTAGAGTAGTCAAGTCTACAGGGATGAGGGTTTCAGCAGCAGATGAGCTGAGGCAGGGGCGGAGATGGGCGATGTTGCAGAGGTGGAAATAGGCGGGTTTAGTTATGCTGCGGATATGTGGTCGGAAGCTCATTTCAGGGTCAAATATGACACCAAGTTTGTGAACAATCTGGTTCACCCTCAGACAGAAGTTAGGGAGAGGGATGGAGTCAGTGGCTAGGGAACGCAGTTTGTGGCGGGGACCAAAGACAATGGCTTCGGTCTTCTCAATATTTAATTGGAGAACATTTCTGGTCATCCAGTACTGGATGTTGGACAAGCAGTCTGACAATCTAGAGACCGTGGAGGGGGTCGAGAGAAGTGGTGGAAAGGTAGAGCTGGGTGTCATCAGCCTGCATGTGGAAACTGATGCTGTGTTTCCGGATGATGTCACCAAGGGGCAACATATAGATGAGAAATAGGAGGGGCCAAGGATAGATCCTTGGGGGATACCAGAGGTAACGATGCGGGAGTGGGAAGAGAAGCCGTTGCAGGTGATTCTCTGGCTACAATTCGATTGACAAGAATGGAACCAGGCGAGTGCAGTCCCACCCAGCTGGACGACGGTGGAGACGCGTTGGAGAAGGATGGAGTGGTCAACCGTGGCAAAGGCTGCAGACAAATCAAGAAGGACGAGGAGGGACGAGGAGCTACGGGAAAGATGGGCACGGATTTGGGAGGTGACAACATGTTAAAGGGCTTTGGAGAGGAAAGGGAATTTGGAGATGGGGGTGATAGCTTTCAAGGACAGATGGGTCAAAGGTTATTTTTTTGAGGAGAGGTGTGATGACGGCAGATTTGAGGGAGAGGGGGACAGTACCTGAGGAGAGAGAACCGTTAATAATGTCGGCCAACATGGGAGCCAAAAAAGGAAGTTGGGTGGTCAGCAGTTTAGTGGGAATAGAGTCAAGGAGCAGGAAATGGGTCTCATGGATAAGATGGAGCTTGGAGAGGTCAAGAGAGGAGATTGTAGAGAAACTGGTGAAAGATGTGAGGTCAGGGCTAGGGCAGGGGGAACCTTAGAGGAAGTTTGGCCAGTGGGCTAGGGGAAGGAAGGGAAGTGGCAGAGGCAGCTGATCGGATGGTCTCAATCTTAGAGACAAAGAAGACCATGAGCTCCTCACACTTGTTGGAGGTGAGTGTGATGGAGACAGGGGAGAGGGGTTTAAGAAGATGGTTAGCAGTAGAGCATTCCAGAATGATCCTGGATGAGAGCAGGTCCTGATAGTGCTTTATGTGGTCCAGCCAGATCTGGCAGTGAATGGCTAAACCAGTTGTCCACTGTATCCGTTCAAGTCTGCGTCCCTTGGACTTAAGGGAACGACGATGAGGGGGAACAGCCAGGGTGAGAGAGGGTAATTGTTTTAATAGGGGCTAGGGCATCAAAGGTGGTGGTGAAGGTGTGATTGAGCAGATCGGTGGCTGCTGAAATGTCATGATGAATAGAGGGCCAAAGGCTGGACAGTTGGGATTTCATTAGTGCAGTTGTAAGAGAGTCGGGAGAGAGTTTTTCCAGGGGCAGACACAGAAGTCGGGTTGGTGTGGGGGGGGCTGGTGGAAGGGGGATGTGGGCGGAGAGCGATACGAGGAAGTGGTCAGAAATGGCCTTATCTGCAATTGACATGATAGGAATAGCGAGGCCGCGAGAGATGGCAAGTTCAAGGGGGTGACCGTGAATATGGGTTGGGGAGTTTACGTGGAGGGAGAAATTAAGGGAGGACAGGAGGGTAGTGAACTCAGAGGAGAGAGAGCATGATGAATTGAGATGGAGGTTGAAATCACCGAGGATGAGAAGTCGCTTGGTGCAGAGACTGATGGAGGAAAGCAGTGACTTGGTGATAGAATTTTTAACGTACTTGGATGGGCGGAAGAGAACAAGAACTTTAAATGAGAGGCAAGAGGGATGGAACAAGGTGAGATGCTCAAAGTAGGAGAAACAGTTTGGGCAGTTGTGTCGAGGCTGATTGAGGACGTGTCAGAAGCTTATTTAAAAATGAATCTTTGACTGCAAACATAACTAAAGGTGATTAATGCAATAAACAGATGCGTTAATAAAATCTATTGAACACAGACCCTTGGGGAAAGCAGTTTTGGCAGCATTCAAATCAGGCGATAGGCTTTCAAATCGCTCCTTCCATCTTTGCCTTCTGGCTGGGACTGTGTGAATATGTTAACAATCCCAAGTTTCTTTAGCCTGTTGCATCCAAAGTTGTCTCACGTACTTTCTGATCAGTGAACAGCGAGCCTCTGGATTAGTGGGACCTTCTGAGTCAGAAGCTGAACTGTTTGAAACCCACTCCAGAAAGTCCCAGCAATGAAGACCAGAGCTCTGAACTCAGGGTTGTCATCCAGCGGGAGACTTGCATCGAGTGGGTGTGGGTGGCCTTCTCCTCACAGTATGGGTTCTGGGAGCCCATAAAACCCTCGCGCTCCTTCATGTGTGTCAGACTGGCAATCGGCCTGCGAATCCTCCCACTACATCACACTCTCCTCCATGGTAAGATATGAAAACAACGCCTTTTGTTTCAATGCAGGTCAAGATCATCTTCAGGATTTATTGTCTGCTTCTCTTCAGCAGACTTCCAAACTCAGGGAGGTCACAATTCTCGGCTATCCAGCTTTACACCATTCAAATGATGTGCGGTCAGAGTACTTGACAATCACTTAGGCAATAGGCAATTTTAACTGTTATAAGGGACTACAATTAAATAGTTTGGTGTGGCCTAATAATGAAAAATTATTGTGCATTTGATGCTGTCATAAATTTCTTGTATTTATTTTGATTTTTCTAAGTAAAGATAACCCAGGATAGGGGTGAGAAAAGAAACATCCTGAGTCTGTGTCTTGTTTTTGTTTGTCTCACAAGTTTGAACCCTGTAAAGTACAGATAAATATTACAGGCTAAAGCCTGTCTTAATTAAGATAAGTCTTACATCTGCTGTCCGGAAACATCCCGTTCCAAAAATACCTGGGTGTGGAAGTTGAGTAAGGACATGATCGAGCTGTGATGCCTCACATTTTTGAACAGCCTGTTGACATTCAGTGTCAGCTGAGGTTCTGTAGAACTGTGCCCCAGGAAGAGAGAAACAGGGAGGAAATAAAGGGAGGGGAAGGCAATTGGAAACAAAAATGACCATGTCAGATCTAGAGATCACCTCAGCATTTGATGGCTGACCCTAGTCACTGTTGGATTATAAAGTAACATACAACCAGCCTGGGTTATGAACTGACCTTAAACCGACAACTTGCATTTATATAGCACCTTTAATACAAGGCACCTACAAGGAGCGTAATCAGACAAAAATTGACACGGAGCCAAAAGGGTGAGCAAAAGCTTGGTCAAAATAGTAGGTTTTAGGGAGCGTCTTAAAGGAGGAGAGAGAGGTGAGAGGTGGAGAGGTTTCGGAAGGGAGTTCCACAGCTTAGGACCTTAGCACGGATGAAAATCGGACATACATAAAGACCCAGAATTGGAGGAATACAGAGTACTTGGTGCATTGTAGGGCTCGAGGAGGTGACAGAGATAATGAGGGGTGAGGACATGGAGAAACCTGAACACAAAATAGAACATTTTAAATTTGAGGTGTTGCCGGACTGGGAGCCGATGTCCGTCAGCGAGCACAGGGATGAACGGGACTTGGTGAGAGTTAGGATACAGGCAGCAGAGCTTTGGATGAGCTCGAGTTTACGGAGGAATAAACCAGTGGAATAAACATTCTCACCTCAAGTTACAATACAAGTTAGATCATTTTAACCAAATTCCTCTAAAACAAAGACAATCAAGGGCCAGGATTCTCCTCCTAGTCGCAATGCTCCAATGAGATGGGATTCCTGCCCCTTCCTCCAACACTGCTGGAACCCTGTCCCAGTTTCCCTGGTTGGGGTTTCTCTGGTATATACAGTCGGCTCCTGGTGGGCATCACGGTGCCAAGAGAGAGCCCACCAATGCTCGGCCACAAACTCCCGGTGCTGCTGCCACACCAGGAGAGGTAAGCAGGCAATTAAAGGCACAGTAGTCATGGCCAAGGGTGCCATCAGCAGGTCCAGGCAGCGGGCGGTCGAGGGGGTCATTCAGTCCGACTGCCTGCCTCTCTTCCACGGTTACATCCGAGCTAAGGTGTCCCTGGAGATGGAGCACGCGGTGTCACCGGTACGCTCGCGGCCTTGCACGAGAGGTGGGCACCGGAGGGACTGGAGTGCATCATCACCCCCATCTTAATTTGAATTAAGTTTACTGGCTTTAATAAGGGGGCACTTGAATTAATGTTGCAACAAAATAGTTGTAGAGCTGTTGTGGGAGTGGCTTAGTCACTTGAGAGCTGTGAGCCTGTGAAGGAAGGAGCTGCTACTACTGCTGTCTGCCTGCCTGCCTGCAACCTGAGTGTCCAGGAGAGGAGGAAGGAGTCTGCAACTTGAGGGAGAAGGGGCAAGCAAGAGCTAAAGGCACAGTAGAGCCCCACAAATTGGAAGATTGGCATCCTTAAGATCAAGGCCTATAGAAGAAGTTAAGTGGGGATCGGAATGAAGGGAAAGGAGATGGCTACATGTCCATTTGCTTTCAGTGGGTGAACCCAGGCTTGTTGCCATCGCTTCCCTGGGCCTATCCCCACCTTCCTCATGGTGGTCCTGGGGAAGTGGTGGTAAGTGGGGTAAATGGCCTGGAAACGCTCCAGGGACACGGGCTCTGTGTCCCCACCTCCATATTCATGTAGCGGATAGGGAAGGAGCACCTAGCAGGGGGGCAAGGAGCAGGAAAGTGCACACGGGGTGGTGAAGGGGAGGTAGGCCACACCTCTGTCTATCTCTATCACGCCCTTGCCTGTGAAATCGGATGCGACAGCGGTGGGGAATCCAGGCCAATGTACCCTCCCTCATCCTTAAAGGCATCAAGCGTGAAATTCCTCTTTCAATGCGAAACTGAGAATTTCTCTGTAATTAACCCTACTGGGAGATTTTCCTGGGTTTGACCTCGGTGGTGGACATTACAGGTGTGCACTCCGCCCAGCCCGACTTTCTGATATTTTCTGTGCCCAGATGATCCAGTCCTCTGGTGCAGATTCATGGTAAACTCCCTCAAAGCTTTCTATGCCACATGTTCTGCCGTTTCATTAGCGTGTCGTTAATTATGGTGAACTATAACGAGCAATCCTCCGCATTCAAACGCGCTCGGTGCTTTACCTGGTTTGTCCGCGTACTGCAGCAGAATTTTGGGACAAGGGAGGACCATGGTTGTTCCAGTAGCTGCTGCTGGCCAGCAGGAGACGTTGTCCCAGATGGAGTGACATCCTGGGGCAGGGTGAGAAGGAATGCGTTAAACAGCATCAACAATGCAGAGCAAGAGTACAGGAGAAAGTTGTCAGTGTTTACTTTTACATTCATTCATAGGATGTGGGCATCGCTGGCAAGGCCAGCATTTATTGGCCATCCTTAGTTGACCTTGAGAAGGTGGTGGTGAGCCACCTTCTTGAACCGCTGCAGTCCGTTTGGCGAAGGTGCTCCCACAGTGCTGTTAGGGAGCGAGTTCCAGGATTGTGATCCAGCGACGATGAAAGAACAGCCGATATATGTCCAAGTCGGGATGGTGTGTGACTTGGAGGGGAACTTGGACTTGGTGGTGTTCCCATGTGCCTGCTTCCCTTGTACTTCTAGGTAGTGAAGCTCATGGGTTAGGGAGGTGCTACCAAAGTAAGTGTGATGGTGTGATATTGGTGATTAACCCCACTTCAGTGCGATCATCATCATCATAGGCAGTCCCTCGAAATCGAGGAAGACTTGCTTCCACTCTCAAAGTGAGTTCTCAGGTGTTTGTACAGTCTAATGCGGGAATTACAGTCTCTGTCACAGGTGGGACAGACAATGGTTGAAGGAAAGGGTTGGTGGACTGGTTTGCCGCACGCTTCTTCAGCTACCTATGCTTGTTTTCTGCGTGCTCTCGGCGACGAGACTCGAGGTGCTCAGTGCCTTCCCGGATGCTCTTCCTCCACTTTGGGCGGTCTTAGGCCAGGGATTCCCAGGTACCAATGGGGATGTTGCACATTATCAAGGAGGCTTTGAGGGTGTCCTTGAAATGTTTTCTCTGCCCACCTGGGGTTTGCTTGCCGTGTAGGAGATCCGAGTAGAGCACTTGCTTAGGGAGCCTCCTGTTGGGCATTTGGATGATGTGGCCCATCCAACGGAGCTGGTCGAGCGTGGTCAGTGCTTCAATGCTGGGGATGATGGAGTGATCGAGAACACTGATGTTGGTGCATCTATCCTGCCAGGGGCTTCTCTAGCACTTTGAGATGTCTGCTGTATATAGTCCACGTCTCTGAGCCATATAGGAGGGCGGGTGTCACCACTGTCCTGTAGACCATAAGCTTGGTCTTCAAACACCCTCTTGCTCAGACGACCGAAGGCTGCACTGGCACACTGGAGGCGGTATTGGACCTCATTGTCAATGTCTGCCCTTGCTGACAGTAGGCTCCCGAGGTATGGAAAATAGTCCATGTTGTCCAAGGCCGCGCCGTGGATTTTGATGACCGGGGGGCAGTGCTGTGTGGTGAGGTCAGGTTGGTGGAGGACCTTTGTCTTATGGATGTTTAGTGTAAGGCCCATGCTTTCGTACGCCTCGGTGAAGGTGTTGACGATGGCTTGGAGTTCGGCCTCTGAGTGTGCGCAAACTGTAGGTCGATGACAGATGATGGGACAACCTTGGATCTAGCTTGGAGGTGGCGAAGGCTGAACAGGTTCCCATTGGTTCTATAGTTTAGTTCCATTCCAGCGGGGAGCTTGTTGAGAGTGAGATGGAGCATTGCAGCGAGGAAGATCGAGTAGAGCGTTGGTGCGATGACGCAGCCCTGCTTGACCCCGGTCCAGACATGCATTGGATTTGTGGTGGATCCGTTGGTCAGGATCACAGCTTGCATGTCATCGTGGAGCAGATGGTGGATGGTGACAAACTTTTAGGGGCAGCTGAAACGGAGGAGGACGCCCCATAGACCCTGACGGTTGACAGTGTCAAAGGCCTTTGTGAGGTCAAAGAGGCCATGTACAAGTGGTGGTGCTGTTCCCTGCATTTCTCTTGTTGTTGTTGCGCGGGGAAGATCATGTCCGTTGTACCCCTTAGTGGATGGAATTCGCACTGTGACTCCGGGAGGAGTTCGTCAGCCACAGGGAGAAGATGGTTGAGGAAGATTCTAGCGATGACTTTCCCAGTGGCCAATAGCAGGGAGATTCCTCTGTAGTTGCCGCAATCGGACTTGCCCCCTTTTTTGAAGATGGTCACGATTATGGCATCTCTGAGATCTCCTGGCATACTCTCCTCCTTCCAGATAAGAGAGATGAGGTCATGCCTTTGTGCCAATAGGGTCTCTCCACCATACTTTAGTGCCTCGGTGGGGATTCCATCTGCTTGTGCCGCAGACAGTCTCGGTTAAGGAGAACTTTGAAGTGCTCCTTCAGCAGGCACTGACTGCCTCGGTATCTTTAATGAGTGTCTCCCCATTCTTGGCCAGCAGTGGGGTAAGGCCTTGGGTGCTTGGGCCGTAGGTGGTCTTGACTGTGCTGAAGAATCCTTGCAAGTTATGGTTGTCGGCCAGCTGCTGGATCTCCTGCGCTTTCTCCATCCACCATCTATTCTTTAGGTTGCAGGTTTTTTGTTGGACCTTGGCCTTCAGCCGTCTGTAGAGCTACTTTGCTGCTCCCGAATTGGGTTGCTGCTTTAGGTTCAGAAATGCCTTGCGCCAGTCAGAAATCACATCAGCTCCTGGATCTCCTGGCCGTTCTCGTCGAATCAGTCTTGGTGTTTCCTGGTTGAGTGTCTGAGCGTCTCTTCGCAGGCGCTGGTTATGGTGGCCTGGAGGGCAGACCAGGCGCTGTGGGCACTCTGCATCTCGGGGTCATTGAGGGTCACCAGGTTGGCAGTGAGGCGCTGACTGTATAGGGTTTTCTTAACTTTGAGTGCCCCAGCGTTGATTTTCCTGTGGCATGGTTTTGTTGCCGTCACTGTTTTGGGGTTATATTGATTTTGATGACGGAACGGATTAGGCAGTCGTCCGTCCAGCCATTGTCGGCTCTTGTCATGGCGTGTGTGATACACACGTCCTTGCAGTCCCTCGCTCGGGCAATGACCGTAGTCGAGCAGGTGCCAGTGTTTCGAGCAAGGTTGTTGCCACAATGTCTTCTACTTGTCGCTCTGATGGAACAAGGTGTTGGTGATGATAAGGTCATGTTCTAGGCATTTTGTCAGGAGCAGGGTACCGCTGGAGTTGGTTTTCCCTCTCCCCTCTCTGCCGATCACGCCTCCCCAGAGGTCTGTGTCCTTACCAACTCTGGCGTTGAAGTCGCCGAGGAGGATCATTTTGTCGTCCGTAGCGACTCGGGACAGGGATTGTGCAAGGCTGGAGTAAAATCCTTCTTTGGCCTCATCTGTTGCATCGAGTGTTGGGGTATATGCACTGGTTCTGGGCTAAAGAGTCACGAGATGTTCGCGTATCCTGTAGGGGGAGTCTCTGAGGCGGCCCACCAGCTCATTCTTGATGGCGATGCCAACTCCATGGAGGCGGTGTTCTTCCTCTGCTTTGCCTTTCCAGAAGGTGTAACCTCCACCTTATTCCTTGAGCTGGCCTTCCCCTTCCCGCCGAGTCTCGCTTAGGGCGGCGATGTCAACGTCGAAGCGTCTGAGTTCCCGGGCAACGATGGCGGTGCGGCGTGCCGGCCTTTCGCTGTTGGGGTTGTTCATAAGGGTCCTGACGTTCCAGGTCCCGAACTTCATGTTAGAGGAGTGGAAGATGCCTGTGCATGAGTTCTTTTAACGTGGGCTGGCTGCTGCACACCGACTATCACATGGCCTTAGCAGAGCAAGGTCTTGGTCCAGTGGCAAAGGGGTCCAAGATGACTGGAGACCAGGCACTCATCTTCGATGTCTGCCCTTGTTGATAATAGGCTGCCGAGGTATGGAAAATGGTCTATGTTGTCCAGGGCTGCGCCGTGGATCTTGATGACCGCGGGGCAGTGCTGTGTGGCGGGGTCAGGTTGGTGGAGGACCTTTGCCTTTGTGCATATGCCCCAACACTCGACGCAACAGTTAAGGCTAAAGAGGGATTTTACTCCAGCCTTGCACAATCCCTGTCCTGTGTCCCTACGGACGACAAACTGATCCTCCTCGGCGACTTCAATGCCAGAGTCAGTAAGGACATGGACCTCTGGGGAGGCGTGATCGGCAGAGAGGGGGTAGGGAAAACCAACTCCAGTGGTACCCTACTCCTGACAAAATGCCTAGAACACAACCTTGTCCTCACCAACACCTTGTTCCGCCAGAGGGACAAGTACAACCCTCACTCCAAACACTGGCACCTGCTTGACCACGTCATCGTTCGAGCCAGGGATCGCAAGGAAGTGCGCATCACCCACGCCATGACAGGAGCGGACAACTGCTGGACAGACCACTGCCTAATCCGATCCATCATCAACATTAACATAGTCCCAAAGCAGAAGCATTGCCGCAGAAAAATCAACGCCGGGGCACTCAAAGACCCAGCTAAGAGAGCCCTATACAGCCAGCGCCTCACTGCTAACCTGGTGACCCTCGACGACCCCAAGACACAGAATACCCACAGCGCCTGGTCTGCCCTCCAGGCCACCATAACCAGAGCCTACAAAGAGACACTCGGTCACTCAACTAGGAAACACCAGGACTGGTTTGATGAGAATGACCTGGAGATCCAAGAGCTGATAAATCGCAAGCGAGAGCATTTCTGAGCCTTAAACAACAACCCAATGCGGGAGCAGCAAGGCAGCTGGTGCTGTAATATTTCAGCATTGCTAACTGTGAGCAGGGGGGGCGAGTCATTTCCACGAATGTGATGACTGTCTAAGGGGGTGAAATCCTCCGACCATCTTCCGCTCCGCTGCGTAAACAGGTTTACCCCCACCACCCTCGGCCCCGCCCCCGCCCCCCAGATCAGGTCCTTTCTGCAGCTCCTGAGTTTTACTCACCAGACTCCCATTCCAGGGGCAAAGTTGCCAAGTTGGACAGGCACATCTCCTCCGCCAGCTGGATCTCCAGCAGTAGCTCACAGTGTGGGTGGATCATCATTGCCTGGAGAACAGAGTAAAGGAAGTTGGTGAAATGCCCTCACACAAGGTCGTTTTTACAATGCAGAAACATGTGCTGAGCGAGCTTTACAGCTGCCGGCTATAATGAGCCAGAGATCTCTTGTTGGACTCACACTCTTGTAGTCATCAGAAGTACGCTGTATCAGTGCTGAACACAAATATGTTTCAAAGAAACCCCTCTGTAAATGTTAAAAATAAAAGTGCCTTCATTATATTGCTTACCTGACTTGCCCATCACACAACATGATAAAGCAGCGAGATGCATCAACACGGAGATCAGAGAAGCTTGTTGCAAAAACAGCGTGGTGATAATGGGAGCATTTAATTAACACACAGACTGGGGGATGCAGAACAGCTTGAGTCAAAAGGCAGCACATTTCTTGAGTGTATTCAAGATAGTTTTCTGGAACAATGTGTTCTCGTTGCAAGAGGACAGACTATATTAGATTTGGTGATGAGTAATGAGCCAGAATCAGTCAACAAATAATGGTAAGTGAACACTCAGCTCAGAAGGACCATAATAGGATTGAATTTGATATTTGGGTTGAGAGGGAGAAGGCGAGTTAAATTTGGACAAGACTGACTTTGAAGGTATGAGTCAGAAATTGAGCTCAGTAACTGGGACAAACTGCGAATGGGTAAAACAACGGGTAAAAAAATGCTGGAAATCTCAGCGGGTCAGACAACATCTGTGGAGAGAGAAACCGAGTTAACGTTTCAGGTCGATGATCCTTCGTCAGAACTGGCACCAGATTGCCAGCACCCGCAATACTGTGCTTTTGTGTTGATGAACAATGGGAAGTGTTAAAGGAAGTATTTGGTACAATACAAGAGTTCTACTTCTGTTGGAGGAGCTAGCATCGCGAGAGTGGAGCAGCGTGGGACAACAATGGGCGGCAGCAGCAACTGGGAGCAGCGGCAGTCAGAGCAGCTGGCTGGTGCAGGGGCAGTAAGTAAACAAAGAATTAAAAAAAAAATCAAAGTGTGATGTCACAGCCAAGCGGGTAAGTGATTGGCTGGTGGATTGGTGAGTATTTTATCATTTTCTTTTTCTTTTCTTATCAGTAGGTAACCATTGGCATTGTTGCCAAATGAAGTTAATTTAAAGGTTAAGTCATGGCAGGAGAGCCCAGACCTGTGTCATGCTCCTCCTGTGCTATGTGGGAAATCAGGGACGCTTCCAGTGTCCCTGACTACTATGTGTGCAGGAAGTGTATCCAGCTGCAGCTCCTGACAGACCACATTGCAGCACTGGAGCTGCGCGTGAATTCACTCTGGAGCATCCGCAATGCTGAGGATGTCATGAATAGCACATTTAGTAAAGACAAACGTAGATCCCCTGCAGTCAGAATCAGGGGAAGTCATAACTGGGAACAAAGAAATGGCGGACCAATTGAACAAGTACTTTGGTTCGGTATTCACTAAGGAGGACACAAACAACCTTCCGGATATAAAAGGGGTCAGAGGGTCTAGTAAGAAGGAGGAACTGAGGGAAATCCTTATTAGTCGGGAAATTATGTTGGGGAAATTGATGGGATTGAAGGCTGATAAATCCCCAGGGCCTGATGGACTGCATCCCAGAGTACTTAAGGAGGTGGCCTTGGAAATAGCGGATGCATTGACAGTCATTTTCCAACATTCCATAGACTCTGGATCAGTTCCAATGGAGTGGAGGGTAGCCAATGTAACCCCACTTTAAAAAAAAAAAGGAGGGAGAGAGAAAACAGAATTATAGACCGGTCAGCCTGACATCGGTAGTGTGTAAAATGATGGAATCAATTATTAAGGATGTCATAGCAGCGCATTTGGAAAGAGGTGACATGATAGGTCCAAGTCAGCATGGATTTGTGAAAGGGAAATCATGCTTGACAAATCTTCTGGAATTTTTTGAGGATGTTTCCAGTAGAGTGGACAAGGGAGAACTAGTTGATGTGGTGTATATGGACTTTCAGAAGGCTTTTGACAAGGTCCCACACAAGAGATTAGTGTGCAAAGTTCAAGCACATGAGATTGGGGGTAGTGTGCTAACGTGGATTGAGAACTGGTTGTCAGACAGGAAGCAAAGAGGAGGAGTGAATGGGTACTTTTCAGAATGGCAGGCAGTGACTAGTGGGGTACCGCAAGGTTCTGTGCTGGGGCCCCAGCTGTTTACATTGTACATTAATGATTTAGACGAGGGGATTAAATGTAGTATCTCCAAATTTGCGGATGACACGAAGTTGGGTGGTAGTGTGAGCTGCGAGGAGGATGCTATGAGGCTGCAGAGTGACTTGGATAGGTTAGGTGAGTAGGCAAATGCATGGCAGATGAAGTATAATGTGGATAAATGTGAGGTTATCCACCTTGGTGGTAAAAACAGAGAGACAAATTATTATCTGAATGGTGACAGATTAGGAAAAGGGGAGGTGCAACGAGACCTAGGTGTCATGGTGCATCAGTCATTGAAGGTTGGCATGCAGGTGCAGCAGGCGGTTAAGAAAGCAAATGGCATGTTGGCCTTCATAGCGAGGGGATTTGAGTACAGGGGCAGGGAGGTGTTACTACAGTTGTACAGGGCCTTGGTGAGGCCACACCTGGAGTATTGTGTACAGTTTTGCTCTCCTAACTTGAGGAAGGACGTTCTTGCTATTGAGGGAGTGCAGCGAAGGTTCACCAGACTGATTCCCGGGATGGCGGGACTGACATATCAAGAAAGACTGGATCAATTTGGCCTGTATTCACTGGAGTTCAGAAGAATGAGAGGGGACCTCATAGAAACGTTTAAAATTCTGACGGGGTTAGACAGGTTAGATGCAGGAAGAATGTTCCCAATGTTGGGGAAGTCCAGAACCAGGGGTCACAGTCTAAGGATAAGGGGTAAGCCATTTAGGACCGAGATGAGGAAAAACTTCTTCACCCAGAGAGTGGTGAACCTGTGGAATTCTCTACCACAGAAAGTTGTTGAGGCCAATTCATTAAATATATTCAAAAGGGAGTTAGATGTAGTGCTTACTACTAGGGGAATCAAGGGGTATGGCGAGAAAGCAGGAATGGGGTACTGAAGTTGCATGTTCAGCCATGAACTCATTGAATGGCGGTGCAGGCTAGAAGGACCGAATGGCCTACTCCTGCACCTATTTTCTATGTTTCTATGTTCAGTGAGTTGGCCACACCGCAGGTAAAGGTTACACAGGCAGATAGGGAATGCGTGACCATCAGGCAGAGCAGTGGAAGGAAGATAGTGCAAGGGTCCCCTGCGGTCACCCCCCTCCAAAACAGATACACCGTTTTGGGTACTGTTGGGGGAGATGACTCATCAGGGGAAGGCAGCAGCAGCCAAGTTATATGGCACCGTGGGTGGCTTTGCTGCACAGGAGATCAGAAAAAAGAGTGGGAGAGGGGACTCTGTTGTAAGAGAAATAGAGAGGCGTTTCTGCGGCCGCAATCGAGACTCCAGGATGACATGTTGCCTCCCTGGTGCAAGGGTCAAGGATGTCTTAGAGTGGCTGCAGGGCATTCTGGAGGGGGTGGATGAGCAGCCAGTTGTCGTGGTGCATATAGGTACCAACGATATACGTAAAAAATGAGATGAAGTCTTACAAGCTGAATTTAGGGAGCTAGGAGTTAAATTAAAAAGTAGGATCTCAAAGGTAGTAATTTCAGGATTGCTACCAATGCCACTTGCTAATCAGTGTAGGAATGGCAGGATAATTAAGATGAATACGTGGTTTGAGGAGTGGTGCAAGAGGGAGGGATTCAAATTCCTGGGACATTGGAACCGGTTCTGGGGGAGGTGGGACCAGTACAAAGTGGATGGTCTGCACCTGGGCAGGACTGGAACCAATGTCCTAGGGGGAGTGTTTACAAGTGCTGTTGGGGAGGGTTCAAACTAATATGGCAGGGGGATGGGAATCTATGCAGGGAGACAGAGGGAAGTAAAATAGGAGCAGAAGCAAAAGGTAGAAAGGAGATAAGGAAAAGTGGAGGGCAGAGAAATCAAAGGCAAAAATCAAAAAGGGCCACATTGCAACATAATTCTAAAAGGACAAAGAGTGTTAAAAAAATAAGCCTGAAGGCTCTGTGTCTCAATGCGAGGAGCAATACTAATAAGGTGGATGAATTGACTGCGCAGATAGCTGTTAACATAGAAACATAGAAAATAGGTGCATGAGCAGGCCATTCAGCCCTTCTAGCCTGCACCGCCATTCAATGAGTTCATGGCTGAACATGAAACTTCAGTACCCCCTTCCTGCTTTCTCGCCATAACCCTTGATCCCCCGAGTATTAAGGACTTCATCTAACTCCCTTTTGAATATATTTAGTGAATTGGCCTCAACTACTTTCTGTGGTAGAGAATTCCACAGGTTTACCACTCTCTGGGTGAAGAAGTTTCTCCTAATCTCGGTCCTAAGTGGCTTACCCCTTATCCTCAGACTGTGACCCCTGGTCCTGGACTTCCCCAACATTGGGAACATTCTTCCTGCATCTAACCTGTCTAAACCCGTCAGAATTTTAAACGTTTCCATGAGGTCCCCTCTCATTCTTCTGAACTCCAGTGAATACAAGCCCAGTTGATCCAGTCTTTCTTGATAGGTCAGTCCCACCATCCCGGGAATTAGTCTGGTGAATCTTCACTGCACTCCCTCAATAGCACGAATATCCTTCCTCAAGTTAGGAGACCAAAACTGTACACAATAACGGATATGATGTAATTGGCATTAAAGAGACATGGCTCCAAGGTGACCATGGCTGGGAACTCAACATCCAGGGGTATTCAATATTCAGGAAGGATAGACAGAAAGGAAATGGAGGTGGAGTAGCGTTGCTGGTTAAAGAGGAGATCAATGCAATAGTAAGAAAGGACATTGGCTTCGATGATGTGGAATCTGCATGGGTAGAGCTGCGGAACATTAAAGGGCAGAAAACGCTAATGGGAGTTGTGTACCGACCACCAAACAGTAGTAGTGAGGTTGGGGATGGCATCAAACAGGAAATTAGGGATGTGTGCAATAAAGTTACAGCGGTTATCATGGGTGACTTTAATCTACATATAGATTGTGCTAACCAAACTGGTAGCAATACAATGGAGGAGGATTTCCTGGAGTCGATAAGGGATGGTTTTCTAGACCAACATGTCGAGGAACCAACTAGTGAGCTGGCCATCCCATACTGGATTTTGTGTAATGAGAGAGGATTAATTAGCAATCTTGTTGTGCAAGGCCCCTTGGGGAAGAGTGGCCATAACATGATTGAATTCTTCATTAAGATGGAGAGTGACACAGTTAATTCAGAGACTAGGTTCCTGAACTTAAAGAAAGGTAACTTCGATGGGATGATAGACTGGCGAATGATACTTAAAGGGTTGACGGTGGATAGGCAATGGCAGACATTTAAGGATCACATGGATGAACTTGAACAATTGTACATCCCTGTCTGGCGTAAAAATAAAACGGGGAAGATGGCTCAACCGTGGCTAACAAGGGAAATTAGGAATAGTGTTAAATCCAAGGAAGAGGCATATTAATTGGCTAGAAAAAGCAGTAAACCTGAGGACTGGGAGAAAATTAGGATTCAGCAGAAGAGGACAAAGGGTTTCATTAGGAGGGGGAAAATTGAATATGAGAGTAAGCTTGCAGGGAACATAAAAACTGACTGCAAAAGCTTCTACAGATATGTGTAGAGAAAAAGATTAGTGAAGACAAATGTAGGTCCCTTGCAGTCAGAATTAGGTGAATTTATAATGGGGAACAAAGAAATGGCAGACCAATTGAACAAATACTTTGGTTCTGTCTTCACTAAGGAAGAGACAAATAACCTTCCGGAAATACTAGGGGTCCGAGGGTCTAGCGAGAAGGAGGAACTGAAGGAAATCCTTATTAGTCAGGAAATTGTGTTAGGGAAATTGATGGGATTGCAGCCGATAAATCTCCAGGGCCTGATAGTCTGCATCCCAGAGTACTTAAGGAAGTGTCCCTAGAAATAGTGGATGCATTGGTGATCATTTTCCAACATTCTATAGACTCTGGATCAGTTCCTATGGATTGGAGGGTAGCTAATGCAATCCCACTTTTTAAAAAAGGAGGGAGAGAGAAAACGGGGAATTATAGACCGGTTAGCCTGACATCAGTCGTGGGGAAAATGTTGGAATCAATTATTAAAGATGTAATAGCAGCGCATTTGGAAAGCAGTGACAGGATCGGTCCAAGTCAGCATGTATTTATGAAAGGGAAATCATGCTTGACAAATCTTCTGGAATTTTTTGATGATGTAACTAGTAGAGTGGACAAGGGAGAACCAGTGGATATGGTGTATTTGGACTTTCAAAAGGCTTTTGACAAGGTCCCACACAAGCGATTAGTGTGCAAAATTAAAGCACATGGTAGTGGGGGTAATGTATTGATGTGGACAGAGAACTGGTTGGTAGATAGGAAGCAAAGAGTAGAAATAAACGGGTCTTTTTCAGAATGCAGGCAGTGAATACTGGGGTACTGCAAGGTTCAGTGCTGGGACCCCAGCTATTTACAATATACATTCATGATTTAGACAAAGGAATTGAATGTAATATCTCCAAGTTTGCAGATGACACTAAGCTGGGTGGTAGTGTGAGCTGTGAGAAGGATGCTAAGAAGCTGCAGGGTGACTTGGACAGGTTAGGTGAGTGGGCAAATGCATGGGAGATGCAGTATAATGTAGATAAATGTGAGGTTAGCCACTATGGTGGCAAAAACAGGAAGGCAGAATATTATCTGAATGGTGGCTGATTGGGAAAAGGGGAGGTGCAACGAGACCTGGGTGCCATGATACCTCAGTCATTGAAAGCTGGCATGCAGGTACAGCAGGCGGTGAAGGCGGCAAATGGCATGTTGGCCTTCATAGCGAGAGGATTTGAGTATAGGAGCAGGGAGGTCTTACTGCAGTTGTACAGGGCCTTGGTGAGGCCACACATTGAATATTGTGTACAGTTTTGGTCTCCTAATCTGAGGAAGGACTTTCTTGCTATTGAGGGAGTGCAGCGAAGGTTCACCAGACTGATTCCTGGGATGGCAGGACTGACATACGAAGAAAGACTGGATCAACTAGGCTTATATTCACTGAAATTTAGAAAAATGAGAGGGGATCTCATAGAAGCATGTAAAATTGTGACGGGATTGGACAGGTTAGAGGCAGGAAGAATGTTCCCGATGTTGTGGAAATCCAGAACCAGGGGACACAGTCTAAGGACAAGGGGTAAGCCATTTAGGACTGAGATGAGGAGAAACTTCTTCACTCAGAGAATTGTGAACCTGTGGAATTCTTTACCACAGAAAGTTGTTGAGGCCAGTTCGTTAGATATATTCAAAAGTGAGTTAGATGTGACCTTTATGGCTAAAGAGATCAAGGGGTATGGAGAGAAAGCAGGAATGGGGTACTGAAGTTGCCTGATCAGCCATGATCATATTGAATGGTGGTGCAGGCTCGAAGGGCTGAATGGCCTACTCCTGCACCTATTTTCTATGTTTTTATGTAAACAAACTGGCTCCACAAAAGAGGCGAGAGATAGGATAACACTGAAAGACAGGAAGACAGGGGTTACAGGAATGCGAAGAATAGTCGAGATTTCCACAGCCTGGGAGGGGTAGAAAGAACAGCAAAGAGATAAAAAAACAGTGGTAAGATTTGCAAAACGAGAATGCAAGAAAAAAACTTGCAAGCTATATAAAGGACAACATTAAAAGTTGCTACAAGTATATTAACAAAGAGGGTAATTGAGAATAAGGAAATGGCAGTTGTGCTAATGAATTGCCTTGTATCTGTCTTCATAGTAGAAGAGGATAAACTACCAACAGCACCTTTAACGTATTGAAACGTCCCAAGGTGGTTCACAGGAGTATTATACGATAAAATTTGACACCGAGCCGCATAAGTAGAAATTAGCGCAGGTGATCAAAAGCTTGGTCAAAGAGGTATGTTTTAAAGAGCGGCTTGAAGGAGAAAAGAGAGGTGGAGAGGCGGAGAGATTCAGGAAGGAAGTTCCAGAGCTTGGGGCCCAGGTAACAGAAGGTGCAGCCACCAATGGTTGAGCGATTATAATCAGGGTTGCTCTGGAGGGCAGAATTAGAGGATACCAGAGATACAAGGAAAAATAAAACTAAATCATGGGGAGGAACTTACTAGATTTAATAAATAAAAAATGGGTAATGGAGCAAATAATGAGACAGAAAACGGACAAACCTCCAGCTCCGATGGGCTGAATCCTAACTCCCCAAAACAGGTGGGTAGGGTTGTGTCAGAGGTTAAAATGCAAAAATCTTCGCAGGAACTCAACCTGCCTCGGACCCGCCCACTTCCGTTTTTCACGGAGGCGGGATGAGGGGCGGATGACCAATCCACTCACAGGAAGCAGGTTAGTTATTTAAATATTATAATGAGGCTGCCTGCCATCATTTTAACTGTCATTCTGTTTTTAATTCATTTCTAGGAAACCCAGCAGGTGCAAGGAGTCGAGAGGGTCGGTGCCTTTCCAGCACAGTTTGTGGGCCAGGAATGGGAGTATAATGGTAATGTCACTGGACTAGTAATCCCGAGGCCTAGACTCATGATCCAGAGACATGAGTTCAAATCCCACAAGGGCAGCTGGGGAATTTAAATTCAGTTAATTAAATAAATCTGGAATAAATAGCTAGTATCGGTAATGGTGACCATGGAACCACCGGATTGTTGTTAAAAACCCATCTGGTTCACTCATGCCCTTTTGGGAAGGAAATCTGCCGCCCTTACCCAGTCTGGCCTATATGTGACTCCAGACCCACAGCAATGTGGTTGACTCTTAACTGCCCTCTGAAATGGCCCAGTGAGACACTCAGTTGTACACAACTGTTATGAAAAACAATAATAATAATAATAAAACCGGACGGATCAACCTCAGCAATGGCTACGGACATGACCACTGCATGCACACCCAGCCCAGTCGACCCTACAAAGTCCTTCTCACCAACATCTGGACCAAACACGTGCCAAAATTCGGAGAGCTCTCTCACAAACTAGTCAAGCAACAGCCTGACATCGTCATACTCACAGAATCATACCTTTCAGCCTATGTCCCAGACTCCTCCATCACCAGCAGGGAATGGCCCTGGGAGTCCTCAACATTAACTCCGGACCCCATAATGTCTCATGGCTTCAGGTCAAGCATGGGCAAGGAGACCTCCTACCGCCCTCCCTCACCTGATGAACACCACTTGGAAAGAAGCATTGAGGGTAGCAAGGGTACAGAATGTACTCTGGGTGGGGGACTTCAACGCCCATCATCACGAGTGACTCAGTAACACTACTACTGGCCAGTCCTGAAGGACATAGCTGCCAGACTGGGCCTGCAGCAGGTGATGAGAGAACCAACACGAGGGAATAACCTACTTGATCTTGTCCACACCAATCCATCTGTCAATGACAGCATTGGTAGCAGTGACCACCGCACAGTCCATGTGGAGACGAAATCCCATCTTCACACTGAGGGCACCATCCATCATATTATGTGGCACTACCACCGTACGAAATAGATAGATTCAGAACAGACCTAGCAGTTCAAAACTGGGCATCCATGAGGCGCTGTGGGCCATCAGCAGCAGAATTGTATTCCACCACAACCTGTAACCTCATGGCACGCATATCCCTCACTCTACCATTACCATCAAGCCAGGGGACCAACCCTGGTTCAATGAGGAGTGTAGAAGAGCATGCCAGGAGCAGCACCAGGTTTAACTAAAATGCGATGCCAACCTGGGGAAGTTGCAACACAGGACTACATGCATGCTAAACAATGGAAGCAGCATGCTATAGACAGGGCTAAGTGATCCCACAACCAACCAATCAGATCAAAGCTCTGCAGTCCTGCCAGTTGTGAATGGCAGTAGACAATTAAACAACTGACGGGAGGAGGAGGCTCCATGAATATCCCCATCCGCAATGATGGCGGACCCAGCACGTGAATGCAAAAGACAAGGCCGAAGCGTTTGCAACCCTCTTCACCCAGAAGTGCCAAGTGGATGATCCATATCGGCCTCCTCCTGAGGTCCCCACCATCACAGAAGCCAGTCTTCAGCCAATTCGATTCACTCCACGTGATGTCAAGAAATGGCTGAGCGCACTGGATACAACAAAGACTATGGGCCCCGACAACATGCCGGCTATTGTGCTGAAGACTTGTGCTCCAGAACTAGGTGTGCCTCTAGCCAAGCTGTTCCAGTACAGCTACAGCACTGGCATCTACCCAACAAGGTGGAAAACTGCCCCACTATGTCCTGTCCACAAAAAGAAGGACAAATCAATCCGACCAATTACCGCCCCATCAGCCCACTCTCAATCATCAGCAAAGTGACGGAAGGTGTCATCACAATGCTGTCAAGCGGCACAGACTCACCAATAAATCCTGAAGGACAGGATAAATTTTCACTTACACTTAGAAAAACACGGATTAATCACGGACAGTCAGCACGGATTTGTTAAGGGAAGGTCATGTCTGACTAACTTGATTGAATTTTTCGTGGAGGTAACCGGGAGGATCGATGAAGGCAGTGTATATGGATTTTAGCAAAGCTTTTGATAAGGTCCCACATGGCAGATTGGTCACAAAAGTAAAAGCCCATGGAATTCAGGGCAAAGTGACAAGTTGGATCCAAAATTGGCTCGGAGGCAGGAAGCAAAGGGTAATGGTTGATGGGAATTTTTGCGACTGGAAGGATGTTTCCAGTGGGATTCCGCAGGGCTCAGTACTAGGTCCCTTGCTTTTTGTGATATACATCAATGATCTAGACTTGAATATATGGGGTATGATAAAGAAGTTTGCAGATGATACTAAAATCAGCTGTGTGGTTGATAATGAAGAAGAAAGCTACGGATTGCAGGAAGATATCAATCAACTTCCTGCAGAGGATTGGATAACTAACAGAAAATAGAGAGTTGGGATAAATAGTTCATTCTCTGGTTGGCAACCGGTAACTAGTGGGGTGCCGCAGGGTTCAGTGCTGGGACCCCAACTATTTACAATCTATATTAACGACTTGGAAGAAGGGACTGAGTGTAACGTAGCCAACTTTGCTGACGATACAAAGATGGGATGAAAAGCAATGTGTGAGGACACAAATCTGCAAAAGGACATAGACAGGCTAAGTGAGTGGGCAAAAATTTGGCAGATAGAGTATAATATTGGAAAGTGTGAGGTTATGCACTTTGGCAGAAAAAAAATCAAATGGAGAAAGATTGCAAAGTGCTGCAGTACAGCAGGACCTGGGGGTACTTGTGCATGAAACACAAAAGGATAGTATGCAGGTACAGCAAGTGATCAGGAGGGCCAATGGAATCTTGGCCTTTATTGCAAAGGGGATGGAGTATAAAATCAGGGAAGTCTTGCTACAGTTATACAGGGTATTGGTGAGGCCACACCTGGAATACTGCATGCAGTTTTGGTTTCCATAGTTACGAAAGGTTATACTTGCTTTGGAGCAAGGTTCAGAGAAGGTTCACTAGGTTGATTCCAGAGATGAGGGGGTTGACTTATGAGGAAAGGTTGAGTACGTTGGGCCTCTACTCATTGGAATTCAGAAGAATGAGAGGTGATCTTATCGAAATGTATAAGATTATGAGGGGGCTTGACAATGCGGATGCAGAGAGGATATTTCCACTGATAAGGGAGACTAGAACTAGAGGGTACGATCTTAGAATAAGGGGCCGCCCATTTAAAACTGAGATGAAGAGAAATTTCTTCTCTCAGAGGGTTGTAAATCTGTGAATTCGCTGCCTCAGAGAACTATGGAAGCTGGGACATTGAATAAATTTAAGACAGAAATGGACAGTTTCTTAACCAATAAGTTCATTGGATATATATCCAATGATACAGTTCATTGGATATATTCAAGAGGGAGTTAGATATGGCCCTTACAGCTAAACGGATCAAGGGGTATGGAGAGAGGAGAGAAAGCAGGAAAGGGGTACTGAGGTGAATGATCAGCCATGATGCAGGCTCGAAGGGCCGAATGGCCTACTCCTGCACCTATTTTCTATGTTTCTATAAGGGAATAAGTGGGGAATAAGTGATTATGGGGAGCGGGAAGGGAAGTGGACCTGAGTCCATGATCGGATCAGCCACGATCATATTAAATGGTGGAGCAGGCTCGAGGGGCCGTATGGCCTACTCCTGCTCCTATTTCTTATGTTCTTATGTTCTTCTGTAACTGGTCAGAACGGCAGAACAAATGGAATTTAATCCAGAAAAGTGTGACGTAATGCATTTTGGGAGGGCTAACAAGGAAAGGGAATACACATTAAAGGGTTGGATACTGAGAAGTGTAGAGGAACAAAAGGACCTTGGAGTGCATATCCACAGATCCCTGAAAGTAGCAGGCCAGGTAGGTAAGGTGGTTAAGAAGACATATGGAATGCTTGCCTTTATTAACCAAGGCATAGAATATAAGAGCAGGGGGGGTTATGCTTGAACTGTATAAAACACTGGTTAGGCCACAGCTGGAGTACTGTGTGCAGTTCTAGTCATTGCATTACAGGAAGGACGTGATTGCACTGGAGAGGGTATAGAGGAGATGTACAAGGATGTTGCCGGGAGTGGAGAATCTAAGCTATGAGGATAGATTAGATAGGCTGGATTTGTTTTCCTTGGAATAGAGGAGGCTGAGGGGAGACCTCATTGAGGTGTATAAAATTATGAGGGGCCTAGATATAGTGGATAGGAAAGGGCCTATTTCCCTTAGCAGAGGGGTCAACAACCAGGGGACATAAATTTAAAGTCATTGGTAGAAGGTTTAGATGGGATTTGAGGGAAAATTTCTTCATGCAGTGGGTTGTGGGGTTCAGGAATTCACTGCCTGAAAGGGTGGTAGAGGCAGAAACCTCACCACATTTAAAAGTACTTGGATGTGTACCTGAAGCACCGTAACCTGCAGGGTTATGGACCTAGAGCTGGAAAGTGGGATTAGGCTGGATAGCCTCTTGTTGGCCGGCACAGACACGATGGGCCGAAATGACCTCCTTCCGTGCTGTAAACTTCAATGATTCTATGATAACCTGCTCACTGATACCCAGTTTGGGTTCCGCCGTGGCCCACCCAGTGGAGCTGATCGAGTGTGGTCAGTGCTTCGATGCTGGGAATGTTGGCCTGAGCGAGAACACTGATATTGGTGCGTCTGTCCTCCCAGTGGATTTGCAGGACCTTGTGTAGTATTTCTCCAGCGCTTTGAGGTGTCTACTGTATATGGTCCACGTCCCTGAGCCATAAAGGAGGGGCGGGTATCACTACTGCCCTGTAGACCATAAGCTTGGTGACAGATTTGAGGTCCTGGTCTTCAAACATTCTCTTCCTCAGGCGACCGAAGATTGCGCTCGCACACTGGAGGCAGTGTTGGACTTCGTCGTCGAATTGTGCCCTTGCTGAAAGTAGGCTCCCGAGGTATAGAAAATGGTCCACGTTGTCCAAGGCCGCGCCATGGATTTTAATGACTGGGGTCAGTGCTATGCCGAGACTCCCAAAGCAAGCGCTCTACTCGGAACTCCTACACAGCAAGCGAGCCTCAGGTGGGCAGAGGAAACGTTTCAAGGACACCCTCAAAGCCTCCTTGATAATGTGCAACATCCCCACTGATGCCTGGGAATCCCTGGCCCAAGACTGCCCAAAATGGAGGAAGAGCATCTGGGAGGGCGCTGAGCACCTCGAGTCTCGTCGCCGAGAGTATGCAGAAACCAAGCGCAGGCAGCGGAAGGAGCGTGCGGCAAACCAGACTCCCCAACCACCCCTTTCCTTCAACCACTGTCTGTCCCACCTGTGACAGAGATTGTAATTCCCATATTGGACTGTTCAGTCACCTGAGAACTCACTTTTAGAATGAAAGCAAGTCTTCCTCGATTCCAAGGGACTACCTATGATGATGATGATGGGTTCCGCCTGTACCACTCGGCTCCAGACCGCATTACAGCCTTGGTCCAAACATAGAGTTGGAAATATATTGCTGTTCCTTCATCGTCACTGGGTCAAATCTTGGAACTCCCTCCCTAACAGCACAATGGGAGTACATTCACCACACGGACTGCAGTGATTCAAGAAGGCAGCTCACCACCACCTTCACAAGGGCAATTAGGGGTGGGCAATAAATGCCAGCCTTGCCAGCGATGCCCACATCCCATGAACGAAAAAAAAAGGAGCTGGAATGTTTACTTCAGGCCCAACACGCTTCACAGTAAAACCCCCTCAATCACCATCTTCTGCTGCCAACTACATCAGACCCCACTGACCACCATCGGACCCCCCTGCGATCGTTACCCCCTGTGATTGGGACAGCCCATGATCTCTCAACTACACCTACCTCCTCTTGGAGACTGCGGCCTTGTGAAGTAGGCTTTCTGCCCGAAAGGCCTCCACCTGTCAATCAGGCTGCCTGTGGGTGGGAACCCATCGGAATTGTTTGGAAAGGAGCCCTGAATTGCAGGACATTCGGGGAACCCGTTCTTCATGGTTTCCACCCTCACCACAGCTCCCCCGCCTCATCCCCGCACAGAACTCGCCTCCAGGCTAAAAATCCAGGCCGATGTTTTCCACCTGAGCAAATTGTAGTTGCTTTAGTCATTATCTTCCACAACTCTCTTGATTCAGGAATTGGCCCCTTGGATTGGACAATTACCAATGTCACTTCCTGATTTAAGAAGGGTAGGAGAGAGAAAGTGGAAAATGATAGACCTATTCGTCTAACGTGTGTCGTGGGGAAGTTAATAGATTCTGTTATTGGGGACAGAGTGGCTGAACACTTGGACAAATGTGAGCTCATCGGAGAAAGCCAGCATGGATTTATAAAGGACGAGTCATGTCTGACTAACCCAGTTGATTTTTTGACGAGATCACTAACGTGGTAGATAAGGGAGTGTGTGTGAATGTTATTTATATGGACTTACATAAGGCATTCGATTAGGTTCATTGGCTGTAATGCATTTTGAGATATCCTGTGAAAGGCACTATATAAATGCAAGTACATCCTTCTTTTGAGTAGGGTTTGAATAGCTGTTTCCTAAATGCAAATGCTAACCAGCCACATGTCCGAATCAATCGATACTGGCCCCGATTTTAACCTGGTTCTGTGAGAGTGGCCTGGACAAGCATTCTCAAGGCACAGAGAAATTGATATATCCAGACCCCGTCTCCTGCCCAAATCCAGCGCAAACCACTCCCCACGATCTCGCTCACTCACCAACTACACCTACCTCCTCTCGGAGACGGTGGCCCTGTGAAGTAGGCTTTCTGCCCGAAAGGCCTCCACCTGTCAATCAGGCTGCCAGAGGGTGGGAGCCCAACAGAATTGTTTTGAAAGGAGCCCTGAATTGCAGGACATTCGGGGAACCCGTTCTTCAGGGTTTCCCACCATCACTACAGCTCCCCCCGCACCCCCACCCTCGCACAGAACTCACCTCCAGGCTAAAAATCCAGGCCGATGGTTTGCACTTGCAAACCCGGCACGATCCACTGCTTGGTCAGGGGTTGGGAGCAGAAATTCGGGCAGCAGGAGGCCACCACCAGGGACCCTGCTGTGACACCATCGGAGCCCGATCCCCATCTTCAAAGTAGGCCCCACGGGCTAGAGGCAGGTGTGCTTGGTGCCTGCGGTGTAACATTGCTCAGCTGATGGCCCCCTCGCACCCCACAGTGGCACCGCTGACTGAGTGCCGTCTGCCCCTGTCTGATCATTAACTGCTGCTGGCCTCGTTTATAATCAGACCTGTGCAGTGTGAACGCAAGCAAAACAAAAGCAAGATAGAGACCAAAGTAATAGATTGGAAAAAAGTGATGCAAATGGAATTAGGGAGAGTAAAGTGGAAAAGAATATTGACAAAGAGATAAAATCCGCAGTGGACAGTAATTCAAAATGATGATCAATAGAGCTCAGGACAAATATATTCCAGTAAAAACCAAAAACGATGGATGAAGGGTTATGGGGAGCGGGCGGGTAAGTGGAGCTGAGTCCACGGCCAGATCAGCCATGATCTGGTTGAATGGCGGAGCAGGCTCGAGGGACTAGATGGCCTACTCCTGTTCCTAATTCTTATGTTCTTATGAATAAACAAATAAGGGCAACACCGAAACTATAGAAAAAGGCATGAACTAAGTACACAGACAACAAATAAGAGGATGACAAAAGGGAATATGAGGTTAAGAAAATAATAAAAAATAATAATTAGGAAGGCAGAGAGACACTGCAGAATTACCAAGGTATATGAACAGAAATAGGAAAGTATTCTACAAACACATAAATACAGACAAACTTTCAGCCCGAGCCTCAGCAAGGCCTGATTTAAGAAGAGTTCGAGACGTGCTCTCACCGCCCTGTCACTGCAGCCTACACACAGTCCCAGGCCCCTGCCTCTCCCTTGACACGGTCCCACCACCGACTGTTGACTGAAGTGAGAAACTTTACTAAAGCAGGTCTGTTTATGTTCATTTATTGGAAAAACACTTTTGCATTTTACAGATACCTGTCACCAGCCCTGGCTCATTCGAGTACACTCTGTACCCTCTTACTTCTGTGTACAAAATTAATTTTCACGTTTTATTTGCCAAAATTTAATTCATACCTTTTTGCTAAATGCACGTTTTGAGTACATATTCATCATTTTAATAACAAGCTCCAATGCACAGCGCATGGAAAGGTTAAGATGGGTCTCTGTCTCTCTGATCACTGGGCATCTCGTTTCCATGGTGTCTGTAATAATGCGGATTTCGTTATCCGAGTAGCGCACTGATTGAGCAGTACACAAACAGCAGGAGCTGCATAATTTATTACAGTGGAAGTATTTAGTTGTGTTCGGGCTTGGTGCTGCAGCATGTCTATCTGTTGAGAGGGACCCTGGCTCTCTGTAAGTTAGCAGAACTGAACGTTACAAATGTACTGAGGGGGTCAAGGGTTATGCCAAGCCAGGACAAGTACCACTTAAATTCCACTTTGATCACTACAACAGGCGATTATCCCCATACAATGCCACTGCTGTTCTCTTTGTCATTCATCATCAGCATAAGCGGTCCTTCGAAGCGAGGATGACTTGCTTCCACGCCGAAAAGGGATGAGTTCACAGGTGTTTCAATGAAGGACCTAATATTCTGGATCCAGAACTACATCCTGAAGGGTGGAAGATGCCTGTGTGTGGATTTTTTTAACGTGTGGTGGCCGTTGCACACCAGCCACCACACGGGCTTGACAGAGCTAGGTCTTGGTCCAGTGGCAAAGATTAACCAAGATGACTGGAGACCAGCTCTGCTGCATGGACCCAGTGCGCACACATATCGCAGTGTGGGCTGGCCCATGCTGTCCCTGGGCCCTCACCTCTTCTGGGCCCTGAACTCTCGCCTCTCCTGGGCCCTGATCACATCCCTCTACGAACTCTTGCCGCTCCTTCGCCCCAACCTCACCGCTCCTGCTGTATTTGCCCGCCCTGCAGTCAGCCGTCGCCCTCCTGCAGCAGCACGCGCTGCTCCCTGCAGTGGTATGCCTCCGCACATTGCTCCCTCTAATGGCTTGATGATCTTGCAGGCCGGGACCGTGCCGATTTCCAGGCTAATGTGTCTTTGTCATTAGCCTGGCTATAACTGTAGTAAATGCTGCAATTATTGGCAATATCAGAAAGAGAAGGAGGGATGAGGCAAGAACAGGCCACGGGGCTGGGGGAAGGGGGCCTTGTTATACTGGGACAGACTTCCTTTATCCATGGGAGTCATGGAGCCACACCATCTGGGAGCAGGTCGTCCTCACTGTTTCTATCTCCCAATGTTCCTGCTTGCGAATCAGCCAAGCCAGGACTACATCCTTCAACTCATTCCTGCTCCGACCTTCTCCATCAGCTGGGAGACCAAGCCGGGAGCTCTCACCCAGCAGGGCACAAGGCTGTTCCTCACCATGGTTACCAGCAATAGTGACATAGGCTGTGACGGAACATGGAGATAATTGGTTGCTGACCTCGCTGTCTCTCGTTGGAAAGATGCATGCGGAATGCTGGCCTCCCCTCAGTGAAGTAGAACTGGGCGGAGGGAGCAAGTGGTGTCAGATGGTTGAAGAAAGACAATTAAGTCTCTACATAAAACAGAGTCATTGGCTTCCTCTGTTTGAGGGATGGCGGGGGCGGGGAGGTGGCGGGGGGGGCGTCTGGCACCTCTTTCACCGCTAGATTAAATGAGATGGAGGACTCATGCCAGACACCCTGATCCCAATTAAATCATTTCTCCAATGTTCTAAACGGCAGTGAAATTTAAAAATCCCAGGGCATGAATAATATGGCCTTTTCTCAATTGTAGAATTGTAGAGTTATAGAATAGTACAGAACAGGAGGAGGCCATTCGGCCCATCGAGTCTGTGCCGGCTCTATCGAAGAACAATCCCATCAGTCCCACTCCCCCGCTCTTTCCCCATATCCCTGAAAATTTTTCTCCATCAAGTATTTATCCAATTCTTTTTTAAGCCTCCTGTTGAATCTGTTTCCACCGCCCTATCAGGCTGTGCATTCCAAATCCTAACCATTTGTTGCATTTCTAGATAAGCACACGAGGGAGACTGGAATAGAAAGCTAGACTGAGGGTGCGCTGAAGCAGGATGACAGGAGGCTCATGTGGGACAGAAACACCGGCATAGATCCATTGAACCGAATGGATAAACGCCAGGTTACTGAAACCGGGCAAGGCATGGGCAGAGCAGGGCTGTTCTCAGGCCATTAGACAATGGGACCTCTCCACAGTGTGCTGTCCTAACACCTCCCGGGGGGCGGAAATAGGTCGCTGCCAGTTTACATCTCCGCTAACTCCCGTCCAATTTCATGGGAGCCGGTAGCGACCCCCATCCCCCCCGGCGAGAAATCGTTTGAGCTCCGTTAGCGCGAGGCGCAAACGATGCGAATTTCTCCCCCTTTGTGTTTCCCACAAGTTCTACAGTTGTCACTTGTTATCTTTGAGGGCTCCACACTTAACCTTTCTAATGACATTCTTGGCTAAATGGGGAGTGCGTCCTCAAACCGCCATTCGTGCGCCTGCCGCCATTTTTAAGGCGTCGGGTTTTGTGTCGTGTGAGTGTCCCGTCTTGCCAAGCCAGGTCACTTCATTAACATCTTTAAATCAGGCATCCGCAGTGCTATTGGGAGCCTGATTAAAATGCACCAGTTGCCGTGCTGTTTTCCCAGGACTTGGGAAACCCGGCAGTGAAAGGGAGGCAACTCCAGAAGGCAAGTTTGCAGCACTCCTTGTGGGCCAGGAGGAGCAGCTGTGCTCTCCCCAGCCCCTCAAGGAAGCCTTCGGCCTTCCACAGCTGATCATGGCCTCTCTCCGCCCCCTTGCCAAGATTGGCGACCTCCCTCCCCCGATCACTCGCTTCCTCTCTCGCCGGGTTTTTCCTGCGCTCCCCTGAACCCTCCCCACCTCCCTGTGAATATCGGGGCCATGGTCTCGGTCTTCCATGCCTCCGGCAATCTTTTCAAATCCAAGCTTGATGTAGCCTAATCAGAACTTTTTGATTGACTGAGCTTTCTTTTCTCTGTTGTGTCCCACACGCTGGGCCCTTCCCCTAGAGAAGAACAGACATACAGCAACCACTTCTTCAACAAGCACGGAAGCAGGAGAGAGAGTAGAGAACTCGACGTGCATCCAGTAGCAGCACACACACCTTGGTCCCGATATTAAGGTAAAGGCGAATTACAAGCCGGGAGCGTAGCAAAACCCGGAACTAAAGTTAGCGGGGTGGATTGTCTGATTTCGACTTGCTTTGGGAACAGCTGGTCACAATTCCTTAGAATTATTTGAAAGCCTTTCCAAATGTGAGGCCAATATCCGGGGGATGGGGGTGAAATGGGAAATGGGCAGGGTCACAAAACAGTCAGTATCAGTTTTGCCCCACGTTATACCACACGCCCAATATTCAGCTCTTATTGCTCAACGGAACTGAACATTGGGCAAGTGCTGGAACAAATGACCAATGGGATCCTGCCGCTTTATGACCCCGCCCACATTCAATTTCAGCCCCCAGATATTGGCCGCACACTTGGAAAGGCCCAATTGAAAGGAGTCTGTACAGTTACAGCAGTGACTACACTTCAGAAGTAATTGATTGGCTGTAAAGCGCATTGGGACGTCCTGAAGTTGTGAAAGGTAAGCTATATAAATGCAAGTTCTTTCTTTCTTTCATGCCCAGTTTCACTCACCGAAAGTCCTGTGGGTGAGGCGGACTTCACTTTGGGGCATCTTGTAATGGACAGATTTTTAAAATTCATTCACGGGATGTGGGTGTCGCTGGCAAGGCCGGCATTTATTGCCCATCCCTAATTGCCCCTTGAGAAGGTGGTGGTGAGCCGCCTTCTTGAACTGCTGCAGTCCCACAGTGCTGTTAGGATTTTGGCTCAGCGACGATGAAGGAACAGCGAAATATTTCCAAGGCAGGATGGTGTGTAACTCGGAGGGGAATGTGGAGGTGATGGTGTTCCCACGTGCCTGCTGCCCTTGTCCTTCTAGGTGGTAGAGGCCTCGGGTTTGGGTGGTGCTGCCGAAGAAGCCTTGGCGAGTTGCTGCAGTGCATCTTATAGATGGTACACACTGCAGCCAGGTGTACCGGTGGTGGAGGGAGTGAATGTTGACGGTGGGGCAGGGAGTGAATGGATAAATTTGATTCTTTCAAAACTGGACAACCAACTTGTCATGTATGTAACCATCATCCAACGGTATTCTTCATGTAACTGTAACCTTCATGCAACTCCTGTACACTGTACTTATTCTCTAGAAATGCACACCCTGACCACAGAGGGTGAACTTGTGGGAGACACTCCTCACCTGGGTTTCCAGGTATAAAAGGGGAGGTCCCACCCAGGGTCAGCACTCCTTGATCCTGGAAATAAAGGTTAAGGTCATGTAGTGACTGTGTCTGCAGTACATGCCTCGTGTGAGTTTGTAGTACGGTGCAGGGACACCACATTTGGCGACGAGAAACGGGAATCACTGAATCATGAGGATGGCCACCGGTAGCACAGAGGAACTTAACTGTGTGGGTGAGGACTGAGACGACTTTGTGGAACAACTCCAGCAGAGCTTTGTCAGGAAGGACTGGCTGGGAACGACAGCGGCTGACAAGCGGAGGGCGCATCTACTGACCAGCTGCGGACCACAGACGTATGCGCTGATGAAAGACCTGCTCGCACCCCAAAAAGCCAGCGGACAAGTCCTTTGAAGAGCTCAGCCAGCTGATCAGTGAGCATCTCAAGCCGGCGAGTAGCGTACACATGGCCGGTACCGGTTCTACACACACCGGCGTCGGGAGGGACAATACATCTCGGACTTCGTTGCGGACCTGCGGCGCTTGGCCAGTCTCTGTAAGTTCACAGACGCCTGTAGTGGGGAGATGTTAAGGGACTTTTTCATTGAGGGCATTAATTATGCCGGGATTTTCAGGAAGCTCATAGAGGCCAAGGGCTTGACTTTAGTAGGGGCGGCGTTGATAACTCAGACCTTCATGGCAGGGGAAGAGGAGACCAAGCTAATTTACGCGCGCAGCCCTGGTCCCAACGTGGCGATAGACCAGGGAGTTAACATTGTGAACACGGCTAGGGACCCCGCAGGCAGGCAAGGGCATTTCAAAACCACCCAGACAGAAACAGACTCTAGGGTGGGCCCGCAACAGGGACAATGGAAAGGGGATCGGCAATTCACGCCATCACGAGGAACAATGTGTCCCGCGATGGGACCATTAACACCCACCATCAGAGTGCTTAGAAACAACCAAATGGGCAATCAGAGAGGAATGCCTGGTAACAGTCCCTTTGTTAACAACAATCTCAGCTCATGCTGGAGATGCGGGGGTAGATATACTGCGAAAAGCTGCAGGTTCCAGCAATATACCTGTAGAATTTGTAACATCAGTGGACACTTGGCCAGGATGTACAAAAAGGCTGTGGCAAGGCTAATCTGTGAGACAGAGGAACCAGACTAGGGGTCTGCAATGCAGGATGATGCCTGGGGAAAAGCCATGGATGCTGAAGTTCAGCGGGTTCACGTGGCCACCCATGATGATGAAAGTTTTATTGAATGGCATCTCGGTGTGCATGGAGCTGGATACGGGAGCTAGCCGGTCACTTATGAGCGCCGAACAATTTGAGAGACTATGGCCACACAGAGCTAGCAGGCCCAAACTGGAACGCATTGACCTGCAGCTACGGATGTACACCAAAGAGATGATCCCTGTGCTAGGCAATGCAAACTTGGTGGTAACACATAATGGATCACAGGACCGGCTGCCACTCTGGATTGTCCCGGGATGGCCCCGCGCTCTTGGGGAGGAGTTGGCTAGCCGAGATGAATTGGAAACGGGGGGATGTGCACACCATTTCATCTGTGGAGCGAAGTTAATGCTCACAGGTCCTACAAAAATTCGGGTCACTGTTTCAACCCGGTGTCGGAACGTTCAAGGGCACTAAAGTAGTGATACGCATCACTCCGGACGCCAGACCAGTGCACCACAAAGCCAGAGCGGTGCCGTATGTGATGCGTGAGAAAATTGAAAGTGAATTGGACAGGCTGCTCAGAGAGGGCATAATTTCGGCCGTTGAACTGGGCAAGTCCCATCGTTCAAGTCCTTAAAGCAGATAGCTCGGTCAGGATTTGTGGCGACTACAAAGCCACCATCAACCGAGTGTCGCTGCAAGACCAATACCCGCTTCCGAGAGCGGAGGACCTTTTTGCCACGCTGGCAGGTGGCAAGCTGTTCATGAAGCTGGACCTCACTTCGGCCGACATGACCCAGGAACTGGCTGAAGAATCCAAGCTTCTGACCACCATCACGACGCACAAGGGATTATTTATCGACAACAGGTGTCCATTTGGCATTCGTTCGGCGGCAGCTATCTTTCAGAGAAACATGGAAAGCTTGCTCAAATCCATTCCTGGAACAATCATATTCCAAGACGACATCTTTATAACGGGTCGAGACACCGAGGAACACCTCCACAACCTGGAGGAGATGCTACGCCGACTGGACCGAGTAGGCTTGCGGCTGAAAAAGGCCAAGTGTGTGTTTTTGGCCCCAGAGGTCGAGTTTTTGGGCAGGAGGGTTGCCGCAGACGGGATCAGGCCCACTGAATTAAAAACGGAGGCGATCCGCTGGGCGCCCACGCCCGGCAACACGTCAGAGTTGCGATCATTCCTGGGACTTTTGAAGTATTTCGGGAACTTTCTGCCGAACTTAAGCACATTGTTGGAGCCATTACACATGCTTGTGCGTAAAGGTTGTGAATGGCTTTGGGGGGACTGTCAAGAACGGGCTTTTAATAAGGTGAGGAACCTGCTGTATTCTAACAAACTTTGTATGACCCCTGTAAAAAACTGGTTTTAACGTGTGGTGCATCGTCGTACGGGGTTGGGTGTGTGTTGCAGCAGGGTAATGACGACGGCCGACTACAACCGGTGGCTTATGCCTCCAATTCCCTCTCCCAGGCAGAGCGTGGATACGGCCTGGTCGAAAAGGAAGCACTCGCTTGTGTTTACGGTGTGAAAAAGATGCACCTGTACCTTTTTGGTAGACGGTTCGAGCTAGAAACGGACCACAAGCCGTTAACATCCCTGTTGTCCGACAGCAAGGCTGTCAATGCCAATGCGTCAGCTCGCATACAGTGATGGGCTCTCACGCTGGCTGCGTATGACTACACCATACGGCACCGGCCAGGCACCGCTCAGCAGGCTCCCACTGGCCACCACCGAGGGGGCGTCGGAGCAAAGCCCTGAGATGGTCATGGCCGTTGAGGCCTTTGACAGCGCAGGCTCCCCCATCACAGCCCACCAGATCAAACTCTGGACCAACAGAGCCCCCCTCCTATCCATGATAAAGAAATGTGTCCTGACTGGGGATTGGGCACCTGCACACGGGGCGTTCCCTAAGGAGGTCAGATCGTTTCAGAGATGGATGCATGAGCTCTCCATCAAAGCCGACTGCCTACTATGGGGCAGCCGGGTAGTCATGCTCCAGAAGGGAAGGGAAGCGTTCATCTGGGAACTCCACAGCGAGCACCCTGGCATCGTGGTAATGAAGGCCATTGCCCGGTCACATGTATGGTGGCCGGAGATTGACTCAGACCTGGAACACTGGATTCGCAGGTGCACGACGTGTGCCCAGCTGGGCAATGCTCCCAGGGAGGCCCCACTCAGCCCGTGGCCCTGGCCCACCAGTTCACGGTCACGTATTCACGTAGACTATGCGGGCCTGTTCATGGGGAAAATGTTCCTGATCGTTGTCAATGCATACTTGACATGGATCGAGTGCATCATATTAAACTCGTGCACGACATCCATCACCGTGGAGAGTCTGCGTACGGTTTTCGCGACCCACGGCTTGCCGGACATCCTGGTTAGCGACAATGGCCCGTGTTTCACCAGCCATGAATTCCAGGAGTTTATGTCGGGCAATGGTATCAAACACGTCCAGACAGTGCCGTTCAAGCCGGCTTCCAATAGCCAGACGGAACGTGCGGTCCAAGTCATAAAACAGGGCATGCTACGCATCCAAGGACCCTCCCTTCAGTACCGCTTATCGCGCCTCCTGCTGGCTAAAGGTCCCGCCCGCACTCGCTCACGGGTCATGAAACGCACGCTTAAAACGTGGCTGTGCCTCATTCACCCAGCCCTGGCAGACATTGTTGAAGGCAAGCACCAGTCCCAAACCGAGTTCTATGTTCGAAACTCAAGGGGGAGGTGTACAGAAATGGATGACCCGGTATTTGTTCTTAACCATGCTTTGGGACCCAAGTGGCTTGAGGACACAGTAATTGGCAAAGAAGGGAATAGGGTCATAGTGGTCAGACTAAACAATGGACAGATATGCCGCAAACACTTGGACCAAGTAAAGAAAAGGTTCGGCATAGACACGGAGGAACCTGAAGAAGAGCATGAGATGTCACCCACACCACTGCCAGTGGACGAGCAACAAGGACATTCACCAACATGCACAGTCCCTGCGGCCAGCCCGGACAGGCCGGAATCACCTCAGGTGACAGAGACGCATGCCAAGGCTCAGCCACCAGAGCCACAACTGCGGCGCTCCAGGAGAGAGCGTCGACCACCTGAAAGACTTAACCTTTGACACAAAAAGACGTAAGGGGGGAGGTGATGTCATGTATGTAACCATCATGCAACGGTAATCTTCATGTAACTGTAACCTTCATGCAACTCCTGTACACTGTACTTATACCCTAGAAATGCACACCCTGACCACAGGGGGTGAACTTGTGGGAGACACTCCTCACCTGGGTTTCCAGGTATAAAAGGGGAAGTCCCACCCAGGGTCAGCACTCCTTGGTCCTGGGAATAAAGGTTAAGGTCACGTAGTGACTGTGTCTACAGTACATGCCTCGTGTGAGTTTGTAGTACGGTGCAGGGACACCATGCAACTGATCTTCAATCTCAAAATCAGAAAAAGGAAATAAAAGTTTGTTTTATGGAATTGTGCAATTTTGTCCTGGACACTTGATATGTGCTCAGCAATGTTCATGCTTTGAAAACAACCTTGTACAGTATCGGTACAAATTGGACATTCTCGTTAGTATATGCCAACCGGGATTCTCTACTGCGATCCTGCCGGAAACCACCAGGATTTTACGGACAGGCAATGGGGGTGGGAATGTCTCCGGACACCCTCGGTGGGAGGACCAAGCCTGCCATCATTATATCAGATTAAATAATTTCTTCAGATTGTAGTGAAGATAACTATCATTAATTGTATTTTACTGTTACACTCAATAATATTTTATTTACATGAATATACTGTACCTAGCTGTCAGTTGTGGCTCAGTGGGTAGCACTCTTGCCTCTGAGTCAG
Source organism: Pristiophorus japonicus (assembly GCF_044704955.1). Lineage (NCBI taxonomy): Eukaryota > Metazoa > Chordata > Chondrichthyes > Pristiophoridae > Pristiophorus > Pristiophorus japonicus. The sequence goes on from NC_091997.1 coordinate 50,933,780, forward strand.
AAGGTTGTGAGTTCAAGTCCCACTCCAGAGACTTGAGCTCAGAACCTAGGCTGTCGCTCCAGTGCAGTGCTGAGGGAGTGCTGCACTGTCGGGGGTGACGTCTTTCGGATGAGATGTTAAACTGAGGCTCCATCTGCTCTCTCAGGAGGACATAAAAGATCCCATGGCACTATACGAAGAAGAGCAAGAGAGTTCTGCCCGATGTCATGGCCAATATTTATCCCTCAATCAATATCACTAACAAGCAGATCTGGTCATTATCACATTGCTGTGTGGGGACCTTGCTGTGTGTTACATTTCCCGACATTACAACATTACAAAGTGATGACACTTCAAAAGGCTGTAAAATGCTTTGGGACGCCCTGAGCTGTGAAAGGCACTATATAAATGAAAGTCTTTCTTTTCTTTCTAGTTGCCAAAGCACAAGACGTTCATTATCTCACTCCTTTTCCCAGTGTCTTCTTTCCTGTTTCCATGCCAGACTCTCTAACCCAGTTCAGATGTAGCTGTGATCCTTCAGCATGGCTCTCTTTGCTCTCTTTGATGAAGTTGTGACTCTTTCCACCAAAGTTATGCAACAGCGGGAGCTCCGAGAACATTCCCGGGATATTATACTGCTTACAGCTGTATAGCTGCGTGCAGTAACATGTGTGGATGCCTGATTGCTCCTCACACACAGTCACACAAGCACTCTGCATGAGCACAAAGAAGAAAATCGACCTTCTTCTCACCAACTTCCCACCAGTGCTGAGTTTACACCTTCCTACGGATAGATTTCTCCCTCGAGATACGTACAGCATTTAAGCATTCCCACAATTCCCCTGTTGTAAAGTTGATTGGTATTCCCCCTCTCAATAATTGGTTCAATTGATGTCATAGAAATATAGGGCGATAGCCTGCTTATATGAGCAATAGATGGGCGATAGATGGGCGATAAATGGGCGATAGATGGGCGATAGATGAGCAATAGATGGGCGATAGATGGGCGATTAGATGAGCGATAGATGGGCAATAGATGGGCGATAGATGGGCGATAGATGAGCGATAGATGGGCGATAGATGGGCGATAGATGGGCGATAGATGAGCGATAGATGGGCGATAGATGAGCGATAGATGGGCGATAGATGGGCGATAAATGGGCGATAGATGAGCAATAGATGGGCGATAAATGGGCGATAGATGAGCAATAGATGGGCGATAGATGAGCAATAGATGGGCGATAAATGGGCGATAAATGGGCGATAAATGGGCGATAGATGGGTAATAAATGGGCAATAGATGGGCAATAGATGGGCAATAGATGGGTGATAAATGGGCAATAGGTGGGCAATAGATGGGCGATAAATGAGCAATAGATGGGCAATAGGTGGGCGATGATGAGTGGAAAGTAATTTTACAGTTTGGAAGTTTAGCCCATTGTATGTGTGGTGGCTCTGTGACAGAGCGATCCACTTAGTCTCACTCCCCCATTCCTGGTCATTGTTTTCTTTGTCAAATATTGATCCACTTCCCTTTTAAGAGCTATTATGGATTCTGCTTCCCCCACTATTTCTAGTCGGGAATTCCATGTCCTGACAACCCTCTGTGTAAAATGAAATCACCCAAGCCCTGATTGTAACCCGGGGCGGTGGGGGGGCTGAGGGGCAGGTCGGTGACAGAGTGGGGGTCCCGGCCAATTACACTCCCGGGCCTCATCCATTGCTGACCTCTGCCTAGACCCAGACCCGGCGGGAATGGACGAAGGGTCTCGGGGGAGGCTGCAGGATTCCAGGCGACAGCAGGAAATGGTGCCCAGCACTAAGGCAAGTGGTGAGACAGAGTGGGGGAGTCCGGAGGTGTTTGCGTTTGGGGGAAGAGGGTGGGAAATCTGGGACAAGGGAGGCCCAAGGTTTTTTTGTGGGGTCCAGAAGAGCACTCACCACAAGGGCCTTTAAAGACAGCACCAACGCACCTGGGCCCCTCCGGCCACGATCCCACCTCCCACCAGCGGCACTGGCACTGGGCACTGACACTGGGCACTGGGCACTGGAAGCCACCACCACTGGCAGTAACATTCACACTGGGGTCTGAATGACGTTATCGGACCCCAACATTTAAATATTAATGAGGTCACTGTCTGCCCACCATGCCCCCGAAGCCTGGCAGGTAAACTGGCGACGGGTGCGAACATGTTGGGAACACAATGGGAAGTGCTGCCATGCTGCCATATTAACCGCCCGTCCGCCTGTTAACAATGGGTAGACTGGGTTAAAATGGGACCTCTAAACTCTCGCTTCATTTTTTTTTAATGCCGTCCAGTTAATGACTCACTGACCAGTGTCAAAACCCCTCATAATTCTGTCAGATCTCCTCTTAACCGTCTGTGTTCTAGTGTAAGCGATTTATTGACCACTAGATTGATCTATAAAAAGGAAAAAGACTTGCATTTATAAAGCGCCTTTCACAACCTCAAGACGTCCCAAAGCGTTTTACAACCATTGAAGTATTTTTGAACTGTTGTAATGTAGGAAACGCGGCAGTAAATTTGCACACAGCAAGATCCTACAAACAGCAATGTGATAATGACCAGATCATCTGTTTTAGTGATGTAGGTTGAGGGATAAATATTGGCCCAGGTCACCAGGAAGAACTCCCCTGCTCTTCTTCAAAATAGTGCCAGGGGATCTTTTACATCCACCTGAGAGAGCAGATTTTCTATCTCAGGAAATGTCATCCCGTACAGACGCACCCATTCCATCGTCAGACAGTTATTATCCACAGGGCGGTAAGTCAATACAAAAATGACTGTCAGGTGGAGCGTGTTATCAGTGATTTTTCTTTGAAGTTAATCCAGCTCCTTTTTTGGTCATGCAGGGCCAGAATCCACTGCTGCAACAAATAGATTCTAACCAATCAGACCGAAAAAACCTGTAAAGTTAATCAGAGCTTTAGATTACTGACAGTTTCTCAGAGGATAACCTGGCTCCCTCATCAAAGGTTCACCTCTGATAATTGTGAAGTCAGATGCTTTGATGTTTTAATGTTCTGAAGTTTTATAGTCTCTCAGCTTCAGATCCACAACATTGTGGTCATCAGCTCTATCACAGTCTCCCCATAACCTTCTGTCCACTCCATTTGCAGCTTTATAAAAGACTTTGATGTTAAACATGGCCATGTATAAATACATTCCATTTTTTCCTCGTTGTATCTCGAATGAAAGAGCTCACAATATGACGCAGGCCTTAATGCCCAGGATTATTCGCACACATTTCACATTTCACACAAGCTGTGCAGCAGATTCTCATGCAGCAGCGTTTCAATCATCCACCTTTTGTAACGTTGCAGATTGTCCACTTGTAAAAGTGCATTTTATCTCATTATCCCATAGTTGTTCGTGGGATCTTACTGTATGCAAATTGGCTGTCGCGTTTCCCACCACTATTAAAATACAAGTTCTTTTCTCTGTCTGTCAGCAAGTACACAGCATGGCGATTCAACTTGGCAATGGCTTTATGAGTGGCATGTGATCTATTTCTGATCTTAATGCTGATAAAAGTTGGCATGAAAGGAGCAGGCAACAGTATATAAAAACCCACTCCTGAATAAAGCGAATTAAAAACCAATAAGAACAACGTGTATTTATATAGCACCTTTAAGGTAGTCCGGGGGCCACACGCCGCTCCTTTTATGGCCCCGACTAGCGAGACACCATCAGCGGCAGCTCGGGGCCATAAAAGGAGCGGCGAGCGGCCCAGGGAGCAGCGTGGAGGCCCCTGTAAGGTACAGTGCGAGCTGGTGCAGGAGAGCAACGGCAGCGAAGAGTGACATCAGCAAAGTCCAGGTCGGTGATTGCAGTGCGGGTAGATACAGCAGGAGCGGCGAGATCGGCCGAAGGAGTGGTGAGTGATCGTGGAGTGAAGTGATCGGGGCCCAGGGGAGGTGAGAGTTCGGGGACCAGAGGCCAGGGGCAGCACGGGCCAGCCCACACTGCGATATGTGTGTGCACTAGGTCCGTGCAGCACAGCTGGTCTCCAGTTGTCTTAGGTAATCCTTGCCACTGGACCAAGACCTAGCTCTGTTAAGCCCGTGTGGTGGCTGGTGTTCAACGGCCACAACACGTTAAAAAATCCACGCACAGGCATCTTCCACCCTTCAGGATGTAGTTCGGGTCCTTCATTGAAACACCTGGGAACTCGTCCTTTTTTTGACGTGGAAGCAAGTCATCCTCGTTTCGAGGGACCGCCTATGGCGATGGTGATTAAGGTAGTAAAACATTCCAAGGCACTTCACGGGAATGTTAGCAAATGAAATTTGACTCCGAGCCACAAAAGGAGGTATTAGGACAGGTGACCAAAAGCTTGATCAAGGAGGTAGGTTTTAAGAAGTGTCTTGGAGGAGAGAGAGGTGGAGACGTGGAGAGGTTTAGGGAGGGATTTTCAGAGCTTAAGGCCAGGCAGCTGACGACAATGGTGGAGCGACAAAAATCCGGGATGCTCTGGAGGCCAGAATTAGAGGAGCGCAGGAATCTTGCAAGGTTGTTGGGCTGGAGAAGGTTACAGAGGTGGATGCTGTTTTCTTGCGAATGCACTAGATTCCCTGCTCCGGCTGGTGTGCAACGGCCACCACACGTTAAAAATCCAAGCACAGGCATCTTCCACCCTTCATGATGTAGTTCTGGATCTGGAATATCAGGTCCTTCATTGAAACACCTGTGAACTCATCCCTTTTTGGCGTGGAAGCAAGTCATCCTCGTTTCGAGGGACTGCCTATGATGATAATGGGCTCCCAACATGAGCTGGAGTTTTTAGCCTCGAGATTTCAGCAGTGCTTTCTGCCGTTGCCATGAGGCTGTCACTGATCCCATGGGTAGGTGCCCGGGTTGGTAGCAGTGCTATTAGATTCCCACCCTGCAGACCTGTCGAGGGCAGAGAAGTGTGCTCCACAGGCTGGTTTGACCAAAGACGTGCAGGCCGGATAATTGCTGCCGCCAATGCCTGCTCTCAGGTGGGCTCCAGATTTAAATGGCAATCCACCTGTCTGGTGTCACTTGCACAGGCGGAAGCAGGTAGGCCCACTTCCTGCACCCAGACCAGAAGTCTGAAAAGGTTTGCAGAAACCTGGGGAGAATTCAGATCAGCTTATGGAGCAAACCAAGCCAGCATGGATTGCGCCTGTATACATATAATAAGGTGCAAGATTCTGTTCACCAGTCCAAGTACAGATGGCGGGAATAGGAAGGAGCACATGGCTACAGTTGAAGATCGACTTTGCTGGTGTCTCGGTGACCACAATCCGAATACCCAGAGAGACGCAGGTCCACTCACCCCCACCACAACCAACCTGGAAAGATGAGGGTGAATGAAATCCAGGAATAATATTAGTAATTTATCAGCAATGCACTGAAATGGACTTTAAAAGAACCTGAATAGACTCATTATTCCAATCTGTTCAATCGTCAGCTATGTAATGAATAAGCTTGTTGATTCCTTCAATATAACACCGGGTTACAGAGCTTGCACTTGATTAAGTGGAACTCAACTGGCACTAAGTTGTGTTACATTAAAACCACTTTTGAGCTTGTAACCACTATACTCCAACAGATAACAATTTTAATCAAGTATTTCATGTTCTCATCCTATTAATCTCACTATCCCAGACGTGTTAATAAAGTGGTGTGAGTTGGTGTGCATCCATCCACACCTGACTCTTGCAAGGAGCAGTTAGTTAATTTACTCAGTGGTGGTGACATACGGACAATGGCGGACTACTCCATCGAGCCTGATACCCCGTGTATCACAACATGTACAGTCCACCCCACCCCGAACCATGGGATCTCCTGGGAGAGGCAAAAACACAGTTAAAAAACCCAGGACAATTTGGGGGAAAAAAATCTGGGAATTCCACTCCGACCCACCTAGGCGATCAAAGCTAGTCCATTAAATTATCTGCAGTGCCTACCTTCTGTAAGAATTCATCTCCATCGCAGTCAGAAACAAATCTAGCTCTCGCTTGAAGCAGTTCAGTGAGTCTGCATCCACCACATGAGATGGCAGCTTGATTCAGAGGGCTAGTGTTCTCTGGGAAAATAACCATTCCTGACATCTAATCTAGATCTAGCCCGATACAACTTAAATTTGTGACCCCTGGTCCTGCTTGACCTATTTAGTTGAAATAAACGGTGACCTGGAACACTGTCTATTCCTTTAATTACCTTATCAAGCTCAATCATATCCCCCCTAAGTCTACGCTGCTCTAAGAATCCCAACTCTTTCAGCCTATCTTGATAACTAAAATGCTTTAGACTTGGAACAAGTCTAGTGGCCCTCTTCTGCACTCTCTCCAGAGCCTCAATATCACCCACCATGTGAAGAGACCAAAACTGGGCACAATATTCCAAGTGCGGCCTGACTAAGGTCTTGTACAAGGACAAAACAGTAAGCCTCGTCTTAGACCCAATTGTCCCATGGATACACCCCAACACCCTATTTGCTCCAGCTATCGCTGTACGGCAATGGTAAGGTAGCAGTGACTGTTAATATCCCTTGAATTGGTCATGCACGACAGTTTAAATGAGCTGAACCTTAGATGGGGAAAGTAAATCTCCAACTCTATTTCTTGATGTGGAGTTGAAGAAGAGGGTTAATAGATCAACTACTTTTTGGACAATATTCCCTGCATGATTTACAGATTATTTTTATTATTTGATCACAGAAGGTGGGTGATGCTGGCAACAGCCCCATTTATTCTCCATTCCTAGTTGCCCTAAGCAGGTGGTGAGGGCCTACTCCTTAGTGTCAGCTATGGCTCAGTGGGCAGCACTCTCACCTCTGAGTCAGAAGGTTGTGGATTCAAGTCTCATTCCAGGGACTTGAGCACAAAAAATCTAGGCTGACACTCCCAGTGCAGTACTGAGGGAGCACTGCACTGTCGGAGGCACAGTGCTGAGGGAGCATCACACTGTCGGAGGTGCAGTACTGAGGGAGCACTGCACTGTCGGAGGGGCAGTATTGAGGGAGTGCTGCACTGTCTGAGGGACAGTACTGAGGGAGAGCTGCACTGTTGGAGGGGCAGTGCTGAGGGAGTGCTGCACTGTCGGAGGTGCAGTGCTGAGGGAGTGCTGTCTTTCAGATGAGATGTTAAACTGATGCCAATATTTATCCCTCAATCAACATAATAATAAAACAGATGATCTGGTTATTATCACATTGCTGTTTGTAGGAGCTTGCTGTGCGCAAATTGGCTGCTGCGTTTCCTACATTACAACAGTGACTACACTTCAAAAGTACTTAATTGGTTATAAAGTGCTTTGAGACGTCCAGGGTCCATGAAAGGCGCTATATAAATTCAAGTCTTTCTTCTTACTGCAGACTACTGGGTGAAGGTGCTCCCATAGTGCTATTAGGTAGGGATTTCCAGGATTTTGACCCAGCAACAATGAAGGGACGGCGATATATGTCTAAGTCAGCATCGTGTGTGACTTGGAGGTGATGACATTGTTGCTCTTGTCCTTCTCAGCGGTAGAGGTCACATGGGAGTAACCTTGGTGAGTTACTGCAGTGCACCCTGTAAACCATACACACTGCAGCCATAGTGCACTGGTGGTGGAGAGGGTGGATATTGAATACTGTGGCCGTTGCTGTAATCAATCAAGTAAAATATTCTGGATGATGTTGAGTTTCTTGAGTGTTGTTATGGCCACACCCATTGCGGTGAGTGGTGAATATTCCGTCACACTCTTGTCTTGCGCCTTGTAGATGGTAGAGAGATAATAAGAGCTCGGGAGGTGAGCCAGAGTATCCGACCTCTGTCCAGCTCTTACAGCCACAATGTTTATATCACTGGTCCAATTCAGCTGCTGGTCCATGGTCACCCCAAAATGTTGATGTTGGGGGACTGAGCAATGGTGGTCCTGTTGAACCTGAAGGGGAGAAAGCTTGCCTTATGCGTTGTGAATCTTATCTGCCACTTATTTGCAAAAGTCTGGATGTTATCCAGGTCCTGATGTAGGCTCGCATGGACTGCTTCATTATTGGAGGAGCTTTGAATGAAGCTGAACATTGTCGAATCATTAGCAAACAGCCCCACTCCTCATCCTGTAACAGGAGGAAGGTCACTGATCAAACAGCTGAAGATGGTTGAGTCAAGAATGCTTCCCGAGGGAACTCCTGCAGAGATGTCCTGGAACTGGCTCAACAACCACAACCATCTTCATTTGTGTCAAGTACGCCTCCATCATTCGAGGGTCTTTGATTTGACTCTACATGAAGTCAGTTTAGTGCCTTACTAAGTTGAAAGCTTCCTCAGTGCTACCCTTATTTTCCCTTTGACATTAAGCTCTTTTGTCCATGTCTGAATCAAGGCTGTGATGAGATCTGAAGTCGAGTGGTTCGGGTGGAACCCAAACTGAGCATTGGGAGCAGGTTATTGCCAAGTAGATGTCACTCATTGCTACAGTTGATGAATTCTTCCATCACTTAACCGATGACTGGGGAGAAGGTTGATAGGCGAGGTAACTGTTTTTGTGAGTAGGCAGTTGTCAGTGTCACTGTACTGGATAGCTTGTTTAGAGGTGTGGCTAGTTGTGGTGCGTTGGTCCTCAGCACTGCCTCTGGGATGTTGTTGGTACCTGGAGCCTTTACAGTGCCCAGAGTGCTCAGCGGCTTCTGGCAGCCTTTTAAAAAGACTTCCAAGGATGTGAGCATTGCTTGCGAGGCTGGCATTTATTGCCCATCTTCAGTTACCCCAGATACACCCGAGATTAATTCACAGGGCAGTTAAGATTCAACCACATTACTGTGGGACTGCAGTCACATATAGATGGGCCAGACCGGGTAAGGCTATTAGTGAACCAGACAGGTTTTTATGATCGTCTCCTCGTCACTTTTACTGGTACCAGTTTTTTATTTCCAGATGTTTTTAAAAACTGAATTTAAATTCTCAAACTGCTATGGTGGGATTTGAATTCATTAACTCATAGACTTTCCACTATGATCGCTATTGTCCAAAAATGGGCGATATTTCCGGCCTTCGTGCTTTTTTTATTTTTCAGGATCGCTGGAATATCGGCCATTTTAAAAACCACTAGTTTCGCCTTTTTCATTTGGGTGATAGCCTTAGCGATGTGAAATGCGCCTTAGCGATATATTCAGTCATGCAAGGCTGGCGTCCATAGCAATGGCCGTTCTGCGCATGCGCCTTTTTTTTCAGCAAAGGACTTTTCCCACAATTCGGGAGGTTAGGGGTCATCTGCGCATGCTCAGATGACTGAAAGAGAGGGAGAGAGAAGGAAGCTGAAAGAATTCTGTGCAGTGTATAAAATGTCGATTGAAGAATCTAGCAATAATCGTATGCAGCAGGAGCTGTCAGGGAGAAGGAGGGCGAAAACATTCTCTGATGAGGCCAATGAGGCCCTGGTGAATGAAGTGGAAAGTCAGTGGGGCCAATTAACCCGGGTGGGCATGGGAAACCTCCACACCCCCCCGCACATATCAAAAAATATGGGCGATATCGCTGCCCTGGTCTCATCGGTGGCCCACGATAGGCAGTGGTGGAACAGTCTTGTTGCATCGGCAAGAGTAAGTATTCAAGTATTACATTTTAAATTGTAACGATGCGCTGACTCATTAATTAGAATGTAAATCTGCTGGATTGTAATTAAGGTGGGTAACCCTGGGTAGCTTCCCTGCTAAGATTTGAACTGCGCCCTTTAATTTTGCTGAGATGCCTTACATTTAATCAACAGTATTAATAATTATTATTTAAAGACTTTGATCGAAAATTGTGGCCAAAGGAATGACTGGAAACAGATAGACTGCAAACACTCGGCATTTCTACTACGTCAGTCTAGAAGGAGAATTCTTGTGCACTGTGAGCAAGTCTTTAACTTGGGCACCGTCTCCTTTTTGGTTAGGTTGGTGGATGGGGGCACAACTGAGCACTGAGGCGGCCACTCAGCTTTGCCCAGACTGTGAGTCTCTCGGCGGCTGTCACTCACACAGTGACCCAGCCTGGACTGGGGGAGAGCTGCCCTGGCTCACTGTCTGTCCTGGGACACTTTGGGACATTAGCTCTGGCCACACGGAGGTCTCCGAGCACAGCCCAGAGGCACGGTGCTCCCTCCCATTACGGTCCTGTCATTGCCGAGCTCACCAGTGGTCCTGATTCTCCACACCCCCCCGCCCCCCTCAACTGCCGGTGGACCTATATTGATTCAAATAAACTGCCTCCCTCCCCTCAGGCGCCGAATGGCACGGCCCGTGGATGGGGCCTTTCCTGGAGATTGTACGCGAGATGTTTGGTGTCAAGCATTAGTTCATAAACACGATCTTATTAAATATTTTCTCTGAACGTAGATGTTATAACCATGCATCCATTGTGGATACAAACCGTATTAGCATATAATGTTAACGTTGACAATGAAAAGCATTTGGGGTGACTAATTGTGGATTGCAATATTTGTTGTGTTTCCGTAATAGTACCTAGTTATTTATCTTATGCCATGCTCTTATCATGTTTGCAGAGGAAGATATCTAAGAATCAGGCGGAGCGGAGGCGGACTGGAGGAAGGCCTGCTGACCTGCACCCTCTCACTGATCTGGGGGAGTGTGCCACAGCCTTAGTGGGCACCCCTAATCGTTCTGCCACCCGTGGTGGTGCAGATCCTGTTCTTGTGACACGTAAGTAATGTGTAAACCAGTGGGAATTTAAAGTCATTTAATGGCATTTCATTATAATATGAATTATGTAATGTTATGCATGCAGCTTCTGTATTCTCATGTTAATCATATGTAATGTCTCTTGTTTACTTTTATTGCAGTAGTGTTGCTTGTACATATGCCAGCGCAGCTCAAGCATTCCCATGTCTCCCCTTCTATTCTAATAACCACAATTATGTTTTCCAGCTCCCCAGGTGCAACGGGAGGCCCCTGCAGCAACACCCTTACCGCTGCAGGTTGTGATCACCATGGCTGACGAACAGCAAACTGAGGAGGAGGCGGACAAAACCGAACCTGACGCCTCATCTGTGGTACCTGCGGCCACGTCATCCTCAACGGATGAAGTAGCGGGGCCAAGCGGCTTGCTGCAGGCCACTCCGAGTCGTCCAGTGCCCACGCTAACCTCGCGGAGGTTGGGTCGGCGAGGTAGGCACGCGCTGCGATGGGCAGATGTCAATGAGAACACGGTGTCACTGTCGAGGGCGACCGTCGACATCGATCGAGAGCTTCGCCAGGCGTTTGGTGGGTTGACCGGCAACATTGCCACACTGTCTGCGAGAATAACGGAGGGCATGGAGCAGAAAGTTGCGGCAATGGGCCGAACGCCCGACTGTCAATGCCTTGCGGCATGCGATAGTTTCGGGATGCGGCACTGCACCCCAAGGTGCCGGACCACCAACCACCACGACAGATGCGAGACAGGAGGAAGAACTTCCTTTCTTCGCAAACGTCTCCTCCTCCATCCACTGTGGTCATTCGGCCGACATCACCCCCCACCTCCCTCCCCCCCAACAGCAGCACGCCTTGAGGTACAGGAAGGAAGCATGGCCGCAGGTAGGGAGGGGGGGGCGAATATTGTCGTCGTTATTACAAAAGATTTGGTGAATGTTGACTGCTGGGGATGATGGGAGGGTGTTGTTGTTATATTGTTCTATTAAAAATGTTCACTGTTGGGGGGGTTGGGAGTTGGGAGGAGGGCGCGGTTATATATATTTGTTAAAAAAAAATTAAATTACTTGTTAAATTATTTACATTTTTTATTTAAGTTTACAATTGTTGTGAAGTGTCTTCTAATAACATAAGGTAATACATCAATACAAGGGTTGGAAACAATGGCCATGGCCAGGCAAGGCAAGGATGAAACGTAATGCAACTGTAACTGTCACCAATGTAGGTTCACGCAAAGCGTTCATTTATGAGCTGCTGACGCAAGTGTTTTGCAGCTGCGTAACTACCATGGGGTTTTTCCAGTGTTGTGGGACGGGGGGGGGGGGGGGGGTGGTGGGGGAGAGGGGGTATGGGTTCATCGCCAGGCTGATTGTCCTCTCCGAGGTCATCATCCTTCTCCTCGTCCTTCTCTTCCGACTCCCCTCTCTCCTGAGGTGGACTGGCGGTCCCATTGTTGTGCTCTCCTGATAGCTAGGTTATGCAACATGCAGCACACTACAATGAACTCAGCGACCTGCTCAAGGTGGTATTGTAGGTTGCCTCCTGAGTGGTCCAGGCATCTGAAGCCCTCCAATTGTCTTTTCGACGCTATTGCGTGTAGCTATATAGCTTTCATTGTAGCACTTCTCGGCTTCTGTCTGGGCATTACGCAGGGGGGTCATGAGCCAACTAGCAAGGCCATATCCTTTATCCCCCAGCATCCAACCATGACCTTGTGGCTGACTCTTAAACAGGTCAGAGGCAGTGCTCTCACATAAGATGTGCGCATCATAGATGCTCCCTGGAAAATTTGCATTTACAGCCATGATTATTTAGTTGTGGTCAACAACGTGTTGCACATTCAGAGAGTGGAATCCCTTACGGTTCCAAAACACCTCTGCATCCTGTAAAGGTGCTCGCAGGGCGATGTGCGTACAGTCTGTTGCTTCCTGCACCTTGGGGAAGTTTGTTTTTCTCAAGAAACCCAAAGCCCTCTCACTCTATGCTTCCCTGGTCATAGGGAAGTTTATAAAGTCCATCCTGCGTGCATAAAGGGTGTCAATCACTGGTCAAATGCAGCAATGTATGGCGTGCTGAGAGATACCGCAAATGTCACCAGCTGAGTCCTGAAAGGAGCCTGATGCATAGAAGGAAAGTGCCGCAGTAACCTTAACCTCAATGGGCAGTGTGGTCCTGATGGTGCTGGTAGGCTGCAGATCTCTCTTAATTCGTTGGCATATCTCACTGATGACCTCTTTTCGGAAGTGCAGCCTTCTAACCCACGTGTTATCGGACAAGTCCAGGTATGATCGCTTATCCCGTAAATGCGTTGGGTGTAACCTCTTTGATTGGGCACATAATGCTCTTCAACATACCCTCTCCCATCTCTATTCTGCAGCATGTGAGTAGTCATCAATACTGGTTGAGAGATTACAGGCCCCATCACTATAAATCGCTATAAATGCCCTTAATTTGTCCTCAACAAATACAAATGTGGTTAGATGATTGGCAAGAGTCAAAAACGCCCTTAAAATCACTCACAAATTGGTTGTCCTGACAAGCACTTCAAGCAGCCTTTTATTAAAGATCCTCCGAGTTACAAAATGGCGTCTGTAGTGCTGAGCAATGCCGAGTTAAGGTCAGGTGAGTGCAGTTTTTTTTGAACGTCTTTTTGGGCCAGCATCATTTAGATGAATTATGGGCGAAATGCTGAAAGTAGGGCTCAGCGATAAGCTGGCCGATAATCGGGCGCTAGTTCCCATCATAAACAGTATTCTGGGCCTTGCATGAGGATGACATCATTTTTTTAAAAATAGGCCAGGCGATGCAGCTCATTCCTGTATGCCGAAAGTTGCGCTGGCAATAAATGGGCGATAATTGGGCGCTAGTTTCTATTCTTCTTCAAAAATGGGCGATAGCCTGAATCACAGCATTTATATGGGTGCTAAATGGGCGATAAATGGATGATGATGTGCCAGAAGTCTAGCCCCAAGTGTCTTCAAGCAAAGGTGCCAAATGGATGATCCTACTTTGGCTAAGTGTGCACATTTTAAGAATACCAGACAAGTGTACAAGAATGTGAATATTATCCATACCGTCTTCCAATAAGAAAATAAATGAAATGGCAGCATGTGATGTCTGATCGAGGACTTGAGGGAGGGGGTCAATAGGAGTGTGTGTGTGTGTATATGTGTGTGTGTGTATATATGTGTGTGTGTGTATATATGTGTGTGTGTGAGTATGTGTATGTGTGTGTGTATGTGTGTGTGTGTGAGTGTGAGAGTGTGTGTGTAGGTGTGTGTATGTGTATGTATGTGTGTGTGTGTGTGTGTGTGTATGTGTGTGTGTATGTGTGTGTGTGTGCATGTGTATGTGTGCATGTGTGAGTGTGAGAGTGTGTGTGTGTGAGTGTGAGTGTGTGTGTGTGAGTGTGTGTGTGTGTGAGTGTGAGAGTGTGTGTGTATGTGTGTGTGAGAGTGTGTGTGTGTATGTGTATGTGTGTATGTGTGTGTGTATGTGTGTGTGTGTATGTGTTTGTGTATGTGTGTGTGTGAGAGTGTGTGTGTGTATGTGCTATACCCATGCAGCAGAGCCTGGTCTCCAATCGTCTTGGATCCCCTTGCCATTGGACCAAGACCTAGCTCTGTCAAGTCCATGTGGTGGCTGGTGTGCAACGGCCACCTCACGTTAAAAGAATCCATGCACAGCTATCTTCCACGCTTTAAAATGAAGTTTGGGCCTTGAAAACTCTTCATCTTTGTCTCTTGGGCTGGACAGGGCTCTACCATGGTTGAGGACGGGGATGTTCATGTAGCCTTCTCCTGTCAGTTGCCTGATTGTCCACTATTCTTGATTAGATATGATAGGGCTCTATCTGATCCATTGGTTGTATTATAGTCATTCTCATAGATATTCATTACTGAATATCTGTGTCTGTTCAACTCTCTCAGGCGATCCTTGAACTGGCTCTTGTCTACTTTCCTTATTTAGAATTTCACAGAATGTACAACACAGAAAGACGCCATTCAGCCCATCAGGTCTTTGCTGGTGTTTATGCTCCACACCAGCCTCCTCACACACTCTTCATCTCACCTTATCAGCATAACCTTCTATTCCTTTCTCCCTCATGTGTTTATCTAGCTTCCATTAAATGCATCTATGCTAGTCGCCACAATCTAACCACTCTCTGGGTAAAGAATTTTCTCCTGAATTCCCTATTAGATTTATTAGTGACTATTTATATTAATGGCCCCTAGTTCTGGTCTCCTCCACAAGGGAAAACATCGGGGCTGAAATTCCCCCCCCTCCTTAAGCTCCATTCCCACCTCTAAGAGGCAGCAATGGAGCGGAGAGACTGGGGCAGACGGATGGGCTGACCCGGCCAAAATTGCCCCTGGGTCGGGAGTGACGAGAATGGGTTTCTACGCTGCCTGTGCTGCTGCCCCATCAGGCACACGCCGGCCCCTTACCGACCGGCAGCGGCCCCCTTTCTGACCCCCGCGGGAAATCGCCCCATGCAGAATTGCCCCGGGGGAAATCGCCCCGTGCGGAATTGCCCCGTGCGGAATTGCCCCGGGGGAAATCGCCCCGTGCGGAATTGCCCCGGGGGAAATCGCCCCGTGCGGAATTGCCCCGGGGGAAATCGCCCCGTGCGGAATTGCCCCGGGGGAAATCGCCCCGTGCGGAATTGCCCCGGGGGAAATCGCCCCGTGCGGAATTGCCCCGGGGGAAATCGCCCCGTGCGGAATTGCCTCGGGGGAAATCGCCCCGTGCGGAATTGCCTCGGGGGAAATTGCCCCGGGGAAATCGCCCTGTGCAAAATTGCCCCGTGCGGAATTGCCCCGGGGGAAATCGCCCCGTGCGGAATTGCCCCGGGGGAAATCGCCCCGTGCGGAATTGCCCCGGGGGAAATTGCCCCGGGGAAATCGCCCCGTGCAAAATTGCCCCGGGGGAAATCGCCCCGTGCAAAATTGCCCCGTGCGGAATTGCGCCCGAGGGAAATCGCCCCGTGTGGAATTGCCCCGGGGGAAATTGCCCACTGCTGTTAGGGAGGGAGTTCCAGGATTTTGATTCAGCGATGCTGAAGGAACGGCAATATATTTTCAAGTCAGGATTGTGTGTAACTTGGAAGGGGAATGTGGAGGTGATGGTGTTTCCATGTGCCTGCAGCCTTTGCCCCTCTAGGTGGTAGAGGTCGTGGGTTTGGGAGGTGCTGCTGAAGAAGCCTTGGTGATTTGCTGCACTGCATCGTGTAGCTGATACACACTGCAGCCCCAGTGCGCCGGTGGTGGAGGGAGTGAATGTTGAAGGTGGTGGTTGGGGTGCCAATCAAGCGGGCTGCTTTGTCCTGGATGGTGTCAAAATTCTCGAATGTTGTTGGAGCTGCACTCATCCAGACAAGTGGAGAGTATTTCATCACGCACATGACTTGTGCCTTGTAGATGATGGAAAGGGTTTGGGGAATCAGGAGGTGAGACACTCACCACAGAATAACCAGCCTCTGACCCGCTCTTGTAGCCACAGTATTTATGTGGCTGGTCCAGTTAAGTTTCTGGTCAATGGTGAGCCCCCAGGATGTTGATTGTGGAGGATTCGGCGATGGTAATGCCGTTGAAAATCAAGGGTTGGTGGTTAGACTCGCGCCTGTTGGAGATGGTCATTGCCTGGCACTTGTGTGGCGCAAATATTATTTGCCACTTATGAGCACAGGCCTCAATATTGTCCAGGTCTTGCTGCATGCGGGCATGGATTGCTTCATTATCTGAGGAGTTGCAAATGGAACTGAACACTGTGCAGTCATCAGAGAACATCCCCACCTCTGACCTTATGATAGAGGGAAAGTCATTGATGATTGGCTGAAGATGGTTGGGCCTAGGACACTGCCCAGCGATGTCCTGGGGCTGAGATGATTGACCTCCAACAACCACAACCATCTTCCTTTGTGCTAGGTATGTCTCCAGCCGGTAGAGAGTTTTCCCTGATGCCCATTTACTTCAATTTCACTAGGGCTCCTTGATGCCACACTCGGTCAAATGCTGCCTTGATGTCAAGGGCAGTCACTCTCTCTTTACCTCTGGAATTCTGCTCTTTTGTCCATATTTGGACCAAGGCTGTAATATGGTCTGGAGCCGAGTGGTCCTGAGGGAACCCAAACTGGACATTGGTGAGCAGGTTATTGGTGAGTAAGTGCCGCTTGATCGCACTGCCGACGACACTTTCCATCACTTTGCTGATAACTGCTAACTGAGAGTAGACTGACTGGGGCAGTAATTGACCAGATTGGATTTGTCCTGTTTTTTGTGGACAGATGGAGTGTAATTTTCCCTTAGTGGCTTTGTGTTTTTCTCTATGTTTTCTTTGCTTTCCCAGGAGGTTACATGGCTGGGGGTAGGAAAGGGTGCGGGGGTGGTGGGGGAGAGGCGGTGGTGGGCGGGAGTTGTCCAGTCAGGTTGCTCCAGGCATCGTGGTGTGGAGCAGGCTTGATGGAATAGCTGGTCTTTTCCTGCCCGTCAATTTTGTATGTTCATAATTACAGGTTAACTGCACCTCACGGCTGAATTCCCTCCGAGGTCTGAACTGTTGCTCAGGCTAAACTCTAACTTTTCCTGTCATTTTGCAGTCCATTGGTCTTCAGCTGCTGAAATGTTAACGTCCTTTCTATTTACAGATGCGGACTGACCTGCTGTGGGTTTCTGGTATTTTTGTTTATATTTTATTTACAGTCATACCTGTGGTCATGGGCTTGACCTTTGGTGTATTGATATTGGTCTAGAATATGTTTCAGAAAAACCTGTGATGTGTTATTTTCTATTCTGCCCTTTGGTCTTCCTGTATCCAGAGTCATTCCCCAGTCACACGTGTACACAGCTCGCCTGTATTCTCCATGTTTCTTGAGCCCATCACGTGGAGGTACATAACAGCAGCTCTGGGGACTCTTGTGTACCAGCCGTGGCTCAGAGGGCAGCACTCTAATCTCTAAGACAGAAGGTTGTGGGTTCACTTCCCACTCCAGATACTTGAGCACAAAACTCTAGGCTGACACTCCAGTGCAGTGCTGAGGGAACACAGCACTGTTAGAAGTGCTGGCTTTTGGATGAGACATTAAACTGAGACCCCATCTGCCCTCGAAGGTGGACGTACACGATCCCATCGTACTATTTCAAAGAAGAGCAGGGGGGCTTGCCACAGATGTCCTGACCAATGTTTAACCCTCAACCAACATCGCAAAAAATCTGATTATCTGGTCATTTATCTCAATTCTGTTTGTGGGAGCCTGCTGTGCGCAAATTGGCTGCCTGTTTTGTGATGTCTGTAGGTCACGAAAGTCAAGTCTTCCCTTCCCCTCTCTCAGTTTTGCCCCAATTTCCAGGCCTCTAATCAAAAGCTCGCCCATGACTGAGATTAAATAGTCGGCAGGATATGCAACATCAGGCAGCTGAGCTGCATCTCCCCATAGAGTGCCAGTACATTCCCAGCACAACTCCCCATGGAGTGAGACCATTCCCAGCACATCTCCCCATGAAGTGAGTACATTCCCAGCACATCTCCCCATGGAGTGAGACCATTCCCAGCACATCTTCCCATGTAGTGAGTACATTCCCAGCACATCTCTCCATGGAGTATCAGTGCATTCCCACCATTGACACCAGGCGCACACGTCTTCATGTGAAAAGAAACAATGATCCCTCGGTGATTCATCCCATTGTTAATGTAAATTAGGAAGAATTTTAATGGAAAATATTGAAATGTTCAGCTTGCCACAAACTTATTCACCACTTCCAATGAAAAAATAATCCACAATGTATCAGGCAGTCAACGTTCAAAAACAGGCTGTCAGAATTAAACATCCTTTTAAACATAGTTATATCTCATAACCTGACAATAATTACATATTCTGAAGTGAATTCAAGTAAGTAATGTCAATTACCAAAAAAAGTGCTGAAATAGTGTGTGAGATAAAGCTGTCACTACACGGTGTGAGATAAAGCTGTCACTACACGGCGTGTGAGGTTAAAGTTATCACTACACGGCGTGTGAGGTTAAAGTTATCACTACACGGCGTGTGAGGTTAAAGTTATCACTACTATAATAGAGCTCCAGAGGGAGCAGTGTGCGGCCGCCCGGCCCAGAAATCGGTGCGGTCCCGGCCTGCAAGACCATCAGCAGGCCGGGGCCATCAGAGGGAGCAGCGTGCGGCGGCATACCACTGCAGGGAGCAGCGCGTGGTGCTGCAGGAGGGCGATTGGCTGCGAAGCCAGGTCGTTGATTGCAGTGCGGGCAGGCACAGCAGGAGGGACAAAGGAGCGGCAAAAGTTTGTAGATGGAAGTGACCGGGGCCCAGGAGAGGCGTGAGTTCGGGGCTCAGAAGAGACGAGGGCCCTGGAGCAGCACGGGCCAGCCCACACTGCGATATGTATGCGCACTAGGTCCGTGCAGCAGAGCTGGTCTCCAGTTAGTCTTGGGTAATCCTTGCTATTGGACTAAGACCTAGCTCTGTCAAGCCCGTGTGGTGGCTGGTGTGCAACGGCCACCACACGTTAAAAAAATCCATGCTCAGGCATCTTCCACTCTTCAAGATATAGTTTGTGATCTGGAATATTAGATCGGGATCTGGAACATTGAAACACCTGTGAACTCATCCCTTTTTGGCATGGAAGGAAGTGATCCTCGCTTCGAGAGACTGCCTATGATGCTGAGAGCTCCAGCTGGTGGTATACTATACTAATGCAACTGCTGATGTAAATACAATAAAGGGTCATGTGACAAGGTTACATGACAAGTTCCTGTCGAAGCATCTTGTGTATGGTGTGCTTAATGATATTGCAAAGAATATATCACATTTAGTGATGTTGTAAAGAATATATCACATTTAGTGACATAGGATGGAATTTCTGGATTTCCTAGCTGAAAGTTCTGTTGGTAGATGATCCTGCCTGCTGACAGAGCGACTTTGAGAGGTTCTTTGTTTTGCAGCACAGTTAAAATTCCAAGGTCAATTTCAAGCACACTTGGCTGAACTGTGAGTCCAGATGGCCGTGCCTATGGGAACATTAGGGTGCTTGGGTGAGTTCCATCACCACCGAGAGACTTTCGGTGTGTATGTGGAGCGGCTAGAAATGTTTTCCACTGCAAATAGTATCGTCGAAGTCCCAGATGATGAAAACCGTAACTGGGAGGTTTTAGAAAGAAAATGGTTAATTTTCCTGACTGAAGCAGGCCCCGAGGTGTATGAAACCCTGAAACATTTGCTTGTTCCCGTTAAGCCGAAGGCCACGCCACTGACGGAGATTCTCAGCACTACAGTCCTGAGCCCCTGGAAATTGCTGAATGTTATCGTTTTGGAATATGAAATCAATTAACTGACGAGAGTATCAGTGAGTAAAAAAGCTATCCATTCAGTATCATTTCGGAAACTTTCAGGACCAAGCATTGTGTGACCGCTTTGTTTGTGGGATGGAAAATGAAGCAATCAGAAGAAAGTTGTTGACAATCCCTAACTTGACTTTTGATTTAGCTTGTCAGACAGCTATGTTGATGGATATGGCTGACCAATACGCTCGAGAATTTGGTGCCATTTCCAGCTGGTACCAATACATTGAAGTCATGCCATCAGTGCCTGGGACAACACATTGCTCAAAGTTGTCCATATGTGAAGGCAAGAAAAAAAGGCATCTTGCGAAGGCATGCCGACTGAAGAATAAACTAATGTTCAATGCTAGAAGTAGAAACTGCCAGAGACAACATAGCATTGGAGAGAAACAACAGGATGAGGAGTTTCTGGAGATACAAGTCATCAGGAGCACGAGGGTATCTAACAATGGTTCGCGAAGTATTGTCATTCAAGTAGATGTTGCAGGAACCAGGATACCCATGGTGCATCCGTGAGCGTAGTACCAGAGGAGCTATATCACAAGTTGAGTGATTTTCCATTGGAAAAATCGAAGATAGATTTGCAAGGCTACTCAGGAGAGCAAATGCCTGTGGTAGGACGTATCACCATACTGGTGAAATACAAGGATCATTTTCAGAGCTTGCCGCTCTTAATAGTGGCAAGAGACAAGCCTGCCTTAATAGGAAGAAATTGGTTGGGATCACTGAAGCTGGATTGGAATGATATTTTTCATGCTGAAACAAGATTTTCATCGAAGGATGAGGTCATCAAGCAATATCTGAAAGTGTTCTGTGAAACAGGTAGTCCGATCCAAGCCTTCAAGGCAAGTGTCAGAGTACAGAAGAATGCTAGACCAGTTTACTGCAAGCCACGTCCTGTATCATACGCACTCAAGGAGAAAGTTGAGAAAGAACTCAAAAGACTAGAAACATTATCTCTAAAGTAGATCTACGTAATTAGGCCAAACCCATTGTTGCTGTACTTAAGTCAGATGGTAATTCTGATGCTATGTCTAGGTTGCCATCCACATCACAAGTTACACCCAATAGGGAAGAAGTGCTCTATTTTTCATACATTGGTGAACTATCAATCACAGCTGAAGAGATTGGTAAAGCAACCAAACGTGATCCAGTTATGTCAAAGATATATGATTACATAGCAAATGGTTGGCTAAACCAGGTATCAGAGAAAGATATTCATCCATACTTCATCCGTAGGAATGAATTATCAGTGGATAAAGATTTTATCATGTGGGGTGCAAGAGTGGTTATTCCAAATAAGTTCAGGTCCAAATATTAGGAGATCTTCATGACCAGCACCTGGGAATGTGCTTGACCAAGAGTTTTGCACGCAGTTACTTATGGTGGCCAGGTTTAGATAAAGATATAGTGTACATCGTTAGTCAGTGTACGACATGTCAATCGGTAAGCAAGACGCCACCATCAGTATCATTACAGCCATGGAAATGGCCTCCCAGGGTGTGGCAAACGTTACATGTAGATTTTGCTGAGGTAGAAGGACAGCAATTGTTCATTGTGATTGATAGTCATTCAAAGTGGGTCATCATCATAGGCAGTCCCTCGGAATCGAGGAAGACTTGCTTCCACTCTTAGCATGAGTTCTTAGGTGGCTGTACAATCCAATACGAGAACCACAGTCTCTGTCACAGGTGGGACAGATAGTCGTTGAGGGAAAGGGAGGGCAGGGAGCTTGGCTTGCCGCACGCTCCTTCCGCTGTTTGCGCTTGATTTCTTCATGCTCTCTGCAACGATACTCGAGAAGCTCAGCGCCCTCCCGAATGCACTTCCTCCACTTAGGGCTGTCTATGGCCAGGGGCCCCCAGGTGGCAGTGGGGATGTCGCACTTTATCAGGGAGGCTTTGAGGGTGTCCTTGTAACCTTTCCTCTGCCCGCCTTTGGCTCGATTACCATGGACGAGTTCCGAGTAGAGCGCTTGCTTTGGGAGTCTCGTGTCTGGCATGCGAACTATGTGGCCTGCCCAGCGGAGCTGATCAAATGTGGTCAGTGCTTCAATGCAGGGGATGTTGGCCTGGACGAGGGCGCTAATGTTTGGGTGTCTGTCCTCCCAGGGGATTTGCAGGATCTTGCGGAGACATCGCTGGTGGCATGGTCTCTGAGCCATACAGGAGGACGAGTATTACTATGGCCATGTAGACCATGAGCTTGGTGACAGTCTTGAGGGACTGGTCTTCAAACACTCTTTTCCTCAGGCGGCTGAAGGCTGCACTGGCGCACTGGAGGCGGTGTTAGATCTCGTCGTCAATGCCTGCTCTTGTTGATAGGAGGCTCCCGAGATAGGGGAAGTGGTCCATGTTGTCCAGGGCCGCGCCGTGGATCTTGATGCCTGGGGGGCAGTGCTGTGCAGCGAGGACAGGCTGGTGGAGGACCTTTGTCTTACTGATGTTTAGCGTAAGGCCCATGCTTTCATACACCTCAGTAAATATGTCGACTATGTCCTGGAATTCAGCCTCTGTGTGTGCACAGACGCAGGCGTCATCCGCGTACTGTAGCTCAACGACAGAGGTTGGAGTGGTCTTGGACCTGGCCTGGAGATGACGAAAGTTGAACAGCTATCCACTGGTTCTGTAGTTTAGTTCCACTCCACTGCTGGCTCTGGCTATTGGGCCTCCACCTCCTCCCCCCGCCCCCAACCTGGACCTCTCCTTCCCCACTGATGGCCTGGTCTCCTCTCCTCATCCGGCACGTGGTGAGTACCATAGCTGTGGCCCCCCTGCACTGCTAGCCCCCCAATGCCTGCCCCCAACGAGGCCTCAGATCACCTACCACCAAGGGCGCTACCCAGCGCTGAGCCTGCGGTCAACACCTCGCTGTAGGCAACTAGGCCCATATAGCAGTGTCTGGTCTCCAGTCGTCCTGGACCCCCTTGCCACTGGATCAAGACCTCGCTCAGCTAAACCCGTGTGATGGCCGGTGTGCAACAATCACCCCACGTTAAAAGAAATCACGCACGGCATCTTCCACTCCGTTAAAATGAAGTTTGGGACTTGGAATATCAGGACCCTCATGGACAACGCCAACAGCGACAGACCGGAACGCCGCACCGCCATAGTTGGCCGGGAACTTAGACGCTTTGATACCGACATCGCTGCCCTAAGCGAGACCCGGTGGGCAGGGGAAGGCCAGCTCAATGAACAAGGTGGAGGTTACACCACCTTCTGGAAAGGGAAACCAGAGGCAGAACGTTGTCTCCATGGAGTCGGCTTCGCCATCAAAAACGAGCTGGTCGACCGCCTCAAAGATTCCCCCTGCAGGGTTAACGAACACCTTATGACTCTTCGATTCACCCTATCCCAGAATGCGCCACAGTCATCAGTGCTTACGCCCCAACACTTGATGCAACAGATGAGGCCAAAGAGGGTTTTTACTCCAACCTCGAAAATCTCTGACCTGAGTCCCCGCAGGTGACAAACTGATCCTCCTCAGCGACTTCAACGCCAGGGTTGGCAAGGACACAGACCTCGGGGGAGGCGTGATTGTCAGAGAGGGGGTAGGGAAAGCCAACTCCAGTGGTACCCTACTCCTGACAAAATGTCTAAAACATGAACTCCTCATCACCAACATCTTGTTCTGCCAGAGGGACAAATACAAGGCATCGTGGCAACACCCTCGCTCCAAACACTGGCACCTGCTCGACTATATCATCGTCCGAGCCAGGGATCGCAAGGATGTGTACATCACCCGCACCATGACAGGAGCTAACGACTGCTGGATGGACCACCGCCTAATCCGATCCATCATTGACATCAACATAGCCCCAAAGCGAAGGGAGCAGCAGAAGCAATGTCGCAAAAAAGGCAATGCCTGGGCACTTAAGGACCCAGCTAAGAGAGCCCTATACAGTCAGCGCCTCACAGCTAACCTGGCGTGCCTTGATGACCCTGAGACGCAGAATGCCCGCAGCGCTTGGTCTGCCCTCCAGGCCTCCGTAACCAGTGCCTGCAAGGAGACACTCGGTCACTCAACCAGGAAACATCAGGACGGATTTGATGAGAATGATCAGGAGATTCAAGAACTAATAGATCGCAAGCGCAGAGCATTTCTGAGCCTTAAACAGCAACCCAACTCGGGTGCAGCAAAGCAGCATTACAGACGGCTAAAGGCTAAGGTCCAACAAAAAACCCAGGACCTAAAGAACAGGTGGTGGATGGAGAAAGCACAGGAGATACAGCAGCTGGCCGATAGCCATGATGTGCAAGGATTCTTCATCGCAGTCAAGGCCACCTACGGTCCAAACTCCCAAGGCCCCACCCCACTCCTGGCCAAGAACGGGGAAACACTCATCAAGGGCACCGAGGCAGTCAGGGCCCGCTGGAAGGAACACTTCGAAGATCTTCTCAATCAGGACTCTGCCTTCGACTCGAGTGTTCTCGACTCTATTCTGCAGCATGCTACTCACCACCACCTCAGTGCATGAGGTAGAAAAGGCCATAAGGCAGTTAAAAAACAACAAGGCTACGTGAGCGAATGGAATTCCTGCTGAGGCACTGAAGTATGGCGGAGAGGCACTACTGGCGCGAATACATGACCTCATCGCTCTCAGCTGGAGGGAGGAGGGCATGCGGGAGATCTTAGGGATGCAGTGATCGTGACCATCTTTAAAAAAGGGGACATGTCCGACTGCGGCAACTACGGAAGAATCTCCCTGTTATCAACCACTGGGAAAGTCGTCGCTAGAGTCTTCCTCAACATCTTCTCCATGTGGCCGAGGAGTTCCTCCCGGAGTCGCAGTGCGGATTTTGTCCCCCCCGGCGCACAAAGGACATGATTTTTGCAGCGCGACAGCTGCAGGAAAAATGCAGGGAACATTGCCAGCCCTTGTACATGGCCTTCTTCGACCTTAAAAAGGCCTTTGATACTGTCAACCGCGAGGGTCTATGGAGCGTCCTCCTCTGTTTCGGATGCTCCCAAAAATACGTCACCATCCTCCGTCTGCTCCACGACGACATGCAGGCCGTAATCCTTACCAACGGATCCATCACAGACCCAATTCACGTCCGGATCAGGGTCAAGCAGGGATACGTCATTGTCCCAACCCTCTTCTCAATCTTCCTCGCTGCCATGCTCCACCTCACAGTTGATAAGCTCAAAGTGGGTAGCGGTGTTTCCAGTGTAGAAAATAACAAGACACAAGATCATTTACGAAGATTATTTTCTTCATATGGCCTCCCAGAAGAAATTGTGTCTGATTATGGGTCACAATTTTGTTGAGAAGAATTTGCACAGTTCATGAGCAGAAATGGTGTGAGCAGAGCGCACAGCACAAATTGTAAAACGTGCCCTCATCAATCAAAGAAACGGCAGTTGTCATTGGACCACAAATTGGTAAATTTTCTGATTACTTATCGTAATACTCCTCATACAACTACTGGTAGAACAAATGACAGCCACAAACCAGGTTCTCGTTGTTAAAGCCTAACTTGGCACAGTCAATAGAAAAGAAACAATTAAGACAGGAAGAGAATCATGATAGAGGTAGAGTAAGAGAGAGAAGTGTGAAATTGAATCAGAAGGTTAGAGTGAAGAACCATCACCATAAATGGTTAAATTGGTTACCAGGAAGAATACTGAAGATATGTGATCCTCGCACATATTTGGTCAAGATGTTTGATCATGGAAAGGTTAGGTTTGTTCACATTGCTCATATTTTACCTACAGATGTGGAAGGAGATGAAAGTTGGAATGATTCAATTATTTCTGATGAGTCAGATAGTCTTGTTACAAGTAGAGTACCAGTAGCAAATCCTACATCAGATGCACTGGAAAGTCCAAGAGAAAGTCAGAATTTAAGTCTGAAACTGAATCAGGCAGACAAACAGTCTGAAGTTGTAGAGAGTTCAAATGTAGATCAAGGGCATCCCCTGGAGGAAAACTTTCCTCAGGCTGAGCCTAGAATGAGTCTAATTCGACATAAGTTTGGAAAGTTCTGCTCGAGAGGGAAGGTATCTTCTTCGAGACAGATAACCAGTGGTTAAGTTTGATTTATAAATATGGCAAAATAAGTCCCTATCTTTTGTTGTATATAACCATGCAAGTTATGTATAATTATTATTTTGTTATACTTACTTCTTCAGTAAGGAGGGAGAAGTGTAATAGAGCTCCCAGTAGTGAATTACTGCTCCACTTAGTAAACTACTGTGGTAATACAACTGCTGATGTCAATACAATACAAGGTCACATGACAAGTTCATGTAGCGGCATCTTGTGTGTAGTGTGCTTAGTCATTTTGTAAAGATTATGGGCTAGATTTTTCATTATTTTTGCAATGCATAACCCACACTTAATGTCCATTTTAATGTGTAACATCCAGATATCGCCCATTTAGCCACAAAATGGAAACTGACGCCCATTTCTCGGTCACTTATCACCGAGCATTACTTTCCGCATGTGCATAATGTTGGAAAAAATAATACCGGCCACCCACCATTTTGAGCAGTATCATCAGAATGTGCAATCCCAACGCTCATAATATCACCCAGCATTACTTTTGGCACGTAATTTACACCGAGATTTAATAATACCACCCAGCCAGTGTTTTTTGTCATCAAGATCACATTTTCCAAAACTAACGGCCAGTATATCGGCCATCCTTACTTTCACACCTCGCACACATCTCGCTGACAATATCGCTCGCCGAAAAAAACACTGGGAAAAAGTGGAACTAACCGGAACTACTCACAGCACTATGGACGCCATGTTCTAAATCGCATGTCGCATCATTTAAAAGGTTGCTCTGCTTCAACCTCGGGGAGTTTGGATGTACTCTGGAGGTCTTTGGCGGTGATGTGAACATCTTATCATACTGTGGACAATTGGAATTTACTAGGTGCCTTAGTGAGGACATTCATTCTTTGTGACCAATCGCCAATCGGTGTAATACAGTTAGCTATTGGAATGGGGCCTGTCCTTTCTCGCTCTCTATTGATGAACACTCACATGCTGCAGGCTCAAGATGGCAGAAGATATGCTCGACAGCATTATGTGCCCAATGTAAGACGTGACAGACTGATGAGGAGGACCAGACGTTATACCACACGCAAGTACAGGGAGAAGCAGTCCTACCTCAACCTGTGGGACACCACCTGCCTTCAGAGACTGCGCTTCCACAAAGAGGTTATCAGTGAGATATGCCACCTCATAAGGGGAGATCTGCAGCCTGTCAGCACCATCAGAACCGCACTGTCCGTCGAGGTCAAAGTCACCACAACACTGTCGTTCTACGCGTCGGGTTCTTTTCAGGCCTCAGCAGGCGACATTTGCGGTATGTCTCAGCATGCCACACATTGCTGCATTAGACAGGTAGCTCTGTACGCATGCAGGATGGACTTTATCAGCTTCCCTATGACTAGGGAGGCTCAGACTGAGAGGGCTTTAGGATTCTACCAAATTGCTAACTTCCCCAAGGTGCAGGGAGCAATAGACTGTATGCACATCACCATGCGGATACCTTTTCAGGATGCAGAGGTTTTCAGGAATCACAAGGGAAT
Source organism: Pristiophorus japonicus (assembly GCF_044704955.1). Lineage (NCBI taxonomy): Eukaryota > Metazoa > Chordata > Chondrichthyes > Pristiophoridae > Pristiophorus > Pristiophorus japonicus. Next base: position 50,961,319 of record NC_091997.1, read on the forward strand.
CCACTCCCTGAATGTGCAATTCGTTGTTGACCACCAGCAAATTATTATGGCAGTGAATGCTAAATTTCCGGGCAGCATCCATGATGCTCACATCCTGCGTGAGAGCACTGTATCTGACTTGTTTAACCATCAGTCACAAGGTCAATGCTGGATGCTGGGTGACAAAGGATATGGCCTCGCCACCTGGCTGATGAACCCCCTGCGTGACACCCACACCGAAGCCGAGAGGCGATACAATGAGAGCCACAGAGCCACTCGCAATATCGTGGAGAAAACTATTGGAGTGCTTAAGCAGCGCTTTAGATGCCTGGACCACTCAGGAGGCAAGCTCCAATAACACCCTGAGCAGGTAGCTCAATTTGTGGCGGTGTGCTGCATGCTGCACAACTTGGCTATCAGGAGGGGACAAGAATTGCCACAAGGGTCTGATGGTCCACCTCAGGAGAGAGAGGAAGAGGAGGATGAGGAGGTGGATGGTGACCTTGGGCCAGACATCAGGTTGACGCTGAAGCCATGCCCCCGCCCCCCTGTAGACCGCAGGAAAGGGCCCGTGGTGGCTACATAGCTGCAAGACTCTTACATCAGGAGCTCATAAATTAGCGTTTTGCCTGAAAGAACATTGGTGGTATTTACGAAGCTGACACACTGCTGGGTGTGCAGGTCATACATCAATGGTATGCATCACCTTGGTGACAGTTAAACTTTAAGCTAATTCAAGTTAAGTGTAATTATTTCCTTTGATGTTAAGGAATCACCAGTGTGTAACGGTGCAGCTATCTGAGCCAATGCGCAACAAGGTTATGTTAAATAAAAAGCATTTAAACCGACCATTTGTCTGAAATCATCAGTATATCTGTAAAAACCATCCCACCCCACATCACCCTTGCCCCAGCCCACAACAAATTTATCACATTTACATCGTTATAATGGTCCCCATTTCCGCAAAACAGAACACAAATGCAAACCAACAAGGTAGCCCCCTCGCCCCTTGCCCCGACCCTCCCACCAAAATAGCAGCAGCGACCTAAAAATATGCCCCAGACATCACCTGCAGCTATGCATCTCACTTTCCTTCCCCCCCCTCCCCCCCACCCCGCTTCTCCTCCCCACCTCTACCCCGTCCCCTTCCCCTCCTGACTCCAAGCCGCCTGGCCGAGGAGTTCCTGAGGCGCTGCTTCATTGGAGGGGGGGGGGGAAATGACAGCAGAACAGCTGCTTGGATGGATACGGGAGAGAACGGTCCCGAGGTGGGAATGTGTTCCGAGCCAGAAGCAGGATGGTCCCCATTTCCGCAAAACAGAACACAAATGCAAACCAACAAGGTAGCCCCCTCGCCCCTTGCCCCGACCCTCCCACCAAAATAGCAGCAGCGACCTAAAAATATGCCCCAGACATCACCTGCAGTGCCGTGCTCTGGGACCACTGGGAGCCCTCTGCCACCAGTGTTCCTGGCTAACAGCTGCAGGGCCTCCTTCCATGTTATGTACTATTTATTGGACAAAAACTTGGTGCCAACTATATTCTTGGTGCTTAGTAGGCTTTTTGCTGCTGGTGAATCTCCCTCGTGCCTCCCACAACAGCCAAACAAGAACACACCACACACGCTTTCAGTCCCTCTTTTCTCCCTCTCTCTGTCTCCTCTTCTGCGCATGTAATGATGACCCCTGACCTCCTGAATCGCAGGAAATGAGCGTTGCCATACCGTTGCTAAGGACGGCGATACTTTACGGCAGAAGGTCAGAGAGATTTAACACTAATACCCATTTCATATCACTCGCGGTAACGCCCATTTTCAAAAATGGAGAATAGGTGCTTTGAGAATGGGCGAGAAGCCGGCGATCTGAAAACCCTTTTTTGCCGCCACGCCGGAAATACCGCCCATTTTTGGATGATTTGCACAAAAGTGTAAAATCTAGCCCCATATCACAACTGCACGGTTTGTGAGGTTAAAGCTGTCACAGCACAGTGTGAGATTAAAGCTATCTCTGCACAGTGTAAGGTTAAAGCTGACACTACACGGTGTATAAGGTTAAAGCTATCTCTGCACAGTGTGAGGTTAAAGCTATCTCTGCACAGTGTGAGGTTAAAGCTGTCACTGCACGTTGTGTGAGGTTAAAGCTGTCACAGCACAGTGTGAGGTTAAAGCTGACACTACACGGTGTATAAGGTTAAAGCTATCTCTGCACAGTGTGAGGTTAAAGCTGACACTACACGATGTGTGCCAGTATGCTCTATTGGTAGAATGTGTGCAGATTGCTGCATTAGCTGAGTTGTTCCCAGCACATTCTATTCCCATTCCACAATCCCCCATGTATTCATTCATGCTGCAGCATTAATGTCACACATCTTATTGGATCGGGATTTTATAACATGTCTGGACTATAACCATTGATGTGATGATGAGTGAGTGAAGACCATGTTTATTGGTTACAGATCCCCCTGAATGTAGTAGAGAGACTGAGTGAAAAAGCTACTGATATGCTGCTCGTCAACAGAATGGTCATCTATGTTTCTCTCGATTCCCGTGTTTCTACCTTTCCCTGTTCCTTACGGTATATTTCTCCATCACTAGTTTGTCTTGCTCCCTTATTCCTATTCTGCCTCATTCTTTTAACAATGTTTGTTTCTGCCTGTTGGGATTGTGTCTCTTTCTGTTGCCTCTAGTTGATGCTCACCTAGTTTCACCGCGTCGCAGCATGAATGGAATGCGGTAAATGGCGAGGAAGGCCCAGGTTTGATAATAGGCCAAATTTTGCTGCTAAAATAACGGTGAGGCTAATGGCACTCTGTTATTTATGCGTAAATCTGACAGCAACTACAATCAAGGGGCAGATGTGCGGTTGAATGTGAATACCCAAAGGTTGCTATCTGATTTGCGCCTCTCTGCCGTTAGCTTGCACATTGACGCACATTGAATGTCGAGGTTGTTGTATTTGCATGGTAAATACGAACTAAACCCATCGCAGATATGTAAGGCTAGTAATTAGCAGTGTAAGTACCCTTTTAATGACGTGATATTTATTAATTAGTGCCAATCAACCTCTCTGGCACTGAAATATAAATATTCCAAGGGTGAAGTCTCATTCCTTCAGGCTTTGAATTTTTCAGAGATATTTTAAAAATGTAAAATTGTAAGTTTAAAAATGTTTTTTGTCTTTTTTTTGTCTCTCTCTTAATAGAATCTTTCTTTCACTCTCTTTATTTCTCTTTCTGTACCTAATTTGGCATTGAATTCACCCACACTAATTCAACCTCCTTCTCGGTCTCTCCGCTGTTTATTTCCCAATCCTTAAATGTGATTGGTTAAGGAGATACCCTGTTGCTTTCCCTTTTCACTCAGGTCCCAGATGCCCTGTTACCCTCACTGCGCCGTTATCAGCTCGGACTCTCAGCAACTTAGTGGGAATTTATTTATTGAGGTTTGCAGGAGCAAGTCTAACGCAACAGCAAAATCGGGCCCATTGTTCCGACTGATAATTTCCCCTTTACTGGCCAGTATTCTGAAGGATACTAATGCTCCTCCATATAGATTGTAATTAAGTTTGCCGTAAGTGGTAATGAGCAGTTTTCTTCTGCATGCTGTTGGCCAGAACAATGAAATGTTTTAATACAATGAATAAAAACAGAGAATGCTGGAAATCTGTGGAGAGAAAAACAGAATTAACGTTTCGGGTCGATGACCCTTCGTCAGAACTGGTGAATATTCGAAAAGAGCACATTGTTAAGCACTGAAAGGGGGAGGGGAATAGAGAACAAAAGGGAAGGTCTGTGATAGGGTGGAAGGCAGGACAGATTAGAGAGACAAAAGGGATGAAGGGCAAAATTGAAATGGTAATGATAAAAGGTTAGTCTGAATAGGGTGTGAATGGCGGAGTAATAACCAGCTGCCATTTTAGACAAGGAGAAAAAAAAGAATTAAAAAGAACATAAGATGGGGTGGGGGGGGGGGGGGGAGGGGAGGGAAAGGGAGCCAAAGATGGCCAGAGGTTATACTCTGAAATTGTTGAACTCGATGTTTGAGTCTGGAAGAATGTAAAGTGCCCAAACGAAAGATGAGGTGCTGTTCCTCAAGCTTGCATTGAGCTTCGTTGGAACAGTGTAGTAGACTGAGGACAGAGAGGTCAGAGTGGGAGTGGAGTGGAGAATTAAAGTGACAGGCGACCGGAAGCTCAGGGTCACACTTGCGGACCGCAAAGCGGTCTCCCAATCTACGCTTGGTCTTTCCAATGTAGAGGAGACCACATCGTGAGCAGTGAATATAGTATACTAAATTGAAAGAAGTACAAGTAAATCGCTGTTTTACCTGGAAGGAGTATTTAGGGTTCTGGACAGTGGGAAGGGAGGAGGTAAAAGGATAGGTGTTGCATCTCCTGCGCTTGCACGGGAAGGTGCCGTGGGAAGGGGAGGGGGTGCTGGGGGTGACTGCGGAATGGACCAGGGTGTCGCGGAGGGATGTTGAGAGGGGAGGGGAAGATGTGATTGGTGGTGGGATGACGCTGGAGGGGGGGGCGGAGGATGATCCGTTGAACTTGGAGGCTGGTGGGGTGAAAGGTGAACCCTGTCATGGTTCTGAGGGGAAGGGGTGAGAGCAGAGGTGCGGGAAATAGAACAAACACGGTCGAGGGCCATGTTAACCACGGCGGAGGGGAATCCTCGGTTGAGGAAAAAGGAAGACATGTCAGAAGCACTAGTGTGAAAGGTGACGTCATCAGAGCAGATGCGACGGAGACGGAGAAACTGGGAGAATGGAATTGAGCCCTTACAGGATGCAGGGTTGGAGGAAGTGTAGTCCAAGTAGCTATGGGAGTCAGTGGGCCTATAGTGGATACTGGTCGAAAGTCTATCCCCAGAAATGGAGTCAGAGAAGTCGAGGAAGGGAAGGGGAGAGTCGGAGATGGACCATATGAAGGTGAGGGAAGGGTGGAAATTGGATGCAAAGTGAATGAAATTTTCTAGTTCAGGGCGAGAGCAGGAAACGGCACTGATACAGTCATCAATGTACCGGAAAAAGAGGTGAGGGAGGGAACTCGAGTAGGACTGGAACAAAGAGGCAGGCAGAACTAGGACCCATGCAGGTTCCCATAGCAACACCTTTAATTTGGAGAAAGTGAGTGGAGTTAAACGAGAAGTTGTTCAATGTGAGAACAAGTTCAGCCAGGCGGAGGAGAGTGGTGGGGGATGGGGACTGGTTGGGCCTCTGCTCGAGGAAGAAGCGGAGCGCCCTCAGGCCATCCTGATGGGGGATGGAAGTGTCGAGGGATTGGAGGGCCATGGTGAAAAGGAGACGACTGGGGCCAGGAAACTGGAAACTGTTAAAGTGACGGAGGGCGTCGGAGGAGTCGCGGATGTAGATGGGAAGTGACTGGACCAGGGGAGAAAAAAATAGAGTCAAGATAGGAAGAAATAAGTTCTGTGGGACAAGGACAGGCTGAAACAATGGGTCCACCGGGGCAGTCCTGTTTGTGGACTTTGGGAAGGAGGTAGAAGTGGGCTGTGTGGGGTTGGGGAACTATGAGGTTAGTGGTTGTGGAGGGAAGATCTCCAGAGGAGATGAGGTCAGTGACAGTCTGGGAAATGATGGCTTGATGTTCAGTAGTGGGGTCATGGTCCAGGGGGAGGTAGGAGGTGTCAGAGAGTTGCCAATCAGCCTCTGTAAGGTGGATGTCTGTTCACTAAACAGCAACAGCGCCACCCTTGTCAGCAGGTTTAATGACAAGGTTGGGGTTGGATCTGAGCGAGCGGAGTGCTGCAAGTTCAGAGGGAGGGAGGTTGGAGTGAGTGAGGGGAGCAGAGAAATTGAGACGGCTGATGTCCCGTCGGCAGTTTGCAATGTAAAGATCTAGAGAGGGTAAGAGGCCAGAGGGAGGGTACAGGTAGAGCGAGAATTCTGAAAATGAGAGAAAGGGTCAGCTGTGCGGGGGGAAGACCCCTGGCCGAAGAAGTGGGCACGAAGGTGAAGGCGGCGGAAAAAGAGCTCAGCATCGTGCCGCGCTCGAAATTCATTGAGGTGGGGGCGTAAGGGAATGGAGCTCAGGCCTTTGCTGAGGACTATCCTTCGGGGTTAGAGAGGGCAAGGTCAGAGGGCACGGCAGGGGGTGAGATTGGAAGAAGGGATGGGATCAGAGGGAAGTGTAGGGGAAGGAGGAAGGTGTCCAAGAGTTGTTGAAGTTTACGATCCTTGAAACCTGAAAGGAAGGAAAACATTTTTGGTTAAAGCATCGGATGAGGCGAAAGGTGAAATGGAACTGTGGACCAGGACAGCTTAGAGAAAGACTGAGTCGATGCTGCTGAAGAGAGAGGTCGAGAGTGTGCATGTGACGGTGCATGGCGTTGAATGTGGATCGCAGGATGCGACGAGCAGTGGTTGGAGGAATGTTGAGCATCTCGGAGATATCTGTAATCTTGGGTGGATCCAAAACATGAAGGATGGAATTTCAGTTGGAATTCACGTAGATTAAGTCTGAGGCGGAGACAGTTACTGAGGAAAGAGATGTGGCTGTGAAATCGAGTCTTGGCAGATACTTAATCAAACACGAGAAGGGAAACAGAAAGCAAAGATGAACAAGGTAAAAGAGACAAAGGGAAGAGCAGAACTTCTTCAAGATGGAAATTCCAAGAAGAGATATGGCAGTGAATTAAACACTAGTACAAAAGCAAAATACTGCGGATGCTGGAATCTGAAATAAAGACAGAAAATGCTGGAAATCTCAGCGGGTCGGGCAGCATCTGTGGCGAGAGAAGCAGATTTAACGTTTCGGGTCGACGACCCTTCGTCAGAACTGGTGAATGTTGGAAATGAACACATTCTTAAGCACTGAAAGGGGAAGGGGAAGGAAGAGCAAATGAAATGTTTTGCTGCCCACTTGTTGGACATTTACAATGGACCCAGTTCGGATCGCAGTCCTTTGCAAAGAGCACCTGTCGATCACAACCTCAATCCACAGCCACAAACCACACATTTAATTGAAGCAATTTTCATGTTGAGACAACAGGATTTTAACTGTCCCCTACTTAAAACATCAATCAAGCCAAGATTGTAGAGAAATAGAAGTGAGCGGTGTCATAGTATGCACAATTAACACATTCCTGCCAAATTACCGTCTCAGCTGTTTAATGGTGCATTTAACATTCATTCATAATAACCCATTTGTTGTAAACATCGAGTGGATGAACCATCCATAACTAACTAAGGAAGTTAAGGATGGTATCAAATTGAAAGAAAAGGCATACAATGTTGTGAAGATTAGTGGTAGGCCAGAAGATTGGGAACGTTTTAGAAACCAGCAAAGGATGACTAAAAATATAATAGAGAGAGAAAATAGATTATGAGAGTAAACTAGCAAGGAAGGAGGCAGACAAAAAGTAGGAAAGTATAGACCAGTTAGTCTAACATCTGTCTTTGGGAAAATGCTAGAGTCCATTAATAAGGAAGCAGTAGCGGGACATTTGGAAAAGCATAATTCAATCAAGTAGAGTGAGCATGATTTTATGAAAGGGAAATCATGTTTGACAAATTTGCTGGAGTTCTTTGAGGATATAATGAGCAGGGTGGATAAGGGGGGATAAGGGGGAACCAGTAGATGTGGTGTATTTGGATTTCCAGAAGGCATTCGATAAGGTGCCACATAAAAGGTTACTGTACGAGGTAAAAGCTCACGGGGTTTGGGGTAATATATTAACATGGATAGAAGATTGGCTAACTAACAGAAAACAGAGTCGGGATAAATGGGTCATTTTCCAGATGGCAAATGGTAACTAGTGGGGTGCCGAAGGGATCGGTGCTGGGGCCTCAACTATTTACAATCTATATCAATCAGTTGGATGAAGGGACCGAGTGTAATGTAGCCAAGTTTGCTGATGATACAAAGATGGGTGGGAAAGAAAATTGTGAAGAGGACACAAATAATCTGAAAAGGGATATAGACAGACTAAGTGAGTGGGCGAAAATTTGGCAGATGGAGTATAATGTGGAAAAATGTGAGTTTATCCACTTTGGCAGAAATAATAGAAAAGCAAATTATAATTTAAATGGAGAAAAATTTCAAAATGCTGCAGTACAGAAAGATCTGGGGAATCTTGTGCATGAAACACAAAAACTTAATATGCAGGTACAGCAAGTAATCAGGAAGGCAAATGGAATGTTGGCCTTTATTGCAAGGGGGATAGAGTATAAAAACAGAAAAGTCCTGCTTCAACTGTACAGGGTATTGGCGAGGTCACACCTGGAGTACTGTGTGCAGTTTTAGTCTCTGTATTTAAGGAAGGTAATACTTGCATTGGAGGCTGTTCAGAGAAGGTTCACTAGGTTGATTCCGGAGATGAGGGGGTTGACTTATGAGGATAGGTTGAGTAGGTTGGACCTATACACATTGGAGTTCAGAAGAATGAAAGGTGATCTTATTGAAACTTATAAGATAATGAGGGGGCTCGACAAGGTGGATGCAGAGAGGATATTTCCACTCATAGGGGAAACTAAAACTAGGGAACATAGTCTTAGAATAAGGGGCCGCCCATTTAGAACTGAGATGAGGAGAAATTTGTTCTCTCAGAGGGTTGTAAATCTATGGAATCCTCTGCCCCAGAGAGCTGTGGAGGCTGGGTCATTGAATATATTTAAGGTGGAGATAGACAGATTTTTGAGCGATAAGGGAGTAAAGGGTTATGGGGAGCGGGTAGGGAGGTGGAGCTGAGTCCATGATCAGATCAGCCATGATCTTATTGAATGGCAGAGCAGGCTCGAGGGGCCAAATCGCCTACTCCTACCTCCTATTTCTTATGTTCTTATGTTCTTAAATATAAAAACAGACAGTGAGAGCTTCTATAGATATATAAAAAGGAAGAGAGTAGCTAAAGTAAATGTTGGTCCCTTATAGGATGAGACTGGGGTATTAATAATGGGAAACAGGGAAATGGCAGAGACTTTGAACAAATAAATTGTATCTGGCTTCACAGTAGAAGACACTAAAAGCATCTCAATAATGGTAGAAAATCAGGAGGAAAAAGGAAGGGAGGTAATGAAAACAATCATTATCACTGGAGAAAAACTAATGAGACAAAAGGCTGACACGTCTCCTGGACCTGATGGCCTGCATCCTAGGGTCTTAGGTGGCTGCAGAGAGAGTGGATGCAATTGTTACAAACCAGTGGGAACCTGTTCAACCTTCGTCGCCTCCAGGCCAGATCCAAGACCGTCCCATCCTCTGTCGTCGAGCTATAGTACGCGGACGACGCTTGAGTCTGCACATCCCAAGTCATAGTCAACATCTTCACTGAGGCGGATGAAAGCACGGGCCTTACACTAAACATCCATAAGACAAAGGTCCTCCACCAACCTGACCCCGCCACACAGCACTGCCCCCCAGTCAACAAGATCTACGGCGCGGCCCTGGACAACTTGGACCACTTTGCATACCTCGGGAGCCTACTATCAGCAAGAGCAGGCATCGACGGCGGGGTTCAACATTGCCTCCAGTGCAGCCTTCGGCAGCCTGAAGAAGAGAGTGTTCGAAGATCAGGCCCTCAAATCTGGCACCAAGCTCATGACCTACAGGACTGTAGTGATACCCGCCCTCCTGTATGGCTCAGAGACGTGGCTCATATACAGTAGACATCTCAAATCACTGGAGAAATAACACCATCGATGTCTCCGCAAGATCCTGCAAATCCCCTGGGAGGACAAACGCACTAACGTTAGTGTCCTCGATCAGGCCAACATCCCCAGTATTGAAGCACTGACCACACTTGACTAGCTCCGTTGGGCAGGCCACACTGTTCGCATGCCAGACACAAGACTCCCAAAGCAAGCGCTCTACTTAGAACTCCTACACGGCAAGCGAGCCCCAGGTGGGCAGAGGAAATGTTTCAAGAACACGCTCAAAGCCTCCTTGATAAAATGTAACATCCCCACCGACATCTGGGAGTCCTTGGCCAAAGACCGCCCAAAATGGAGGAAGTGCATCTGGGAGGGCGCTGAGCACCTCGAGTCTCATCGCCGAAAGCAAGCGCAGACAGCGGAAGGAGCGTGTGGCAAACCAGACTCCCCACTTACCCTTTCCTTCAACCACTGTCTGTCTCACCTGTGACAGAGACTGTAATTCCCGTATTTAACTGTACAGTCGCCTGAGAACTCACTTTTAGAGTGGAAGCAAGTCTTCCTCGATTTCGAGGGACTGCCTATGACGATGAATTCCCTAGATTCTGGAAAGGTCCCTGTGGATTGGAAAACCACAAATGTAATGTCCCTATTCACGAAAGGAGGGAGACAGAAAGCAGGAAATTATAGGCGAGTTAGACTAACATCTGTCATTGGTAAAATGCTGGAATACATTATTGAGGAAGTAGTAGCAGGACATTTAGAAATGTTGTTATGTAGAGTCAGAATCTGGAAGAGTATTTGCTAAATGAGCACCACTTATATGCAAAGAGGTGAAGTGCTGGAGCACCCCAGGGATGTGGTAGTTTTTGGTGTATGGTAATAATTTGGAGGAGCAGTCAAACGATCTCCAAATTTTCTGATGATAACAAACGATTTACCTCAGAGGGAACAAGTGTACCAACTCCAGAGGGATCTGGATAGGTGGGAGATTGGGTCAATTAGTGGAAGATGAACACACAAACATATGAAAATGCGGACAAGAAAAGACCTGCTGCACCATCCAGCCTGTCCCCATCAGACTACCAGTCATTTATCCGTTTCAAACACGTCATTGCCATGTGGTATTTTATCAAAGGCTTTGCTAAAGTCTCAGGGCCCGAAACGGTAAGGGTTTGTAGCGGGGGAGGGGGGCGGCGGGGGCCAAAGGCGATGGCCGGGGAATTGCGCCGTGCCCTGTTTGGGGGCGGTAATATCCGTGAGGCAGAACTTCCTGCACCACTCGCGAATTTGGGGTTACCGCTCCCGAGAGGAAGTGGAGGGCCAAAAAAACGCACATCACTTCCTCTGTGGGGCGCAATTGGCGCGGAAGCAGAGGGAGAGGGGCGCAGCGCTACGCACTGGGCCATGTAGCACTGCTACATGATAGGGGCCCTCCAGATTCATTAAAGGGGAGAGCCAGGCTGCCGACTCTGCGGGGCCCTACCTGGACCATGGGGGAGCGGGGTGCCGTGGCATCAGCGCGGCACTCGAGCGGTGTGCCAGGCTGCCAGATCGCGGCACGGACTCCGTGTTCAAGGAGGCAATGGGCTGCCACAGGTACGTCACACGCCACCTCCTCCCCCTTTAACTAGCGCCCCGCAACCATCCTGCCACCATGTATGCGCTCCCTGAAGCCGTTGCTGTCATCGCCCAGCACAGGGCAATACCGTCATAATTGCCGGCGCAACGGAGCGGGGCGCTACCGGTTACTGCTGGCACTAAACTCCTGCCGAATTTAGCGGGAGTCACTAGCAGCGCCGTGCCCAGGTGAACAGTCGTTTACGCGCCAATAGTTTTTCCGACAGTAATTAAGACTTATCACACCATCATAAAGGGTACTTGGATTGAAATGGACAAGCCCTCACTTTCTACGGTGAATTGGATTCCTACCTACAGTGTAAGTACAGGAACTTCTCTCCCTTTAGTGTGTGTCAATGGTGAGGCAGTCAGTGAGAGTTACTTTCGCAAAGCTAATGGTGGAACGACACATCTCGGACAGCAACTTCCGGATCTTTGCGTTTAACCGCGCATCTGCCCCCACATGTAAATAACGGTTAGTGCCGTTAGCTTCACAGTTACTGTGACAAAAAAATCTGGGCCAGTATCTCATGACCAATTACTGACTTAGAGAGCAGGTAGGGTCACTTTGGGGTTAAGGTGCTTCCAAGGTGACACATCTGATAGTGGAAGATAGAATCGCCAAGCCAAGCCCAAGATAATGAGGGGGCTCGACAAGGTGGATGCAGAGAGGATATTTCCACTTATAGGGGAAACTAAAACTAAGGGACATAGTCTTAGAATAAAGAGCCGCCCATTTAAAACTGAGATGAGGAGAAATTTCTTCTCTCAGAGGGTTGTAAATCTGTGGAATCCGCTGCCTCAGAGAGCTGTGGAAGCTGGGACAGAAATAGAGAGTTTCTGAAACGATAAGGGGATAAGGGGCTATGGGGAGCGGGAGGGGAAGTGGAGCTGAGTCCATGATCAGATCAGTCATGATCTTACTGAATGGCGGAGCAGGCTCGAGGGGCCAAATGGCCGACACCTGCTCCTATTTCTTATGTTCTTAAATATAAAAACAGACAGTAAGAGCTTCTACAAGTATATAAAAAGGATGAGAGTAACTAAGGTAAATGTTGGTCCCTTAGAAGTTGAGACTGGTGAATTATTAATGGGAAACAGGGAAATGGCAGAGACTTTGAACAAATAATTTGTATCTGTCTCATATTTCTGATGTCCTTATGTTGTTATGTCGAGGCGAGAGGATATTCACCTGTTAATTATGTGGAAATGAAGGTTGTCTATTGGGAGGAAGAAATACATTGGCTGAGAATGGAAAATGATTTGCGATTTTAATTAGTGTTCCTGAAAGGTTTTTTGGACTGTGAAGTGTAATTTGCAGTCTGTGGAAATCTGCGGTACTTTGTGTCCAAGTGCTGGTCAGCACCTCGGGGTCTGTCGGCCCACTCTCAGATTCTGTGAAGAAAATTATCTTCTGATGCAGAAGGCAGAACCTCCACTAAAACGTTTCCTGCTCAATATTGAAGTGCTAACCTGTTAACCCTCGGAAGGCCAGCAGTAAGTTATCTCATTGGGGCCCAGTCATATCACTGTAGTTGATAATATAGATACATACATTCTGACTCCCAGCGGGAGCTGCATTGGCAGGGCGTGTGGGTCGGAGGTAGGAGACAGGATTGTACCTCAGTCCTCTCTGTAAAGCAGTGACAGGATCGGTCCAAGTCAGCATGGATTTATGAAAGGGAAATCGTGCTTGACAAACCTTCTAGAGTTTTTTAAGGACTAGTAGAGTGGACAAGGGAGAACCAGTGGATGTGGTGTATTTGGACTTTTGACAACGTCCCACACAAGAGATTAGTGTGCAAAATTAAGGCACATGGTATTGGGGGTAATGTATTGACATGGATAGAGAACTGATTGGCAGACAGGAAGCAAAGAGTGGGAATAAACGGATCCTTTTCAGAATGGCAGGCAGTGACTAGTGGGGTGCCGCAGGGTTCAGTGCTGGGACTCCAGCTATTTACAAGATACATTAATGATTTAGATGAAGGAATTGAATGTAATATCTCCAAGTTTGCAGATGACACTAAGCTGGGTGGTAGTGTGAGCTGCGAGGAGGATGCTAGGAGGCTGCAGGGGAACTTGGACAGGTTAGGTGAATGGGCAAATGCATGGCAGATGCAGTATAATGTGGATAAGTGTGAGGTTATCCACTTTGGTGGAAGGCAGATTATTATCTGAATGATGACAGATTAGTAAAAGGGGAGGTGCAACGAGACCTGGGTGTCATGGTTCATCAGTCATTGAAGGTAGGCATACAGGTACAGCAGGTGGTAAAGAAAGCAAATGGCACGCTGGTCTTCATAGCGAGGGCATTTGAGTATCGGGGCAGGGAGGTCTTACTGCAGTTGTACAGGGCCTTGGTGAGACCACACCTTGAATATTGTGTGCAGTTTTGGTCTCCTAATCTGAGGAAGGGCATTCTTGCCATTGAGGGAGTGCAGCGAATGTTCACCAGACTGATTCCCGGGATGGAAGGACTGACATATGAAGAAAGACTGGATCGGCTAGGCTTATATTTACTGGAATTTAGAAAAATGAGAGGGGATCTCATAGAAACAGTTAAAATTCTGATGGGATTGGACAGGTTAGATGCAGGAAGAATGTTCCCGATGTTGGGGAAGTCCAGAACCAGGGGTCACAGTCTCAGGATAAGGGGTAAGCCATTTAGGGCAGAGATGAGGAGAAACTTCTTCACCCAGAGAGTTGTGAAACTGTGGAATTCTCTACCACAGGAAGTTGTTGAGACCAGTTCGTTAGATATATTCAAAAGAGAGTTAGATGTGGCCCTTACGGTTAAAGGGATCAAGAGGTATGGAGAGCAAGCAGGAAAGGGGTACTGTAGTTGCATGATCAGCCATGATCATATTGAATGGCAGTGCAGGCTGGAAGAGCCGAATGGCCTACTCCTGCACCTATTTTCTATGTTTCTATGTTTCTGTAAGCTCAGCCCCGGCTAGATTTACAGGATCGTGCAATCACGTCTAATAGGTGGCTGCACTGTAAATTTATTGCTTTAAAATGATAGGTCAGTAATGGTTGTTGATGATATTAGCAGGTTAACACCTCTCCAACAGGGAGTAACATCAGACAAATACATTTGCAGTATCAGCGGTGGGTCAGTGGGCAGCGTGCTTGCCTCTGAGTCAGAAGGTTGTGGGTTCAAGTTACACTCCAGAGACTTGTGCACATAAAATCTAGACTGACACTCCAGTCATCATCATAGGCAGTCCCTCAAATTGAAGATGACTTGCTTCCACATCAAAAAGTTCACAGGTGTTTCAATGAAGGACCTAATATTCCAGGTCCCGAACTACATGTTGAAGGGTGGAAGATGCCTGTGTGTGGATTTTTTTTAACGTGTGGTGACTGTTGTACATCAGCCACCACACAGGCTTGACAGAGCCAGGTCTTGGTCCAGTTGCAAGGATTAACCAAGATGACTGGAGACCAGCTCTGCTGCATGGACTTAGTGCGCACACATATTGGTGAGGCATGAGTCCGGGGATCAGCAGAGGCCTATAAAAGGCCGCGAGAGGCGTCGGGAGTTCGTTGGTGAGGCGTGAGTCCGGGGATCAGCAGAGGCCTATAAAAGGCCGCGAGAGGCGTCGGGAGTTCTTGGGGAGGCGTGAGTCCGGGGATCAGCAGAGGCCGATAAAAGGCCGCGAGAAGCGTCGGGAGTTCATTGGTGAGGCGTGAGTCCGGGGATCAACAGAGGCCTATAAAAGGCCGCGAGAGGCGTCGGGAGTTCGTTGGTGAGGCGTACTTGTGCAGCTACAAGGAGAAGGCAAAAAAGAAGTAGAAAGAAACAGAAAGGTGACGTCACAGCCTAGGGGGTAAGTGATTGGCTGGTGATTGGTGAGTAGTTTTTCTTTTTCTTTTTTATATCAGTCAGTAACTTTTAGCATTGTTGTTGCCAATTTAAGTGCATCTAAGGGTTAAAAATGGCAGGAGAGCTCGGTCGGGTGTTATGCTCCTCCTGTACCATGTGGGAACTCAGGGACACTTCCGGTGTCCCTGACGACTACGTGTGCGTGAAGTGTATCCGCCTCGAGCTCCGGACGGTCCGCTTTGCGGAATTGGAGCTGAGGGTGGATTCACTCTGGAGCATCCACGATGCTGAGAATGACGTGAGTATTACGGGTAGTGAGTTGGTCTTACCGCAGGAGAAGGGTCCTCAGCCAGATAGGGAATGGAAGACCAGCAGGAAGAGTAGTGCAAGGAAGGTAGTGCAGGGGTCCCCTGTGGTCATCCCCCTGCAAAACAGATACACCGCTTTGAGTACTGTTGGGGGGGATGACTCATCAGGGGAGGGCAGCAGCAGCCAAGTTCATGGCACCGTGGCTGGCTCTGCTGCACAGGAGGGCAGGAAAAAGAGTGGGAGCGCGATAGTGATAGGGGATTCAATGGTGAGGGGAATAGATAGGCGTTTCTGCGGCTGCAACCGAGACTCCAGGATGGTATGTTGCCTCCCTGGTGCAAGGGTCAAGGATGTCTCGGAGCGGGTGCAGGACATTCTGAAATGGGAGGGAGAACAGCCAGTTGTCATGGTGCACATTGGTACCAACGACATAGGTAAAAAAAGGGATGAGGTCCTACGAAACGAATTTAAGGAGCTAGGAGCTAAATTAAAAAGTAGGACCTCAAAAGTAGTAATCTCGGGTTTGCTACCAGTGCCACGTGCTAGTCAGAGTAGGAATCGCAGGATAGTGCAGATGAATACGTGGCTTGAGCAGTGGTGCAGCAGGGAGGGATTCAAATTCCTGGGGCATTGGAACCAGTTCTGGGGGAGGTGGGACCAGTACAAACCGGACGGTCTGCACCTGGGCAGGACCGGAACCAATGTCCTAGGGGGAGTGTTTGCTAGTGCTGTTGGGGAGGAGTTAAACTAATATGGCAGGGGGATGGGAACCAATGCAGGGAGACAGAGGGAGACAAAAAGGAGGCAAAAGCAAAAGACAGAAAGGAGATGAGGAAAAATGGAGGGCAGAGAAACCCAAGGTAAAGAACAAAAAGGGCCACTGTACAGCAAAATTCTAAAAGGACAAAGGGTGTTAAAAAAACAAGCCTGAAGGCTTTGTGTCTTAATGCAAGGAGTATACGCAATAAGGTGGATGAATTAACTATGCAAATAGATGTTAACAAATATGAGGTGATTGGGATTACGGAGACATGGCTCCAGGATGATCAGGGCTGGGAACTCAACATCCAGGGGTATTCAACATTCAGGAAAAGGAGGTGGGGTAGCATTGCTGGTTAAAGAGGAGATTAATGCACTAGTTAGGAAAGACATTAGCTTGGATGATGTGGAATCTATATGGGTAGAGCTGCAGAACACCAAAGGGCAAAAAACGTTAGTGGGAGTTGTGTACAGATCTTCAAACAGTAGTAGTGATGTTGGGGAGGGCATCAAACAGAAAATTAGGGGTTCATGCAATAAAGGTGCAGCAGTTATAATGGGTGACTTTAATATGCACATAGATTGGGCTAGCCAAACTGGAAGCAATACGGTGGAGGAGGATTTCCTGGAGTGCATAAGGGATGGTTTTCTAGACCAATATGTCGAGGAACCAACTAGGGGGGAGGCCATCTTAGACTGGGTGTTGTGTAATGAGAGAGGATTAATTAGCAATCTCATTGTGCGAGGCCCCTTGGGGAAGAGTGACCATAATATGGTGGAATTCTGCATTAGGATGGAGAATGAAACAGTTAATTCAGAGACCATGGTCCAGAACTTAAAGAAGGGTAACTTTGAAGGTATGAGGCGTGAATTGGCTAGGATAGATTGGCGAATGATACTTAAGGGGTTGACTGTGGATGGGCAATGGCAGACATTTAGAGACCGCATGGATGAATTACAACAATTGTACATTCCTGTCTGGCGTAAAAATAAAAAAGGGAAGGTGGCTCAACCGTGGCTATCAAGGGAAATCAGGGATAGTATTAAAGCCAAGGAAGTGGCATACAAATTGGCCAGAAATAGCAGCGAACCCGGGGACTGGGAGACATTTAGAACTCAGCAGAGGAGGACAAAGGGTTTGATTAGGGCAGTGAAAATGGAGTACGAGAAGAAGCTTGCAGGGAACATTAAGGCGATTGCAAAAGTTTCTATAGATTTGTGAAGAGAAAAAGGTTAGTAAAGACAAACGTAGGTCCCCTGCAGTCAGAATCAGGGGAAGTCATAACGGGGAACAAAGAAATGGCAGACCAATTGAACAAGTACTTTGGTTCGGTATTCACTAAGGAGGACACAAACAACCTTCCAGATATAAAAGGGGCCAGAGGGTCAAGTAAGGAGGAGGAACTGAGGGAAATCTTTATTAGTCGGGAAATTGTGTTGGGGAAATTGATGGGATTGAAGGCCGATAAATCCCCAGGGCCTGATGGACTGCATCCCAGAGTACTTAAGGAGGTGGCCTTGGAAATAGCGGATGCATTGACAGTCATTTTCCAACATTCCATTGACTCTGGATCAGTTCCTATCGAGTGGAGGGTAGCCAATGTAACCCCACTTTTTAAAAAAGGAGGGAGAGAGAAAACAGGGAATTATAGACCGGTCAGCCTGACCTCAGTAGTGGGTAAAATGATGGAATCAATTATTAAGGATTTCATAGCAGCGCATTTGAAAAATGGTGACATGATAGGTCCAAGTCAGCATGGATTTGTGAAAGGGAAATCATGCTTGACAAATCTTCTGGAATTTTTTGAGGATGTTTCCAGTAAAGTGGACAAAGGAGAACCAGTTAATGTGGTATATTTGGACTTTCAGAAGGCTTTCGACAAGGTCCCACACAAGAGATTAATGTGCAAAGTTAAAGCACATGGGATTGGGGGTAGTGTGCTGACGTGGATTGAGAACTGGTTGTCAGACAGGAAGCAAAGAGTAGGAGTAAATGGGTACTTTTCAGAATGGCAGGCAGTGACTAGTGGGGTACCGCAAGGTTCTGTGCTGGGGCCCCAGCTGTTTACATTGTACATTAATGATTTAGACGAGGGGATTAAATGTAGTATCTCCAAATTTGCAGATGACACTAAGTTGGGTGGCAGTGTGAGCTGCGAAGAGGATGCTATGAGGCTGCAGAGTGACTTGGATAGGTTAGGTAAGTGGGCAAATGAATGGCAGATGAATTATAATGTGGATAAATGTGAGGTTATCCACTTTGGTGGTAAAAACAGAGAGACAGACTATTATCTGAATGGTGACAGATTAGGAAAAGGGGAGGTGCAACGAGACCTAGGTGTCATGGTGCATCAGTCATTGAAGGTTGGCATGCAGATGCAGCAGGTTGTTAAGAAAACAAATGGCATGTTGGCCTTCATAGCGAGGGGATTTGAGTACAGGGGCAGGGAGGTGTTGCTACAGTTGTACAGGGCCTTGGTGAGGCCACACCTGGAGTATTGTGTACAGTTTTGGTCTCCTAACTTGAGGAAGGACATTCTTGCTATTGAGGGAGTGCAGCGAAGATTCACCAGACTGATTCCCGGGATGGTGGGACTGACCTACCAAGAAAGACTGGATCAACTGGGCTTGTATTCACTGGAGTTCAGAAGAATGAGAGGGGACCTCATAGAAACGTTTAAAATTCTGACGGGTTTAGACAGGTTAGATGCAGGAAGAATGTTCCCAATGTTGGGGAAGTCCAGAACCAGGGGTCACAGTCTAAGGATAAGGGGTAAGCAATTTAGGACCGAGATGAGGAGAAACTTCTTCACCCAGAGAGTGGTGAACCTGTGGAATTCTCTACCACAGAAAGTAGTTGAGGCCATTTCACTAAATATATTCAAAAGGGAGTTAGATGAAGTCCTTACTACTCGGAGGATCAAGGGGTATGGCGAGAAAGCAGGAATGGGGTACTGAAGTTTCATGTTCAGCCATGAACTCATTGAATGGCGGTGCAGGCTAGAAGGGCTGAATGGCCTGCTCCTGCACCTATTTTCTATGTTTCTATATTGCAATGTCGGCTGGCCCGTGCTGCCCCTGGGCCCTGGGTTCTTCTGGGCCCCGGACTCACACTCTCCTGGGTCCTGATCACGTCCCTCTACAATCTTTCGCCCCGATCTCGCCGCTCCTGCTGTACCTGTCCACGCTCCAATCAGCGACCTGGATCTTGATGACGTCCCTTTTCACTGCCATTGCTCTCCTGCTCCAGCACGCGCTGCTCCCTGGAGTGGTACACTGCCACACTGCTCCTTCCGCTCCCCGGCCTGCTCCGATGGTGCTCACAGGCCGGGTTCCGCTCAGCCTGCTGGGTCAGGCCGCCACGCTGCTCCTTCCACCCCCTGGCCTTCTCCAGTGTCGTACTGAGGGAGTGCTGCACTGTTGGAGGTGCCGTCTTTTGGATGAGGTGTTAAACCGAGGTCCCCTCTGCTCTCTCAAGTGGACGTAAAAGATCCCACAGCGCTATTTTGAAGAAGAGCAGAGGAGTTATCCCAGGAGTCCTGGCCAATATTTATCCCTCAATCAACATCACTAAAACAGATCTGATCATTATCACATGGCTGTTTGTGGGAGCTTGCTATGCACAAATTGGCTACCGCGTTTCCCGCATTACAACAGTGACTACACTCCAAAAGTATTTCATTGGTTGTAAAGCGCTTTGAGACATCCAGAGATCGTGAAAGGCACTATATAAATGCAAGTCTTTATTTTTTAATGTTTTGTCAACCTTGGCTCAGTGGTCGTGATCTTGCCTCTGAGTGAGAAGGTTGTGTGTTCAAACCCCATTCGAACCCAGACTCAAGTATATAATCTAGGCTGACACTTCAGTGCAGTACTGAGGGAGTGCTGCACTGCCATAGGTGCCGTCTTTCAGAAGAGACGCTAAACCGTGGCCCTGACTGTGCTCGCAGGTGGACTTAAAAGAGCCCTTGGCACTATTTCGAAGAAGAACAGGAATTGTCCTGGACAATAATTATCCCTCAACCAACACCTTACAACAGTGATTGCATGCATTGGCTGTAAAGTGCTTTGTGATGTCCTGAGGTTAGAAAGACGTTGTATAAATGCTCGTTCTTTATTTCTTTAAATGAATATATACCGAAGAAAAATAAAGATAAATGAAAGAAGAGGAACATAGAGTGGAAGCGGGGAATCGATCAAGATGGAAATAAGAAAATGAAACAAACTATAGACAGCCTGCAGGGAAAACCTCGGGAGGTTAAAGAAGCTTAGAAAAAGCAAGCTGAAATAAAGAGCCTGAGATGAAAATAGCAAAGGATGTTAAGCACAATGATAAAATCTTCCAATATAACAGTGAGAGGGGTTAGCGGAAGGATAAACGTGATGGTGAAATTCAAGAAAATGTGGAACCGTTTGATCGATGTCAGCTGTGGCTCAGTTGTAGCACTCTCACCTCAGTATCGGAAGGTCAGGGTTCAAAGTCCCACTCCAGAGACTTGAAACACAATCTAGGCTGACACTAACAGTGTTCTCGCCAATATTTATACCTCAACCAACATCACTAAAACAGGTTATCTGATCATTATCACATGGCTGCTTGTGGGAGCTTGCTGTGCGCACATTTGCTGTCACGTTAAAAATATTACAACAGTGGCTACACTTCAAAAGTACTTCATTGGCTGTAAAGCGCTTTGGGATGTTCTGAAGTCAGGAAAGGTGCTATATAAATGTCTTTCAGCATTTTCCAGAACCCAGAACTTACTAAAGAAGGAAATGTTAACTGGCAAATTCTGCCGCTACATAGAATATTCCAGATGATTTTGAGGCAAAGATCATTGAGGTTAAGAAGACCAGAGATGAACAATTCCTTAGGGTCAGGTGGCAGGTACCCTAGAGTGCCAATAAAGACTAGAGAGGGGAGTTGTGGACCAATGCATTCATGAAGGAATCACTGGGTTATGCTCTGGAAGCAACAAAAATGGACGCTATATATAAAACGGGGGACTTGTTGAAGTCGGCAACTACAAGCACATTATCCCAACAGCAATTCTAGGTCAAATACTGCTCGGGAGGTACCTGCACAGCTATAACTTAATCAAAATCTGCCGACTTGCGTTTAGACAACTTTCTTTGACCTTTCTGATAACATTTCAAATAAGGTTGGCAGAACCATAGATACATTCAATCATAGAATGATACAGCATAGAAGGAGGCCATTCAGCCCCATTGTCCTTGTGTGAACTCTGAAAGAGCTATCCAGTTAGTCCCACGCCCCGCTCTTTCTAGATCTTGGTCCGTAGCCCTGTAGGTTACAGCACTTCAAGTGCATAATCAAGTACTTTTTAAATGCAATGAGGGTCTCTTCCTCTACCACCCTTTCAGTGCATTCCAGACATCTTAATCATGCCCCCTACATTGAAGTCTATGTTGTTGATATATACCACAAAAAGCAAGGGATCTAGTTCTGAGCCCTGCGAAACCCCACTGGAAACAGCCTTCCAGTCACAAAACCGATTACCCTTTGCTTCCTGTCACTGAGCCAATTTTGGATCCAACTTCCACTTTCCCTCGGATCATTTGGGTTTTTACTTTATTAACCAACCTGCCTTGTGCGACCTTGTCAAAGGCCTTGCAAAAATCCATGTAGATGACAACAAATATTCTACCCTTATCGACCCTCCTCAAAAAATCCAATCAAGTTAGTCAGACATGACCTTCCCTGAACAAAGCCATGCTGACTGTCCTTGATTAATCTGTGACTTTCTAAATGAAGATTTATCCTGTCCCTCAGGATTTTTTGCCAATACTTTTCCCATCTTCGAGGTTAGGCTGACTGGCCTGTAATTACTCGGTCTATCTCTTTCTTCCTTTTTAAACAATGGCACAACGCTAGCAATCCTCCAGTTCTCTGGCACCACGCCTGTAGCCAGAGAGGATTGGGAAATGATGGTCAGAGACTGAGGGAACAGTGGACTGGCGCAGAATAAAAGCATCATGACTGCTGCCAGGATACTGGGCATTCACCGTCATAATATGCTGAGCATGGTCGCACATCAACTGCTCATTCAGCGAGTGATAACCTTTGCGGTTATGGTATACCTCAGCATTTAGATGTGGTGCCCGCAAAGCCAGAGAGAAGACCATGAAGACCCCTCTCCTGGCTTAAGGAGCGTCTGCCACCTCTCTTATGCAGCAGTGGACGGCAAACTGTCACCTGCTCCAGCCTGGAAGGGTTCCGATGTGAGGAAACTCAGGACCCGGTCACTTTCACAACCACTGGCAGTGCTGCCCTTGCCCTGGAGCGAGGCTGCAGGTCTGGTTGCAAGCGATGGCAGAGTTCTGCCAGCAGCTCCTTCGCCTCACACACAACTCCTGGTTCAGGCTGAGGTAAGGGAATTGCTCGCGGAAGACCCGAGGTGGTTTCACTCAGAGAGTTGTTAACCTGTGGAATTCCCTGCCGCAGAGAGTTGTTGATGCCAATTCATTGGATATATTCAAGAGGGAGTTAGATATGGCCCTTGCGACTAAAGGGATCAAGGGGTATGGAGAGAAGGCAGGAAAGGGGAACTGAGGGAATGATCAGCCATGATCTTATTGAATGGTGGTGCAGGCTCGAAGGGCCGGAAGCACCTATTTTCTATGTTTCTATGTAAGGCCTCCTGCTGAGAGCCCTGCTCTCCCTCCTCCTTCTCCCTCTGCGAGCAGCTCGTCCTCTTCTTCACTGCCTCCGCTCCATCTCCCTGTCATGCTGCAGGCCAAGAGGGATGGCAACTAGAGCCCCCCTGACTGGGGCAAGTGGTCGGACCAGAACTCTTGAATTCAGAAGCACGGTCTTTTCCACTTGCAACACCATTCCTGGTCACCTCACCAACTTAAAACTACTCTAGAAAACTCCAAACATTTCCACAAACTTACACAGAGCCAGTAGAAATTAATCAGCAACAAACCTTAGAGTGGTTGCTGATCCCTTTAAATATCACTGTTGGAGGTCCTTACTGCTGCTGAATGCTATGCAAGGTTAACTCAGGGCATTAGCTCTAGCGTTGAGGCAGCACTGGCGAGATGCCATGATCTGCCCACTCTACAGACCTCTGGCGCATGCTCTCGGCGCCGATGCTAATGCTCTCACCAAGATGGCGTCCAGCATGGCACGTACCGGTAGTGTGCGGGCATGGACACCATTTTCGACCCAAAGTGGCAACCGCAGCACTGAACGATTGGGGGCTATGGAGTTGAGTTTTTCGCCCAGAGTATTGATGAAAGAAGCAGTATAGAATTTGAGGAAGTACTGACTAAATTTTCAAGGGATCCTGATGGTTCTAATCTACCTTAATGACCTTGGATGCCAAAACTAATTATGAGTTTGCAGATGACACTAAAATAAGGAGAGCAGTTCCGATACAGGCAATGTGCTTGATTTGCAGAAAGATTGAAATTGGTTATCTGATTGGACAGGCAAAAGAGAAAATTAAGGCCTGGAAATTGCCCTTCGCCCCGATTGTGGACAGTAACCTTCTGGGACTGGAAGTTCCTGCGCTCGGCCAGGAGGTCCTGCCCCCGATGCGGAATTAGGCCATGCGCTCCTCAAAAGAAGTGGAGCGCTGTGTCCGGCTCTTCGCTTCCTTGGAGGGTGCTCCCAGGGTGGAGAGTAGCATTTGAGCGCTAAAACGCCCCTCCCCTTCAATTAAGGGGGAGGGTTGCTGCGTACTCTACATGCACTTTGGTGGCCACCACTAAGTCACGAGGGACCGGGCCAACAGCCCAGCACTAAAAACAGCGTGATGGCGGCCCGGTCGACGAGAGGGCTGCCATTGTTGGGCTGCAAAGGCCTTCCGCTTTAACGGGCGCCCTGGTGGCGGATGCTGCTCTCCAGCCTCGCGACCCATGGGGCAATTTGGCCCACAGGGCACAAAAGGGTCGGCATGAGGCAGTGAGGGGTCGACCCGCACAGCGATGATGTCATCATCGGTTCCGCGCCAGCCCAGGACGCTAATCGTGGGGCATGGTGCTTCCGGGACAGCACCCACCCCAAGTCTCCAGGCCAATTTCCCCTGGGCAAACACGCCATTGCGCCCAGTTAGCGCCCTCCCGAGGTGCTAATGGGGCTATAAAAGGGGCAATTTCGGCCCTTAATTATTTTTGGCAAATGTAAGTAATTACAAATGAGTGAATAATGTGCAACTTACAAAATGTAATAAATGGAGTAGAAATAGTACAGATGACATTGGGAGGGAACTTCCTGACAGTGACATTTGTAAAAAAACACATTTATAGGACATTTCACTTAATAAATGTTAATCCATTTATTAACAAAGACATTAAAACAGTGCACAGATGAATTTCAGATTATGTTAATGTGTGTGCTACACATACTGCTAAGAATAATTTTGACTCATTAGAAATGGACCAGGGAAATCAACTGATTCATTTTTGCTGATGATACAAAGATGGGCGGGAAAGAAAATTGTGAGGAGGACACAAAAAATCTGCAAAGGGATATAGACAGGCTGAGTGAATGGGAAAAAATTTGGTGGATGGAGTATAATGTGGGAAAATGTGAGGTTATCCACTTTGGCAGATAATTTAAATGGAGAAAAATTGCAAAGTGCTGCAGTACAGAGGGAGCTGGGGGTCCTTGTGCATGAAACACAAAAAGTTAGTATGCAGGTACAGCAAGTAATCAGGAAGGCAAATGGAATGTTGGCCTTTATTGCAAGGGGGATAGAGTATAAAAGCAGATTAAGTCCTGCTACAACTGTACAAGGCCAATTGTACAAGGTATTGGTGGGGCTACATTTACAGTACTGCAGTTTTGGTCTCCGTATTTAAGGAAGGATATACTTGCATTGGAGGCTATTCAGAGAAGGTTCACGAGATGAGGGTTTGACTTATGAAGATAGGTTGAGTAGGTTGGGCCTCTACTCATTGGAGTTCAGAAGAATGAGAGGTGATCTTATTGAAACATATAAGATAATGAGGGGGCTCGACAAGGTGGATGCAGAGAGGATATTTCCACTCATAGGGGATACTAAACCTAGGGGACATAGTCTTAGAATAAGGGGCCGTCCACTTAAAACTGAGATGAGGAGGAATTTCTTCTCTCAGAGGGTGTAAATCTGTGGAATTATCTGCCCCAGAGAGCTGTGGAGCCCGGGTCATTGAATATATTTAAGGTGGAGATAGACAGATTTTTGAGCGATAAGGGAATAAAGGGTTATGGGGAGCGGGCGGGGAAGTGCAGCTGAGTCCAAGATCAGATCAGCCATGATCTTATTAAAGGACGGAGCAGGCTCGAGGGCCAAATGGCCTACTCCTGCTCCTATTTTTTATGTTCTTATTTGTTTCACTGTCTGGACAATGTGGCAAAGTGGTGAATCAATTAAACTATATATATATAAATACACACACACACACACACACACAAAGTCCAGTCCATGCTGGTGTTTATGTTTCACTCGAGCCTCCTCCCGTCTTTCCTCATCTAAATCTATAAGCATAACCCTCTATTCCCTTATCCCCCATATGCTTATCCAGCCTCCCCTTAAATGCATCGATACTATTCGCTTCAACCACTCCCTGTGGTAGCGAGTTCCACATTCTCACCACTCTTTGGGTAAAGAAGTTTCTTCTGAATTCCCGATTTGATTTCTTAGATTGATAGCCTCTAGTTTTGCTCTTCTTCATCAGTGGAAATATTCTCTCTGTATCCACTCTATCAAAACATTTCATAATGTTAAAGACTTCTATCAGCTCACTCCTCAGCCTTCTTTTTTCAAGAGAAAAGAGACCCAGACTGTTCATCCTTTTCTGACATGTATACCCTCGCATTTCTGGTATCATCCTTGTAAATCTACTCTGGATCGATCAGATGGCAGATAAGATGCTAACCCTTGCAGAGGGTGAAAAGCTGATCACAAATGATCCTAAATGTAAAGTGATGAACTATGAGCAAACATTAAAGGACGTTAAGTTCCCAGAGTCTCGAGAGAATTATAAAGTGGTTCTTGCTGAGGTTTTTGAGGATTTATTTATTCATTAACTTTAGATTATCTCTGATTTCTGTTGGAACAATCAGATTCTACCAAGACCAATTTTTGTGGCATACATATTCCTTAAAATAAAAGTTATAAATTAGTAAACATATAATGGATGAACTTCCTTGGGCGCTCTCTCCATCTGGTCCAATGATGGGCGAGCTACAGGAACCCAGATTGGTGTTCATATTGAGGTTGCGGCAAACAGACCCCCCCCCCCCCACCCCGTGGGAAATCACCCCCAAAGAAAATATAAGACCTCACAAACTTACCCTTAAACCAACTCATCCCATGTGTCAATCACACCAAGAACACTGGGCACACCTGCCCTGAACTTGCGCAAAGTAGCACCAGTCCAGCTGAGGGCTGACTTAAACAATGCACGCAAGTTAGCACATGGGCGTTCCCTCTCTCGCCTCGTCACCCTTTTGTTTCAGCTGAGCACCTCGAGTCTCATCGCTGAGAGCATGCAGAAATCAAGCGCGGGCAGTGGAAAGAGCACGCAGCAAACCAGTCCCACCCATCCCTTCCCTCAACGACTATCTGTCCCACCTGAGACAGGGACTGTGGTTCTCATATTGGACTGTTCAGTCACCTACGGAGTCATTTTTAGAGTGGAAGCAAGTCTTCCTCGATTCCGAGGGACTGCCTATGATGATGATGATGACTATTTTGTGGGTGCTGAATAAAACTAACATGCCAACAGTGCCCAAACCCTAACCTCGCCTCAAATGCTGACAATCTCTGAGCCCTGTTTTGACATCTGCCTCACTAACCAAGGGTCTCCTCCTTGGCAGCCTTGGGCAACTGACCTCACTCTTGCCCATTAAAATGCCCCCAGCCTCCCCTCTTTCAGAACCCATCCATTTTTGTTCTAGCCTCACTGTCAGGCCTCGCTGCTATCCCAGATGCAACCCCTGGATCCTGACACCCAAGTACCAGTCATTGGGCTAAAGCCTACCTTGCTCTGCTTTCTGGCCATGGACCGAGAAACTAGGACTCATAGCCGCCAATTGCCATTGAAGTTGACTCTCTCCAAAATCATGGGGACAGAGTCATTTAAATATTCGGGATGGCTGACCTACAGTGTAGGTGCAA